>NC_056726.1:1461737493-1462107493 GCF_019279795.1 Protopterus annectens
AACAATCACAAATGATTCACAATTAAACCAGACACCCAGATATTTAATTGTCTGACATGCAGCTTGTTTATATATCATTTGTTGAAATACAAACATGTCTAAATCATTTTGAAATGAAATGTAGATTATCATGACAGCATAGAAATAGTAAGAATGACTTATGCTGTCTCATGCATTCTTCAGTTGTATTATTGTTTTTGAGTATACCTTCTTCTTGGTAGGCTGCTCCAATCATTCAACACCATTTCTGTGTATCCCCCCTGTGCTGTCCACTTTGCATTCTCAGTTTGTGTTCTGTTGCTTTTTATGGATTTATGTTTTCAAAAGATAACATTGATTTGGACTTTATTTGCACCATTAAAGTACTTAAGATTCAGTCACACCTCTCAGTACCTGTTTACTTAATAACTACAAAGGATCATAGGAGGTTACTAGGCTATTGGCTCTGAGGCCCTTATAAGCCTAGCCAAGAGTTTAGCCCATGTTTAGACAAGTTATCACCTGATGCCCTTGTCAAGCAGGGACACAGGTGGAATCCCAGGGGTGTATTTTCTATTTCCCATCCAGTTATCTAGGTTGCACTTAAAAAAGGGATAAAGAGGTACTCTGCTTGACATGGAGAGGGAGTCTATTCTATAGATGGGGGAGTCTCTGGGACACAAATCTGCCCTGCCAACAAATCTTGTTCATGTCACAGACCAGGTTGAGGCCATGTGTATGAGTTATTCGAGTGGAGCTTGACTTGTGGATATGCAGTAGTCCCATCAAGGTGGGGTCCGTGATTGCCTTGTATGCCAGATAGAGGTCACCTCTGAGGAGTCTGTATGAAACTGAGTGGAGGGACAGGGCTTTTAGCCTATCTGTGTATGGTAGATGTCTGAGGCTCTGGATTCTCCTGGTGTGGAATCTCTGTGGTCTCTCCAACTGCTGCATGTGCTTTGCGAGGTACATGCCGAAAGGGGCATTGTACTCAATAATGGGCCTTATAAGGGAAGCATACAGGGATGTTATGACCTCCTTTTCCCTGGATGAGATACCCTTACTTATGAGGTGGGCCATGTAGAAGGCTTTCAGCACAATAGAAACAACATGGTGGTCAAAGGTAAGGTTGCTATCAACCTGGGTGCCCAGATCCCTCACGACTCATTGCATGCTTAGGATGTTGTTATTAATGTGATAATTTGTGGGGACATCACTCTCCGCAAAGTTGATGATGATGCATTTTTTGGCATTCAGTTTGAGGCCATGCTTCTGGCACCAGTCATTTGTTTGTGTGAGATCCTCTTGGAGGATGTCTACTTCACTAGGAGAATTGATGACAGCACCCAACTTGCAGTCATCTGCAAACCTGGCCAGCCATAGCCCACTGGTTTTGGCCTGCACTTCAGAAAAGTATATCCCAAATAACAGAGCCCCGAAGACTGAAACCTGGGGTACACCGCCTGCTACAAGTATACTGCTTGAGGTGGCTTCCCCTATTTTGACTAGCTGGGTCTTCCCCTATTTTGACTAGCTGGGTTCTATCAGTGAGCCAGTTTGCAGTCCATCTGGTAACAATGGATTGATGCCTAGCTGAGAGACTTTATCTATTAAGCCTGAGTGGGGAATAATGTCAAAGGCTTTGGCCAGGTCAAGGTAGGCGGTGTGCACCATCTTCCACTTGTCCATGGCTTTCGTGACTGTCTCAAAGAAGTCGACTAAATGTAGGAGACATGACCTCCCCTTGATGAAACCAATCTGTGTGGGATCGAGTATTTGGAGGTTGCCAATGTTCTTGTTAATGAGGTCCATGATAATCTGTTCCATGGTCTTACAGATCAGGCTAGTTAGGCTGATGGGTCTATAAGTTCCCGGATCGGTGGATGCACCACTTTTGTGCAAAGGCATGACAATGGCTATCCTCCACTCAGCTGGGACAAAGCCGGCACTCAGGAGATGGTTGAATAGGGTGCCTAATGGTGCTGCAAGTTCTGCCTGAGTTCACGTAGGATGCAGCCTGGGATGTTATCTGGTCCCATGAAGACTGTATTTTTTGTCTTTGAGAGAGGAGTGATGACCTATTCCGTAGATATAAGGGGGAAGAGGGCAGGTATTGGGGATGTCCTCAAGCAATCCTTATCTCCCTTATCATAGATGAGGGAGATATCTATGAGATGGCACAGGAGTAGCATTGTCACCTCACAGCAAGAGGTTCTCTGGTTCGATTCTCGGCTGCGGTGCTTTCTGTGTGGAATCTGCATGTCTTCTCTCTGTTCATGTGGGTTTCTTCTAGGTGCACCAGTTTTCTCCGACATTACAAAGACGTGTCTGGAGCATTTCTCCCTGGGCCTCTGCTGAAAACTGGCTTTGTTCCAAGTCAGACTTTCTTGGTTAACAAATGTTAAATATTAAAAAAAAAAAATAAATCATTGTTTTTTTTTAACCTTTTTTATCAAATATGTTAAGTAGATCTCATTCAGAACAAAATCAAATAAACCAAGAGCCATTATGATTTTTATTTCAGAAACAGATTATATCAGCAGTAAAAACTGTACCAGGGATGTTTGCTGCAACATTCTATGCGTTTGTATTTTGTGTACTTGAGCATTTAGCAGGATGCCTGCATTCATATTTTTTTCAAGGCCCCCACCATTCATATGTTTCATAGGTTCATAGGTGTATACTAGGATAAATGACCACTAGGGCCATTATAAGCCTAGCCATGCAAACCATATCCATCGATCCACAACCCTTTTTCACATTTTTGAACATGGGGGTCAGGGTGTCACTTCAGCAGTGACAATCATCTAGAGCCAAGATTCATACTGCTGGGTGGCTAGCCCTGCCACGGATCCATGTGACCCATAAATTTGATTTATATGGGGATGATTTACTGACTGCCTCTGTTCATCAGACACATAGGCACCAGTGGTGAATTTCTGATTACCCATCTATTGGTCCAAGTTGTACTTAAATAAGTTTAGGGTGGATCTCTGTTTCACATGGATGGGGGAGCCTGTTCCAGAGAATGGGAGTTCTCTGAGAACCATATCTGTCTCTCCAACATGCCCTATTTTTATTTGGGTCTTTTGATCTAGTAGTTTCGATGCTGTTTATTTTGTAAATGTGCACAAGGCTCGTGAAAACAAGGTTCGGGGATGCCTTGTTCACCAGGCAAAGATCACCTGTCAGAAGCCTGCACAATAATGAGTAAAGAGGTAAGGCTTTGGGGCAATCAGCATACGACATTGTGTTTACTCTCTGTATTCTTTTTCAAAGAACCGTTTTGAGTGTTCCATTTGCTGTTTGTATCTGGTCAGGTACATACCGAAGGGGGCATACTCTATGATGGTTCTGATGAGGGTCATGTACTGTAGTACAATGACATTTCAGGACCTAGGTGCCATGCCCTTACTTATAAGTTGGGCAACACAAAAGGATTTTCTTACTACCTTGGGCACATGTTGGTTGAAGGCTAGGTTACTATCTACATGAGTTCTCAGATTCTTGACTAGCGACTCAACTGTTTGGGTGTTTTATTGAAGACTTAGTCACCAGGGGTGGCCAGCTCCCTAAAAGGTACTTTAATGCATTTCTTGGTACTGAGTTTTAAGCCATGCCTTTGCTACCAAGTGTCTGTCTGTGTTAAACCTTCTTGAAAGGTGTTCTCATCTTGGGGGCATTCAATGACTGCTCCCAGTTTGCAATCATCTACATACTTGTTCAGCCAGAGGCCTTTAACATTGGTTTTGACATCTGAGAAGTAGATGCCAAAGAGGAATGGGCCCAGCACAGAGCTTTGAGGGACACCATTTGTGACTGGCATCTTTGTGGTGGTGGTCTCACCAATCCTAACCTCTTGGGTCCTATCTATGGACCAGTTAACTATCCAGAGTGTTATAAAGGGGTTTATGACTGCTTCCATAAATTTGTTGACAATGCACGAGTGGGGTATTGTATCAAATGTTTTAGCCAAATCTAGGTGGCAATATGCACCACTTTCCCCCTCATCCATTGCCTCGGTGACCTTTTCAAATAATTCCAGCAGGTTCAGTAAGCATTACCTTCCTTTGAGAAAGTCAATCTTAGATTGATCCAAGTGTCTGAAAGTCTCCTCTGTCCTTGTCAATAATTTCCATGATAATTCTTTCCATGGTTTCGTAAATAAGACTAGTCAGACTAATGGGTCTGTAGTTTCCAGGATCTGTTAGAGTTCCTCCCTTATGAAGAAGGGATGACCATTGCAGTCCAACATTCTCATGGCACAAAGCCTGTTTTAAGACTATAGTTAAATAGTGACAAGAGGGGCCTGATAAGTCATATTTAAGACTGTTAAGGAGGCAGCCCAGGATGTTATCAAGGACCACTGAGGGCATGTTCTTGGTTTTAGCAAGCACAGTCAGTACATGCTCCATAGTTAGAGTTGGATGGGGTTATGTATGAGGGTATTTCTTGGGGTTTGGTTGGGGGTGAGGGAGGGTAATGTTAGAAATTAATTTGTCTACTAACAGATCTGCTATATCACCAGGCTCAGCGAATGTGCAACCATTAATTACCAGTTCAGCACATTGCTGTGTGCTGCCTTTGAAGTTTCTGATATAGCTGAAGAAGGCCTTATGATTATCTTTCACCTGGGAGATTATCTTACTTCAGAGTTGGCTTTGGTTGACCTAATTAGTCCTCTTTGTTGCCTATTTAGTTTGATGAGAGAGATTTTATCTTTAAGGGAATTATCCTTCCTGATTTTTGCCATATTTTTTTCTTTTCCTTGTATATCCTGTTTAATTTGAGATGCCACCAGGGAACTTTGTTTCTGGGACTAATTCTGTGTTTACTTCTGCTAGGTACAGCAGTGTCTATGTAGCCATTGACATGGTTATACAGAGCTTCTGAGAGCACTTCAGTGTAGGCTGCTGTATTCATGGAGGTATGACAAACTTAATAAAAGTTAGTCTGCTCTTTCAAAGGAGACAGCCTTAAGGTTGGACCTTACTAGGGAGGATGAAACATTGGTGGGGGTGTACAGTTTTCCCATATTTGTGAGCATGAGGTCCAGTATATTGTAGCTTCTTGTGGGTGTATTCACTAATTGGTCAAGGGTGTTTGTATTTACAAAGTCCAGGCATTTCTGTGCCTGTAGATTTGAGACTGCATAGAATTCCCAGTCTATAGATGGGTAGTTAAAGTTTCCCATGGGTAGGGTATTAGGTTGGATGTCACTTGTCACCAGTAGATCCAAGTATGTATTCTGAGGTCTTGTGACCTGGAGGGTGACCTGTAGATGGATATGATATGGTATAGGATTTTGTCTGTGGTGATCTGCACATGGAGGACCCCCAGGACATCATCCTGTTTGACCACCCTAGTGGTACCCCTGTTATTAATTTATATTGCGACACCTCCACCTTTGGCCCTTGTCTATGCAGCTGCTGGTCTAAAAGTGTGGAAGCATGGAAACCTTGCATGGCAGGGGTACTCTCTAACACTTTAAACCATGTCTTGGTAACTGCACAGATGTCTATATTCTCGAGTGTGAGGAGGGCTTGGACAGAGTGTATTTTTTATTTAGGTTCCTGGCATTGAGCAGTAACACTTTGAGGTTCGTGAGTTGATTTTGCTATGTCACTAGGTTTGTCATTTTGACATTGCCTAAAAAAGGCACTATGGGGTGGATAAAGTTTTAGCCAGTATTTGAAAGTCTAAGGGTACATGTGTAGACCATCCCTGGCAAAGCAGTGTGGTCTGTTAACTATGCGTTTCCAAGATGACAAATATTGGATCCGCTTAGAATGACAACAGAAAGGCAGTCAGTTGTTGAAATCAGTCATCTTTTGCTCATGTTGTGGCAGCATCTTCAAAGATGGTAATATGCTGCTAGTATCATCCTCAGTGATACATTGTATCACTGTATCATCCTCGGTGATACATTGTATCATCCTCAGTGATGGTAATATGCTACTTAATGCCAGGCTCATACCAGCCAGAGACACATAATCTGAGAGCTCCATAATGTCTCTCTTCATATAGCCCAGTGAAGCACATCTCAGGACATTTACACCTACATGGACTATGATGAAGTCATACTGGTACCTGTTGCATAATGACTTGAGTCTGTGCATGATTTTGTGGTTTTTAGCTCCAGATAAGTATTTACATTCTTAAAGAATTAATCCACTCTTAGATGTTATTTAGCTCATAACACCACCTAAGCAAGCAGTGTAAAAAAGCAAATCATGTCTTTTATAACTTTACTTTTTTTTCTTTTCTTGTATTTGTGAGTCTACGTTTTCGTTATATATGTATGTGTATGAAAAGGGTTTGCACAGAAATGTATTCACTGTAGAAGACTGGATTAAGTCATGTGGTTTCCCCTATCAGAGGTTATGGAAATGAAACTGACAATTTGAAGCATGATTTTTGCCCCGCCCTGGGGCTAAATCATTTTCAGGCTCCTCCACCTCACTGCACTAGTTGCCCCTGCTTCTGCCTCTAAACTTCACAATATTTGAAAACTAACTCCATTAGCAGCATGTTCCCAGGTGTTCTCCCCTCTGAGTGGGGTCCCCAAAGTCATGGCTAGATGATTCAGCATCTATCAGATGTCCATGGTGAATTTTATTAATGGTGTATTGAGAGTACAGTCTTTATGAAGGCTGACCAGAGGGTGCATTGATCTGTGAAATCCTGTGTTTAGTCCACTCTCCACACTTCATAGCTGTATCTTTTGAGTGCTTGATATTTCTTGTTTTTGAACTTTCTCTTTTTTCTTATCAGTTTCCCAAATGACAGGTAGTATTTTTCTTTCATTTCTATAATTTCCTTTCTGTAGATGGGCTATGTGAGCTGTCACAGAATATGCTGCTCCCTGGGAGA
This sequence comes from Protopterus annectens, assembly GCF_019279795.1. Taxonomy (NCBI): domain Eukaryota; kingdom Metazoa; phylum Chordata; order Ceratodontiformes; family Protopteridae; genus Protopterus; species Protopterus annectens. The sequence continues at coordinate 1,461,744,346 of NC_056726.1, forward strand.
GAACCTTGCTCTTTCCATAAGCAGCTACCTCCCTTGTGCCTGCTCGATATCTGCTATTTACAATGACCCTGTGACCCTGTCACTGCAATCTCCTACTTGTAAATTAGATTAACATTCTTATCCATCCTCCTTTCCTTTAATTCTGGCATCTGTCTTTATCACACATCTGCTTTTGTGCCTTCAATGCAGATATCTTCTTTATAGTCTGCGGGTTGTGTCTGAAAGATAGAGCCCACATAGTTTGTGGGGCAGGTACCTCTTGGAATCATGCTAAGTTAACCAGTGGTGACCCCAGAGATTTGTAATGAGTCTTCATCTTTTTGGCATCTACTTCTCTGATCTCCAAAAAATGATAATCAGCACATCTGGTTACTCAGACTACTAAAAAGAGGACTAAAAATTGGGTGTAACAGTCCCAACTACTTCTGATATCCATTTCCCTCAGAAACAGCTTACCCAAGTTGATACCTGGTGTACAGATAATGGGCTTAAACTGAACACTAAAAATAATGGGTTTAAACTGAACACTAAAAAGTATAGTATTGTTTATTTTATAAAACAAAAATTTTGCATATCATACAGTATAGATAACACACCCTTACTAAACGAAAAGGTAAGCAGGGGCCTGGACACATGGTTTGATAGTTCTGTCTCCTTTGATAATCACATGGTAACTGTTGTCGGAAGTCCTTCTAATTAGCACAGCTAATAGCCAAAGGTATTTCATCTAGATCTAAATATGTTATCATTCCCCTATATTTAACACTGATTAGACCCAGTACAGAGTACATTGCTACCTTTGGTATGTACCTCACTCAACACATCAACAAAATGGAAATGTCCCAGATGATCCCAACAAAGATCTCTGAGCTTAAGAACCTTATTTACCAGGAAAGACTGAATCTCCTGTCCCCATAATCTTTGTCTTATAGACTCCTGGATAATAAGCTGTGCCTTGATTACCAGACCATTAAAGACCTGGTGGTCCTTGATCTACTGTATCTCAATAAGTCATAAAGCTGAGTTAACACTAGAACCAGAGACCTGAATCTTAATCAGCAGATAAACAGAATATGATGGAGAGATAGATTCATCACCCAGCACTTTCCTCTTCTCTGCAAGTTAGACAAAGTGATTTAATAACTTCCTCCAAATGTAAGTGGTTGACTGGAGGATGATCTTAAATTTATCCCAAGACAAACAGACCTGTCTATCCTGAAAGAGACCAAGGGTGGCTATTGGCAAGATGTACATGGTCCTTAGACTAACATAGCCTTGACATTTTTACAAAGCCCATGCATCCTGTTTGTATCATAATTAAAAACACAACTTTTTTGTTTGTTTATGCTTAATCGTGTTTGTTTTGTTGTTTTGTTACCAAGTACCTCTCAACTGTACATATTTTCACAGAATGTCCAGATTTTTGCTTCATATTTTTGGTGTGTTCCTCCTAAAATCTGTACCTTTCTGGCAAACAGCTGAGGATAAAAGTCATTAAATAATGACAAACATTTGAGTTTAAGACTCCACATCCTTCAGAAAATTCATGCTAATGCAAAACCAATTATTCTATCAACTTTCTAAGTTTGCAAGAGCAATATTTAAAATCTGAACCTATCCCCCCCCCTCATCATTTTAGGCTTTGTCCAGATTTTTTGCTCTAAGAGATTGAGAGGTATAAGAACTGACTATTCCAGTTATTTCTTATATTTGCGAGGAGAAGAGAGGAAAGGCATGCCCGAAGGCAGGTAAAGGCTAGGACTGTGATAGTGAGGGTCGGAACTTTGAATGTTGGAAGTATGACTGGTATAGGGAGAGAGCTAGCTGATATGATGGACCGAAGGAAGGTTGGTATATTGTGTGTGCAAGAGACCAGATGGAAGGGGAGCAAGGCTAGGTGTATCGGAGGCGGTTTGAAATTGTTTTATCATGGTGTGGATGGGAGGAGAAATGATGTAGGCATTATCCTGAAAGAACAGTATGCTAAGAGTGTTTTGGAGGTGAAAAGAGTGTCGGATAGAGTGATGCTTATGAAGCTGGAAATTTATGGTGTAATGATGAATGTTGTTAGTGCATATGCTCCACAAGTTGGGAGTGAATTGGATGAAGTGGTGATGACTGTACCCAAGGGTAAGAGACTGGTGATTGGAGCAGATTTCAATGGGCATGTTGGTGAAGGGAACAGAGGGGATGAGGAAGTGATGGGTAGGTATGGTGTTAAGCAAAGGAATGCAGAAGGTCAGATGGTAGTGGATTTTGCGAAAAGGATGGACATGACTGTGATGAATACATATTTTAACAAGAGGGAGGAGCAAAGGGTGACATACAAGAGTGGAGGAAGATGCACACAGGTGGATTATATCTTATGTAGAGCGGCAAATCTAAAGGAGATTGGAGACTGTAAAGTGGTGGCAGGGGAAAGTGTAGTTAGGCAGCATAGGATGGTGGATTGTAGGATGACATTGGTGATCAAGAAGAGGAGGATGAGTGTGAGGGCAGCACCAAGGATCAAATGGTGGAAATTGAAAAAGGGTAATTGTGAGGTGATGTTCATGGAATTGTTAAGACAGGCATTGGGTGGCAGTGAAGAATTACCGGATAGCTGGGTAACTACAGCAGAGCTAGTAAGAGGGAGATGACTAGAAAGGTGCTTGGTGTGACATCTGGAAAGAGGAAGGAGGACAAGGAGACCTGGTGGTGGAATCAAGAAGTACAGGAGAGTATAATGAGAAAGAGGTTGGCGAAGAAGTGGGATTGTCAAAGAGATGAAGAAAGTAGACAAGAGTATAAGGAGATGAGGTGCATGGCAAAGAGAGAGGTGGCAAAGGCTAAGGATAAGGCATATGAAGAGTTGTATAAAAGGTTGGACACTGAGGGAGAAAAGGACCTGTACCGATTGGCTAGACAGAGGGACCGAGCTAGGAAAGATGTGCAGCAGGTAAAGGTGATAAAGGATAATGAGGGAAACGTACTCACAAGCGAGGAGTGTGTGTTGAGCAGATGGAATGAGTACTTTGAGGGGCTGATGAATGAAGAGAATGAGAGGGAGAGAAGGTTGGATGATGTGCGGATAGTAAATCATGAAGTGCAGTGGATTAGCAAGGAGGAAGTAAAGATAGCTATGAAGAGGATGAAGAACGGAAAGGCTGTTGGTCCAGATGACATACCGGTGGAAACATGGAGGTGTTTAGGTGAAATGACAGTGGAGTTTTTAACTAGATTGTTTAATGAAACCTTGGAAAGTGAGAGGAATGGAGAAAGTGTTTTGGTACTGATTTTTAAGAATAAGGGTGATGTGTAGAGCTGTAGTATCTACAGAGGGATTAAACTGATCAGTCACAGCATGAAGTTATGGGAAAGAGTAGTGGAAGCTAGGTTAAGAAGGGAGGTGATGATTAGTGATCAGCAGTATGGTTTCATGCCAGGAATGAGCACTACAGATGCGATGTTTGCTCTGAGAGTGTTGATGGAGAAGTACAGAGAAGGTCAGAAGGAGTTGCATTGTATCTTTGTGGATTTAGAGAAAGCATATGACAGGGTGCCTAGAGAGGAGTTGTGGTATTGTATGAGGAAGTCGGGAGTGTCAGAGAAGTATGTAAGAGTGGTACAGGGTATGTACGAGGGTAGTTTGACAGCAGTGAGGTCTGTGGTGGGAGTGTCGGATGTGTTTAAGGTGGATGTGGGATTACATCAAGGATCAGCTCTGAGCCCTTTCTTATTTGCAATGGTGATGTACAGGTTGACAGACGAGATCAGACAGGAGTCCCCGTGGACTATGATGTTTGCAGATGACATTGTGATCTGTAGTGAGAGTAGGAAACAGGTGGAGGAGACCCTAGAGAGGTGGAGATATGCACTAGAAAGAAGAGGAATGAAGGTCAGCAGGACTAAGACAGAATATATGTGTGTGAATGAGAGGGAGGATAGAGGAATGGTGAGGATGCAGGGAGTAGAGGTGGTGAAGGTGGATGAGTTTAATTACTTGGGATCAACAGTTCAGAGTAATGAGGAGTGTGGAAGAGAGGTGAAGAAGAGAGTACAGGCAGGATGGAGTGGGTGGAGAAGAGTGTCAGGAGTGATTTGTGACAGACAAGTACCAGTAAAAGTGAAAGGGAAGGTCTACAAGAGAGTAGTGAGACTAGCTATGTTATATAGGTTAGAGACAGTGGCATTAACAAAAATTCAGGAGTCAGAGCTTGATGTGGCAGAACTGAAGATGTTAAGATTTGCACTGGGTGTGACGAGGATAGACAGGATTAGGAATAAGTATATTAAAGGGTCAGCCCAGGTTGGAAGGTTTGGAGACAAAGCCAGAGAGGCAAGACTACGTTGGTTTGGACATGTGCTGAGGAGCGATGCAGAGTATATTGGGAAAAAGATGCTAAGGATAAAGCTGCCAGGTAACAGGAAAAGAGGAAGGCCTAAGATAAGGTTTATGGATGTGGTGAGAGAGGACATGTGGTGGTTGGTGTGACAGAGCAAGAGGCAGAGGACAGGAAGAAATGGAGACAGTTGATCTGCAGTGGCGACCCCTAACGGGAGCAGCCGAAAGAAGAAGAAGCAAGCAATCATAAACCCATGTAAGCTACCTATCAGTCTTCAAATGAACTATCATCCAACACAGTAAATGGAATGATACTCGAAATCATTTGGTTAATCTGAAAATTTTGGGCTTGAAAACCTTGTAGATTATGCAGAAACAGCAACTAACCACTGTGGAAGCATGAACAGCTAACACTGGGAACCATACAATGGGTATGATACTGCATTTACTAATAATACTAGACTAGCCACAAGTGCAGTGCATGATAGGAACTGCCAGCTCTACTAACAAGACTTGGTAATACAGGAGCAAGACTATCAATATGAAAATGATTTACACTTTGCTGTAATGCCTGTTAGGCTAATCTCTGGGCTATATAAGACATAATTACTCTTCCATGGCCTACTGCAGGGCCCCATGAGGGCGCTGGGACCTATTGGACCAAATTGGCACAATTGGCATAAGGCCAGCCCTGTCTACAGGGGAAGGTATATCAGACTCTTACATCTGTGAGTGTGCATATCAGCCACTGTAGGAGGGGTTATGGTCAACAGAAGTTAGTTTGTTCGCAGAAGTATAGATTCTTGGTCAGCAACAGTGAGAAAAGGACACACACACGCGCGCGAGCGCACACACACACTTGTGTGCAGCACAGTGTAATTCTGGTCCTTGTGGCCCATCGTGCTATTTTTTAACAGATTTAGAGCAATTCATCAACAAGCAGTTGTTTGAATACATTTTGAATAGAAAAGCAATTGTATTCGCTGCTACACTGAACTTATTTTTTTCTGTGCAGAGCAAAGCCCTACTGATTATTCACACAGGAAGCTGTGTCCTCCACATCCCTTCCTTTAAAATAGTCAATTCAGGGGTCACAACACCTTAAGGAGAAGTGAAACCCTACTTTGCAGTGACCCTTCAGACAACTGTGAATTATGACTTATTGGCTGAAAACTGCAACTTGAGCAGGTGTTCTTGTTCATAGGTTCATGGGTAGGTACTAGGCTATCGGCCCTAGAGCCTATACAAGTCTAGCCAAAAAGATACCCTGACTTTCGCCACCCAAGAAAATTATTTTCCTGTGTCCCTGTCGAGCAGAGCCACAGAGGTGATCCCTGGGGTGAATTTCCTATTTCCCATCCAATCATCAAGATTTTTCTTGAAGAGTGCTAATGAGGAGCTTTGTTTGATATAGATAGGTAGTTTGTTCCAGAGTATCGGAAGTCTCAGGGACAGGAATCTATCCCTCCAGCATGTTCTGCTTATTGTGGTGACAAGGTTTAGGTCCCTAGAACATGTAGCTCGGAGGGATTGGGATTTCTTTAAGTGGAGCATGTCCAACAGTTCTGGGTTTGACATAGATTTGTATGTTAGGCAGAGATCGCCTCTGAGTAGGCGATATGCGACAGAGTAAAGCTGGAGTTTTTTGAGACTGTCTGCGTAGGGCATCTGTTTGAGGCCAGTAATTCTCTTTGTGAGGTATTTCTGCGACCTTTCCAGTTGTTGTAGATGTCTTGTGAGGTACATACCAAAAGGGGCGTTGTACTCTATAATGGGTCTAATGAGTGATAAGTAGAAGGGAACAATGACCTCTTTTTTTCCTGAATGAGAAACCTTTTGTGATGCGGTGTGCCATGTAGAAGGATTTCCTGACTACTGTGGCGATGTGATTATCAAAGAAGAGACTACTGTTCACCTGTGTCTCAAGGTGTTAAGTAGACTACCAACTATGTGGTAGCTCATGGCTACAGAGGTTTCACCAAAGGGGATGACAATGCACTTTTTGGCATTGAGCTTGAGGCCATGGCTTTGACACCAGGCATCTCTCTCAGTGAGGCCCTTTTGTAGGATGTCCACATAATTAGGAGTTTCAATAATGGCTCCTAGTTTGCAGTCATATGCGAACTTTGTTAGCCAAAGACCTTCTGTGCTAGCCTGTACTTTAGAAAAGTAGATACCAAACAGGAGACGATCCAGGACTGAACCCTGTGGTACTGCAATTGTCACTGCTCTGAAGTCAAATTTGGAGTCTGCTACTTTCACAGTGTGGGTTCTGTCAGTGAGCCAGTTGGCAACCCATCTTGTGAAATAGGGATTTATACCTAGTTTAGTGAGTTTATCTATAATTCCAGAGTGGGGGATGGTGTCAAAAGTCTTGACGAGATCTAGATAGGCTGTGTGAACCACCTTACCCTCATCTACGGCTTTGGTGACTGCTTCAAAGAAGTCTATCAGGTTTAGGAGACATGATCTGACTTTTACAAACTCGAACTGGGTGGGGTCCAGAGTTTGGAGATTATCAATGTCTTTGTTTATAAGTTCCATGATGATACATTCCATGGCCTTGCAGACCAGGCTCATTAGGCTAATGGGGCGTAGTTCCCAGGGTCCATGGTGGCCACCTCTTTGTGAAGTGGGATAACCATCACTGTGCACCATTCAGTGGGCACAAAGCCTGAGGTGAGGCTATGATTGAACATGGTGCTTAGGTTGGGTGCCAGTTCATTCTGTAGTTCATGTAGACCTTAGCCTGGGATGTTGTCAGGTCCCATGGATGCTGTGTTCTTGGCTTTGGAGAGTGCATTTTTTTACTTGTGCAGCTATGATTACATGAACTTTGATTTTTTCTGGTATAGAGATGGGCCCTTTAGGGGGTGAGAGGGGGCTAAAGTTAGCACTAAACCTGTATACCAGGATGTTGGCAATATCAGTTGGTTCTGTATATTTAGTGCCATTGTGCTGCAACTCAGAACAGACCTGGGTGTTGCCATTGCGATTCTTGATATAGCTATAGAATGCTTTGTGGTTGTCTTTAGAATCAGTGGCAATTTTGTTTTTGTAACTAGCTTTGGAGGATTTTATGAGGGATCTCAACTTCTTACTGAGGCTAACCAGGGAGTTCCTCCAGTCATGGGATTTTACTCTTTTTTTGCAACAGTTTCTTTCTTCTGTTGTAGAGTTTGTTTATGGCAGGGGACCACCAGATTGGCTTCCTTTTTTTGGAGGATAGCATCTTGGTTCTGTTAGGGATAGCACAATCCATGCACTCGTGTAAGTGCTTATAAAGTGCATTTGTGTAGGATTCAACAGTCATGCCTCTATTGTCCATCTGCATGAGTGTTGTGAAGTTTTCCACTTCTGTCTTAAGAAGCGTGAAATTGGCTTTGGAGACATTTTTTTACGGTGGTTTCCCTAATGGGAGGTGGGGGTGGGATGTAGATGTCTAGGGTGATTAGCTTGTGGTCAGATCTGACCAACAAGGAATTGACCTCTGGTGTGGAACACCAGTCACCCATGTTGGTAATGACCAGGTCTAGGATATTGCTGCCCCTGGTGGGGGTGTGGACAAGTTGATCCAAGACATTGGAATTTATGAATTCCAGAAAACGTTGAGCAAAAGAGTTGGTACATGAGTAGTTTTCCCATATAATGGTGGGGTAGTTGAAATCACTCATTATTAGGGTGTTGGGTTGTACCCTAATATTTTCCAGTGTATCAAGAAATGAAGAGTGAGAATCCTGGGACATGGTGGGGGATCTGTAGCAAGTTACAATTTGGATTGTGGTCTTGCCCTGAGTTAGCTGCACTTGGATAATCTCGGATGCATTATGTTGAGCAATTAGCCTGGAGGTGTGGATATCTTTAATGAATATAGACATACCTCCGCCTTTAGTGTTTCGGTCCAGGTTAGGTGGCCGAAAGGTGTGGTATGAATTATAGCCTGATAATGCAGGGGTGCTCTCTGGAGCCTTGAACCAGATGTCTTGTCACTGCATAGATGTCGATGTTCTCCATTTTAAGGAGTGCCTCGAGTGAATGCATTTTGAGGTTTAGACTTCTAGCATTGAGTAGCATTATCCTCAGATTTTGCTTGCTTGTGCAAATTATCCTAGATTTTTTCCAAACTTGTTGGGGTTTAGGATTGTATATTTGGCTGCTAATGTTAGTTGCTGCTATGCTTATGATGTATTGTGCAGTTCTTTCTGCCTGTGCATGTTTTTGTAAAATATCTATATTGTGTCTGTGGGTCTTCACAATAAAGGGACAGAGGTACCACTAATTTATCTGACAGCAAGAATCAGAAAAATAACTGTTACTGTTGCCAGCTCCTTCACTATGTACTTTTTTCTTTTAAATCACAATTCATGTAATGCTCTTAGTACTGATGAAATGTTAAAATGTTAATGCTATTTTATTTATTTTGTTTTATTTTTTTATTTTTTTTAATAATTGAGTGATGTCATCATACTAGGCCCCTTTCATCACAGTCAGCACAGTCAGGGTGACAGTGGCACAATTAACAGCATATTTAACATTTACCAAAGCATTTAATCATGCACATTATTTAGATGTGTAACTTTAGTAAGTTAAACAATGAAATGAAAACATGCAGCATAGCAGCTTAGTGGTAAAATGTCTGTTTCATGGGTCATGGGTTCAAACCTGACCACTGGTAAATGTCTGTGTGATTTACCTTTGCCCTTCTGACCCAGGTCAAAGCTAAAATGAGTCTGAAAAAGACCAGTTCACTTACCCAGTTGCTAAATAAATCATTGGTCTTTATCTGCCATAATTATAGCCTGGGTAATGCCTAATTTTCACCTGATTAATAAGGAAGTAAATAAATAATGTGCACTTCACTGTCCATCAGTTGGAGAATTGGTGTCACACATTTTTTTAAAGTTGTGAAGGCATGTAGGTTTGCATAGCATATGATCTCGGGGCTGTTGGTTGTGCTACAGTGTATGCTGGGTACAGACCGGTAACTCTTTCCTTTGAAGAGCTCTAATTTACAAAACTGCTTTACTCAGACCAGCTTGTATAGGAAACACTTTTTGTTGTCAGCCTTCTGCTAATCAGGTAAACATTTCTGTGAATTTCAAATGTGATTCCTTTCAAAGAAATGTTAATGTTCTGACAGGGGAAAAAATCAGTAAGCCTTTGAGACCCAGGGTCCTAAGCTTGTACTAGAATCCCTCCCAGTGGGAAAGCATATCAAAGTTGTTGGTTTCAGTTAAGCCTTCAGATGAAACAGTACTGAATGGTTTTGAAAGAGAGCTTGTGAAACAGGATAGATCAGGAATCACCGCTAATATTATTATTATTTGCTTGTTCATTAATCTTTTATTTGTGTATTTATTTTACAAAAAAATATGTATGTATATAACAAAAATCACTCCTCCAGTCCCATTTAAGGGGTATGTATACTGTAGAAAACAAAGCTGCTTTCCTGCTAACATTATACTAAAACCATTGTTCTCTTATTATTGTTGTTATATCTATAATCTAATGTGTGTGTGGGGGGTACATAAAATGAATCACTGTAGTTGCTGTGGGCATTGATCCCGCAGCCTTATAATCTTCCTGGCACATAAAGTGCACAACCATCTGAGTTACTGACACAGCCCAGGCAAATTGTGACTGCATGGTATGGAGGGTTTCTGCATGCACAAGCTGTGGGATAAACTATGTTACTTAGCTTCATATAACCCTGTATGTACCTAAGACATGGCTTGTAGAGTTCTGCCTGACCAATTTACCCATATCATTCCCAGACCATTCATTCATTTGATGTTTACAACTTTTGCATATGAATAAATAATCATGTAGACCTCTGACCACTTGGTTCAGAAATTAGTGTAGATGTGGAGTGCAGTTTGGCACAGTTCTTCAGTGGGGTTGCAGGAAAAGAACCAATAGGACAGTCGTAAGGAAACTAAGTCCATGCTGTCAGGGATCTCAAAGAGACTTAGAAAAGTAAAGAAGAGCTGTCGTATCCTCTGCACCACAAGAAGGAAGCACTGAATTGGTACAGACTTTGAAGTAGTAAAGAGTCTGGGTGGACCCAGCACTGTCAACGTCCTGTCATATCCACAAGACAAGAAACAAAACACACTTCAGACTTACTAGTAATCACAGAGTAATGTATCTTTGAAATAAAGAGGCAAGAGAGGCTCTGGGTAAAGGGGTGTTACCCGACACCCCAAAATATGCACTTCCATTTGTACCTGCAGCCTGTACGTGTAATTTACCAAAAATGCAGACAATCCAAAACCGGATCTGCAATGCATTACCGGATCACCATGAAGGAAACTGCACTGTGAAACTCATTTCAGGGTAACATTGTTTCCAATAAAAATTACAGTTAAGCTCATACTTGTTATGTAGATTTGTAAGTTTATTAACCTGACATTTGCATATCTCTCCATAGCACTCTGACATGCAACATAAATTTCAGGAAATCAAAGTCAAATGTATCAGCTTTAAAATCATTTGGCATTCCCCACCATGAATTAACACATACATTCAAAGCTTTCTCCATTCTAGGTCCTGGAATATGGAATTCTTTCCCTACAGTTTTCAAGGAATTCCTAATTTTGGGCTCTTTCTAGTATAAACTCAAGTTATTACGTCAAGGTAAAGTAAACTGCATGTTTGCAATACCTGTTAGATAATGCATTTTATCTTAGGGTGTATTTGCTGACTGTGTAAGGTAGGGGATACTGGAATGCTCCACAGAGGTAATGGCACCTCAAGATTATTTCCGTTGGCCACAGTATTTATCTACTTATTTATTGATTGATTGATTGACATTTATTAACTGGGTTGGTCCAGCTGGGCTTGTGGCCCGTTTTCAGTGGAGACCCGAGGAGAAAAGCTCCGGTTACAAACAATTTACAGAGTATAAGAAATTTACAGTGTATAAAATGTTTCTCAATCAAAGAATTACAGAAATCTGAAAATACAAGTCTAAGATAGAAAGTAGAAAACATGCACAAAGTTAAATATACAATAGCAATTATTTATAAAGGAAAATATAGATTCTTATAAGATTATTAATTTCTTAGTATTGTGAGTCGAGCTTAGCAGGTAGGTGCCTTATAAGGATTTCTAGGTGAATTGGGGAGAGATTGTTTACATATACAGGGAAAGATGGATTAAGTTGAGTTGTGACATGAGCAAGTGTTGGTTTTAAGTAGATGATGTTTGTTTTTAAAATTGTGACGGGTGGGTACTGATTCGTATGTATATGGAGTGTTTATTCCAAGCTTGGGCTACAGAGCAACTATATAGAAGTTTGCCTACATTTTTCTTTGGTTGGTAGATATCCAGGAGTTGCTGGTTAGAGGTCCGGAGGGTCCGAGGTGGGGTATAGGTGGAGACTACGGATGAGAGAGCTGGGTAGACAGAAGCTTTGTATAGAATATAGCGTAACATTTGAAATTGTGATAGAAGAAGAAGTTAGGGGAGTTGGAACCATTGAAGAGAGTTTAGGTTCAGGCAGTTGTGAGAGTTGTATGGAGAGTTAGTAATAAATTTAGCTATTTTATGGTATGTTTGTTGGAGTTTGTTCAAGGTTATGGCCTGAATGTTGGTTAGAACAGGGGCAGCATATGTGAGGTAGGAGAGGGGTAGTGCATGTCCAAGGAAAAGTCTAGCAGTGGAGGACAAAAAATTTCTGTTGCAGTATAGGCAGCCTAGTTTCTGATGTGTTTTTTTATGCAATGGAGTATGTGCAGGTTGAATTTGAGTTCATCATCAGTGATGACATCTAAGAGCTTTGTGTGGGTTTCAGGATTAATGACTGTATTGTTGGAGGATGTAATATAAAAGGTAGATTTATGGTGAGAAAGAGTAAGAGTTTGGTCTTTTTAGGGTTAATGATGAGTAGGTTGTCAGTTAACCATTCTTCAGTTGATAGAAAGGTGTGTTGGGTTAGGGTATGGAGATCAGTGATATTGTTTGAGATGGCGATGAGGGTTCAGTCGTCTGCGTATTGGGTGAGAGAGGATTGTTTACAAGATGTATAAAGTTCATTGATGACAATGTTAAAGAGTAGGGGCCCAAGATGGAGCCTTGTGGTACTCCGTTCGGGACTGGAATGAAGGGAGAGTAGGATGAGACCCATCTAACAGATTGGTGTCTGCTGGAGAGGTAGCTGGAGAACCAGGCGAGGGAGGTAGTGGATAGGTTGAGGTTAGCAAGTTTAGATAGCAATATAGGGTGAGAGAATGTGTCAAAAGCTTTGGAAAGGTCAATGAAGAGATAGGATATGAGTTGATTGTTATCACGGGCCTCACAATAGTATGGATGAAGGATATTAGGGCAGTAGTTGTGCTGTGTTTGGGCCGGAAGCCATGTTGAGTGGAAGTAAGAAGGTTATGCTGGAGGAGGTAGTTGAGAAGCTGTGAGTGAATACATTTTTCAAGTATCCTAGAGCAGGGGATAGGATGGCGATGGGTCAGCAGTTAGTAGGGTCTGTTGAGTTACCTCCTTTAAGCAGAGGGATAGTGAAGAAAGATTTCCATAGGAGGGGAAGAGTGACCTCTTGAATTGATCTGTTAATAAGAATAGATACAGGATAGGCTATAGATTCTGCAGCATCATGTACATTTACTGTTTCAATGTTGTGTTCTGCAAAAATACCCATAATACTATTGGAGTACATGGAGCACTGTAAACACCTAAATTCTTCATGTAGGGGAGATGCCCAAAATCCACTTCTTACTAAATATAACCTATTTCAACACTAAAGTACCTAAGTGTAGGCTTTATGTCTATAGGGGAGCTTGCTGAATGCCTTTGGTAAAAAGGTTTGGCAAATAGTGTTTCTCCACATAGCATTACAGTGAATCATTCTGTTCTTCCCAGCAGCACCATCCTCTGATTATCTTGCCTTTAACATTGCCACAATAAAATATGCATTAATCATTTAGTCTCTTCTGAACTCTCCTACTTGGTTTTGGTAGCTCATCCTATCAGCAGCTCAAACCAGGCACACTTGCCCAATCAAAGAATTGGCATACAGTTGAGTGCTAGGATCAGATTTCCAGCTACAGCAGCAGCAGTAGTAAGCTGCACTTAACTGAGCATCTGCATTGAGTGACCTGTCTTCGGCTTAGTAGCAGATTAGTACTGCTGGATCACTAAATTTTGTTAGACTTAATTCTTATAACATAACCACATGTTTAAGGGCATTTTTGTTCTGGTCGGCTTAGTAGCATCACAATCTGTATGAATCAAAGGAGGAGTTACTAATTCATGCACAGCACATGCATATGTACCTGTTTGCTTCCTATGCTGTTGTTTTCACATAGTGCATCTGTGTGGGTCATAGCTGAACTCAGCAATTAGATGCTTGTTTACTATTTACTGTCTATGAATTCCTGGCACATTTTATTCCTGGCCAGTTAGAGGTATCACATAACTTATCAAAATGGTGGAGACTGGTAATGAGGGTGTAAGAACTGCAGGTGACCTGATAGTTCATGCAGTGATGCTGCTTGCAAACAATGTACAGTCCTCCTTCAGGATTATCTAATACGGTTATGCACATGTCCATGTAGTACATGGATTACTGTGCTTCTAGAAATGCATACATGCCTCAGTGAAGGATCATGGGTAATGGGGCAGACATTACATATTTCCTAGTGTACTCCAGCATGGTGTGTAGGAATGTATTCAGAGTCTTCAACATTAATGCATAGGGCACTTCAAGCATATCCCATGTGGGCATGTTGAAAATCTCAATTGTTAGTACAAAGATGACTGTGCTTTACTTGGTCTCTAGGTGTACTGGTCTTCCCCACACACTGTAAAGAGACACATGCTTGCAAGATATCACATATGTTGGCCAGAGTGTCCTAAGTAGTACCAATCCAGTAATGCCTGGTAAGTCTGGCAGAACTATCAGTAATTTGTATCTAAATGGTGTAATGCAGTGGAAGTGAACGGCATAGCTAATATGTTTTGCTTTACTGAATTTTGTTTCCTCATTGCAGATGTCTGCCTTCATGAGTACAGAACACTTGTCCAGAGGTTTATCTCAGACTGATGCATGTGCTAGTCATGCCACCTTCTGAATCATGTACTACCTGGCTGTGGCTTTACCTTATTATGGGGTGCTATTTGCATATGCCTACATTTTCTGTTTAGCACTAAGTTCCATTTCATTTCAAGAATCACTACTATAATATAACACTTAACGTTAGGTATTCAGGATTCTTATCCCCAGTTCACTGCCAACCTTCTTCTGCCATTTTAGCAACATTGAAATGGTGCTTCCATAGAGTGGGATTGGGCTACCAGAGGGAGCAGCCATTTTAGAATACCTGCATGAGAGGCTGAGGTAGTTGAAGGGATGTTAGAGTCAGTGAACAATGTGAGGTGGAGTGGCGTGGTTTTCTTTACTGCATTAAAGGAAAGAGTATTTATTTCTTATTATACAATAACTGGCCATTAACAGTCATAAAAGTAGTATGATGATTGTTCAGTCCAACCAGCGTGCCCATTGTAAATCTGAGCATATACCAATGGAAAAAGGTCCAGTCACCCAGACTTTCTTCCATTAATATATGTCATAAAAATGTCAAATTTCTTTCACTTAAAAAGAAAAAATAATAATAAACTTATAAAACTGGAGACTTGAAACCAAAAAGAGAGATGGGGCAGACAAACCTAAAAGGATAATCATGCACATTATACAAAACGTACTTGATTGTCATTTTATTTTCTGTGTCCCATCTCTCCCATACCTTCAAAGTCTCCCGGTATCTTTTTTTTTAATTAAAAAAAAAAGCAACAGAGATCTTCCTTTTTCTATTGCTTCCTATACACAGCACCCATCACACAGTACTGCGTAATCGTGGGAACAAAAGTCTCATACACATGCAGAGTACATGAGAAAAAGCAGTGGAATATCCAAGGAAAGTGGAAGAACACCATGGAGCCATCATACAAAGACATTATTTAGAAAAGTAAGTAATTTTTGTCTTAAATAATGTCATTGTATAATAGCAATAACCGACTCCATGGTGTAGTATATAGAAGATTTACCCATGGTTGGCTTTATTTAATCACTCTGGCTTCGCCCTCATGATTAAACCACACCAGCTGTGGGTAACTCTAAAATATAAGTCCTCAGTTATAGCTATAATATTTCTTAATATCAGCACTGCTGATGTGTTTTAATGTCTCTCTCTCTCTATTTTATATATATATATATATATATATATATATATATATATATATATATATATATATATATATGTATGTATATATATATATATATATATATATATATATATATATATATATATAAATGGTTAATATTAGATAGGTTGAGCATGGCTAAGACCGACCTGTGTTTGTTCGACCCATATTGGTCAACACTGCATAAGTCTGACAGTTATATGAGAAAGGATAAGTTCTGGGAAAAGGGAATAATCCCCTCCCTAGTGGAGTGTACAATCTTAGAGTTAGTATATAGAATTAGCAAGGGGTGCAAAGACACAGTTTGATTTGTGATGTACCCTTAGAGCATACGCAAACGTGTGTAAACCTTGAGCAATTTGATGTTACCTTGTCAAAGGCAAGCATGTCAGTGTAACTTCAAATAGACCTTACACAGTAGATCCATATATATGTAGTTTCTGGCTTCTGCATATGACCTACAATAAAGCTGTTTTGTGAGACTCCACCTTTTTTAACTTGTTGTATGTGACAGGGAAGAAATTACACTTATAAAGCTTTTGCTACGCTTTTTTCTCTATAGACTTTAAACAAATGTCTTGATGTAGGCCTGGAGTACAAAGCCTGAGTATTGTACAACTTCAGCATTGTTTCTTCTACCTGAAATGCTGCAAATATCCTATTGTAACTAATATGCTAAAAGCACATAGTGTCTGACATACTTTTTTGTTGCACAGTACCATTCTAAGCATAAAGGTTATCTGCCTTCTAATTTTGAGGGTTAGAAATGGATGGCAGGGGGTACCAGTGGAGACTGCACCAGTAATAATGGCATTTTAACAGGTTTCTTTACTTAGCCTTACATTATGAATGCACGTTATCACATATGCATAACAACACTAGAGTTTGAACTGTAGCTGTGTAGCTGTGGAAGTAGAAGAGCTGAGAATAAGTTCGTAATAAGAACATACATTAATGATAAAAAAAGGTCTATGAAGAGTAAGATAGTATTGAAATGTCATGGTTTAAGTAAACAGATTTCCATTATGTTTCAGAAAAGGGAGGTTATGTGATGAAGTGATTCTCAATCTATGTTATGCAAAGGTTCTGGTGAAATGGACAGGATAAAAGAAGCAGAGGAGATGCAGATAAACCATCAGGTGTGGATAAAGTAGCTCTAAAAGCTACAACAGAAATTTATTGTGAGAATGTTGTAGGTTAAACATATAGGGAATACCTCCTTGTCTCCTAACACAGTATTGGATAGGAGAGCTTATTAAAGGGACTGAGGGCTTTTTAGAATTAAACAGTACTCAGGCTACTGGTGTTGTAATTACTGGTAATGCCAATAAGGAGGTCCAGATCTAGGGTGCTGTGACCCATTATTTAGAAGGACGTAGCATCAGCAATGAATGAAACGAATGGTTTGGAGCAGTGCAGTAACTGTAGTCAAGTCGCCACATATTTCCAAAAATCCCCATGATATGACAAAGGCCAACAGCTGGAATACCTAGAGTGAAGCATGGGCTTTATGGCGTTCTTCTAAAGACCCTCAAGATCACATTAAATACAGGCAATCCAGGAACGAAACCAAAAAAATCAATTTTACAAGATAAAAAACAACACTACTGTAATTTACAGACAGTAAATCAAAATAACCCTCAGAAGTTTTGGGCAGGTTTAAATAATCTACTACATCCTGGACAAACTTCAACCCCAATCCCTGCTGCTACTATTGATAAAACTCCTGAAGATGTTTCTGATAGTTTTAACCAATTCTTTACTGAGACAATTCAAGCCCTAGCTAGCCAACTACCTCCTAGCTCCCCTGGTCCTGAAAGTAGCACCCCTAGAAACCTACTCGCGTTCAGCTTCCAGCCAGTCGCCACTTCACTTATCCATACCTTGATCAAAAAATTAAAACCCACTACACTTTCTGCTGATCAACTCCCTGCTGAGTACCTACAAAAGTCAGCTGATGCTATTGCTTACCCCATCTCAATACTAATCAATCGAACCATAGTAGAAGCTAAAATTCCCACCATCTGGAAAATATCCTATGTAATCCCACTTCACAAAGGAGGCAGCTCTACTGAATTCTCCAATTATAGGCCAATAGCTATACTCTCTCCACTTGCAAAGATTATGGAAAAATGTATTCATAGACAACTCATGCACCACCTAATCCAGAATCGCCTTATGGCAGACACTCAGCATGGCTTCCGTCCTCATCACAGCACTACTTCAGCCCTCCTAGCCTTTACCAACACCATAAACCATAATCGTAACAATAATTATATATCCTCAGCCCTCTTTTTGGATCTTTCCAAGGCATTCGATATGGTTGATCACCAACTTTTAATCCACACCCTGCAAACATTTTGTCTAGATACTGGAGCCCTCCAATGGTTTCAATCCTACCTGAATGGTCAACAACAGGCTGTCCTTTGGCAGAACAAACTCTCGAACCTTCTACCTAACACCCTTGGAGTACCACAAGGCTCTATACTAGGGCCCTTGCTGTTCTCCATCTTCATTAATGACCTTTATACTGTCATCCCAAAAGTCAGCTGTATCCAATATGCTGATGACTCTACTCTGATTTGCTCAGCCACATCTCCAGTAGAGTTATGGTCAGCTACCCAGACCACCTTTAATACAAGAGAAAACTGGCTTTCTGAACATCGTCTGATCCTAAATCCCAAAAAAACTAAAATGCTGTTATTTTCACCAACACGTAGGTCTAGCACTTTCACCTTTACCATAAAATCAAATGATGGCACAATAATCTCCCCTGACCCATCTACAAAACTATTAGGTGTCATCATAGACAATAATCTAAAATTTCACCTACGTGTTAACCAAACTATCAAAACCATCAATAAAAAACTAGGGTCACTTTACAGAATAAAAGCCTTCCTAACCCCTCCAGCTAAAATTGCCATAGCTCGCTCTCACCTTCTTTCAACCCTTCTGTATGCATCCCCTCTACTCTCAAATTTAAACAAGACTGTCCTTAACAAACTCTGAATTTGCTACAACCACATTGCCAGGTTTGCCACTGGGCTGCCTTTTAGGACACATCATTGCATCAATCTAAATCAGCTTGGGTGGCTTGAACTACCCAGCCTAATCCAGTATAACTAACTGATTATGGCCTATAAAATCCTCTATAATCCGGACAATACTCCTGCACTTAAAAATATTATCACCCCCTATAACAATCCTAGACCGTTTCGATCCTCTAACAAACTACTAATTCAGACTAGCAAAATTAATAACACAGCCGGTGATTCTCTCTTTGCAAACTCTGTAAGTAGATCCTGGAACTCTCTTCCAGCTGATATTACCTTACTTTCCACCTTAGGTCAATTTAAAAGTAGACTCAAACAACATTTGTCACTTAACTGGCTATGTCAATGTATCAAGCCTGGCTAACTCTCGCTAGAATGTGTAAAAATGTGTTAACCAGTTTACTGTGTAATTTAATTTAATCCTGACTTGTGCTCAAGATTAACTGTAACCTGTGGAACTTGTTTAACTTGCTTACTTATTTTTGTTTGTTTCGGCTTTTCCCGGTTAGGGGTCGCCACAGCGGAACTCCGGTCCGCTAATGATTGGCAGTAGATTTTGAAGTGCTGGCTTGCCGGGCCTAACGCACAACCTTCAACGAAGGAACGCCCATTCACACATGTCGCCACACAGGAGACGCTCTAACTGAGAATCGAACAGGCAATGTCTAACTGTGAGGCGACAACGCTACTGCAGCACCACCACTTGCTTACTTATGTAATCTCTGTAAATAGTCTGTTTGTAATATGTAATGCTGGTATTATGTAATGCTGTATCTGCTTACCCTTGGAGCTTTTCTCCCCGGGCCTCCGCTGAAAATGGACATGCATCCAGTCGGACTATCCCGGTCAACAAATGTAAAATAAAATAAATAAATAAAATTTCTGCACCCAGTATAAAGTTATCAAGTATTGTTCACATTTATTTATTTATTGATTGATTAACATTTGATTACAAAGAAAGTCCAACCGGATAAGAGCCCACTTTCAGTGGAGGCCTGGGGTGAAAAGGTCCAAAGTATTACAAAGCATTTTAAGAACAATAATTTTACAGTCTTTTGAAATAATACAAAAAACAAGTACAGTTTAAATAATAATACCAAATTAGACATAATATGAAAAGATTAGTTAAGAATAGATACAAGTTATATGACAATGATTTAATAGTTAGAGAAATGTTTGCAAATTTATAGAGAAATTAAAGGTAAGTTAGTATAATACAAAAAAGAATTGCAATACAAAGTGTAAGAAAAGCAGGCTTATGGTATATTTAAAGAGAAAATCAGGGAGGAGATAAATTTTTAAAAGTAAGGATGTGATTGAAGAAGGGAAAGTATTTATTTTTATTTATTTACTTAGTTGTCTTTGTGTACCAGAAAAGTCTGACTGGATAATATCCATTTTTAGTAGAGGCCTGGGAGAAAAGCTCCAAGAGTAAGGATAAATAGGTATTTGTTTTCATTTAGGGGGATATAGTTTATCCTGGTGTTGAGCAAAAACAGACCCAGCTTTTGTTTAGGAAGTCTTTCAGAATGGTTTTGAAGGATGGGAAGGAAGGTATTGATCTGATGAATACAGATAAGCAGTTCCATGCCTTAGCAACATGTTACGAGTACAGCCAATAGCCTGTAGATTTGATAGGTTTGTGGACAGACAGGTGTTTTTGATTATTGGGTTATAATAACCGACTGGGAATATAGTTGTGTAGAATGTTATTTACTGCTGGACAAGCAGATGGATTCTGGATAATTTTATAGGTGGTAAGAAGCTGTGTATATGTTACTTGATAGGATAGTTCTAACTTGCAACTTTCAAACCTTTCCTCTGAGTTAAGGCAGAGGATTTAAGCTATGTGTTGTTAATGAGCTATCCGTGTGGTAGAATGTTTGTTACCCTCAGCCTTCATTTGCCTACTGTGTGATCTTGAGCAAGTCACTTAACCAGATAGTGCTTTCTGCACGTGAGAAGTGGGGAGAGGCTTTTTAATAGTCTCCTGGACTGCATGCCTAGTAACTACCTAAGAACGTATAAGACTGCACAAAACCACTATCTTGGTGCAAGTAGATACAATGCCAAATCTAACTATAATATTCACAAAAATATCATTGTTCCAGGGGCAAGTCTCTTCATGCGTCCAGTCCCACACCTCTACCTGTGAAAAATCTTTATCTCCACTTAACTGTGATGTTACTGGATATAGACACCTTGGAACAAACTCATTCAGTTACGTGCATAAAAGAAACTTTGTCTAACATGTTCTTTGACAGACTGGGGCAGATCGTTAGCCATCTAGCTATCCAGCTTTACACACGCACAGACACACACACACACACACACATATATATATATATATATATATATATATATATATATATATATATATATATATATATATACATACAGAGATAGTGAGAGAGAGATTTTGCCTGAGAACTATGCTGTAAAACATTTTTTTGTCGGAAGGGTCTGGCTTCTATAATAGAATAATGTATGCGGGATCCTACCATTCAACTCAGAGAATGTCCTTTGCCTTATGAGAACATCCTTTCTCCTGAATACACACAGGCACACAAACACACACACACACACACACACTCATGAACGTATAGTAAACTATGGAATGTGTGATTTTAGAAATGGTTTTCATTCTTTTCATAATGACTTTAGAGTCAGTGGAATGGCTAACAAAGACTGACTTGCAACCAGCAGTTTAGAAAAAAGAGCTGTCGTGAGTAACAAATGAGGTCACTTTAGTGATGTGGAATGGCTTTCCTTCACTCTCAGTACCATTTCCCTCAGCAACTTAACTTTGTACTGATATTGGTTTCAGGTGTGGGTCACTAGGACACTGAAGAATGTGACACGTGGTGAACAAAATTACTGGGCGGCACTAAATAAATAAATACATAAATACCCAAATAAATTAAACTTTGCACTTTAAGAATTAATAAATGCCAAACTATAGCTCCTCTATCCGGTAAAAAGTAAAAATTGTGCTGTGAGCTAATTTTGACATGCAACGCTGAGCTGCGGGAGGCTCACCACTGCATTTCTGTTTGTTTGTTGATTTATTCTTAACACCCATGTTTATCAATTCTTCATTTGTTCATTTGTTAACCAAGCAGGCTGGTCCATGGACCCTCTTCAACCACAACCCTTTCCACAAAGGCAAGAGTAAATACTGTATGTACGTGGACAATAAAATTAATCTCACTACAGCAAAGATTATATTGTCAAAAGTGAAAGCATCACATTCAAATCAATGAATGCCTTGCAAAAAAAAAAAAAAACAGTGGGCAGGATTCACAAAGCCTCCGTGTAAGAGATACAAGGCTTACACGGAGGCTGCAGTTAAACGGTATGACGTCAGCATGTCATGCATATGCATGAGGGCATGCTGAATCACACCTAAGGCTAACACGGTCCGTGGAAGACAGTAGGGGGCGTGTCCGTAGGCCGAGCCCTGCAAGCGGACACGCCCCCAGAAGAGTAAAAGTGCCCAAAGTAAATACCCACGACAGAGTCCATGGAAATGTGAATAAACACAACACAACACATGCCCCCACAGACTATGAACATAAAATATATAAATGAACATGTTATATATATTTTTTTTAATTGTAAAGATGTTTGCCCGTGAGTGCCTCGTTTGCGCGGGCGTGCCTGTAGCTCAGCCACAGTTAGCAGTAAGTGGAAAAGCATATAAGAACTAACTATGCAAAGTAAGCCAAAAAGCAATAGTGTAGTGGTAGAGATGTCGGCTGAGGAGCAGGCAGTCATGGTTCACACCCCCACAACATCAATTTTTATTTTTAGTAAAATAAGCACGAAACAAGTCCCTGACATATATGTACACATATAAAATTATATTTTATGTAAAATGTAATGAAATAGGCCATTTATTTTGAAGAAATATGAGATAACAAAATAATAAAAAATGCCAGATGTGCCTATAGCTGAGCTACAGTTTAACAAAGTGAGTGCATCTGCCCGTAGGTGAGCAGTGGTTTAACAGGTGTAAAATGAGTGCCCGTAGGTGAGCAGTGGTTTAACATGATGAAACTGTGTGCCCCTAGCTGAGCTGAGCGTAATATGAGTGCTGACAGCCAAATGAGGCGTAAACCAGCGTAACCCGTTTGCGCGGAGCTGTGCGCCGTGCCAACAAGCTAACCGATGGGCAACGTTGAGCAAGCTGTAACAAAAATGCCTTTACACAGACACACCCCCTAGCCTGTCTAGACAGTCATAAAATATAAAAAGCAGTGGCCAGGTTCGAACCCAGGATACCATGCACCATAGTCAAGGTATTGAACCACTAAGCCATGACAGCTGTACTTAGAAATGCAGTAATAGCAAATATATACGAATGAATAGAAAGTGGAGCATGACAAAGCAGGTTTTGTGAAGTTGATACAATTCCAAAATGGCCAATCACAGAAGCTTTGGCTGGCTAAGAACTTGCTGTATTCAACTGGACGTATAAGAGAATTTAAGTACCTTTATCTGCACTTTTTTTTCAAAAAAATACAGTATTTAAATTGATTTTAACTGTGTGTTGTAGGAATATTAACTGAACTGGAAGTTAGTCAGTGTTTGCTGAATTTTGTTATTTGCTAGTAATTACAGGTGTGGGGGTAGCCACATTCTTTGATTTCCTGTCCTTGCCTATTTAAGTGGTACAGTGTGAAATATTTTCTGCTTAAAAACCTCAGCATTGGCCGGCTAAGAACTTGCTGTATTCAACTGGACGTATAAGAGAATTTAAGTACCTTTATCTGCACTTTTTTTCAAAAAATACAGTATTTAAATTGATTTTAACTATGTGTTGCAGGAATATTAACTGAACTGGAAGTTTTGACTCTGCTCTTCAGTTAGTCCCACCCACCATCCCTGTTTTTGTTTTGGTGTTAATCTTAGTGGCCTTGAAACTGCCCCTCTTGTAAATTTGTGTTTGGATACTCCTTCTGGGCCCATCTCATTTGCTCACTCAACTGAGTGCAGTGAGATCATATTCTGATTTCAGGCACTCCTACTGTGTACAAAGAGAGCATCTGGGAAACAGAAAAAAAATGTAAGCTTGTTTCCTGCCTTTCCTGTTAAGTGGTATAGACTATTTGTAGGCTTCTGAGCCCCAAGCCCTTCTGTGTTGGAGGGAAGCCTTCTAGCTTAGTTTTTTTTTTCTTATAACTAGCCAGTATTCTAGTTTCAGCACTCAAATCTGTTTCTTTGATCTCAGCACTTGTTCAGAAAAAAAAATTTCATCTGCTTTTACTGTACATGTGTTTCTACCTACTTTATTTTACTTTTGCATCATCTTAAAAGTACTCAATTGTATTTATTACTGCTTGGTGTAACTCATTCTAAGCCTTTTGGTTTAAACACTTGGGCTTCGGACCAGTTGTTTTGCACTGAGAGGGTTTGTGGTCTGCACTGTAGTGGCAGAACAGGTAGCTTACATCCTGCTAGGTTGGGAACTGCTGATTTAGGGCTCAATGTCTGTTATTCTAAAAGTGTATTCATTCTGGTTTAAGCACTTGGGCTTTCAGGTCAGTTATTTTACATTAAGAGGGTTCGTGGTCTGCACTCTTGTGGGAGGAGAGGCTGGACTCTGCCCTTCTGAGCTGGGAATTTCTGGTTAAAGGCTTATAGTGCATGCATATCTGAACTGCTTCTTACTGAAGTTGGTGTGCCTTGTTTGCTGCGGCATAGACTGGATTCGGGCCTGCTGGATCTAGCTTTGTTTGTGTAACTTGAGCACTAATCCAGGCATTCTCTAAAGTATTCAATTGTATTTATTACTGCTTGGTAGTAACTTGATTAAAGTGTAGCTATCATTCTAAGTCTTTTGGATTAAGCACTTGGGCTTCAGACTAGTTGTTTTACATTAGGAAGGTTTGTGGCATGCACTGTGGTGGCAGGACAGGTAGCTTTCATCCTTCTAAGTTGGGAACTGCTGATTAAGAGCCCAGTGTCTGTTATTCTTAAAGTGTATTAGTTCTGGTTTAAGCACTTGGGCTTCAGGCCAGTTATTTTACATTAAGAAGGTTCGTGGTCTGCACTCTTGTGGGAGAAGAGGCTGGACTCTGCCCTTCTGAGCTGGGAATTTCTGGTTAAAGGTTTATAGTGCCTGAATATTTGAACTGTATCTTACTGAAATTGGTACACCTTGTTTGCTGTAGCATAGACTAGATCCAGACCTGCTGAATCTAGCTTTGTTTATATGCTTGTTGTTTGTTTGCTTGTTATTTCCCTGGGACACTAATTCCACCTAATACGCAGCTTCTCAGCGCTTCTGTGGATCACTAGTGATATCTGCATTGCTTACTGTACTTATTTCCTTGTTTCACTTGAAAGAAAGTTACTGTTTGTCGTTTTTGCATTTAAGTTACCTGTAACACATTGCACTTAAGTTACCTGGCACTTGCTCACTAAAGCAATTATATAAGTCAGCACTAAAAATTAAAAGCACTACACCCTCACTCCCCACTGGCCCTTGTTTTCAATTATTAAGGAATTCCCAATATTATTCTAGGATGTGGGGGTAGCCACATTCTTTGATTTCCTGTCCTTGCCTATTTAAGTGGTACAGTGTGAAATATTTTCTGCTTAAAAACCTCAGCATTGGCCGGCTAAGAACTTGCTGTATTCAACTGGACGTATAAGAGAATTTAAGTACCTTTATCTGCACTTTTTTTCAAAAAAATACAGTATTTAAATTGATTTTAACTATGTGTTGCAGGAATATTAACTGAACTGGAAGTTTTGACTCTGCTCTTCAGTTAGTCCCACCCACCATCCCTGTTTTTGTTTTGGTGTTAATCTTAGTGGCCTTGAAACTGCCCGCCCCTCTTGTAAATTTGTGTTTGGATACTCCTTCTGGGCCCATCTCATTTGCTCACTCAACTGAGTGCAGTGAGATCATATTCTGATTTCAGGCACTCCTACTGTGTACAAAGAGAGCATCTGGGAAACAGAAAAAAAAATGTAAGCTTGTTTCCTGCCTTTCCTGTTAAGTGGTATAGTCTATTTGTAGGCTTCTGAGCCCCCAAGCCCTTCTGTGTTGGAGGGAAGCCTTCTAGCTTAGTTTTTTTTTTCTTATAACTAGCCAGTATTCTAGTTTCAGCACTCAAATCTGTTTCTTTGATCTCAGCACTTGTTCAGAAAAAAAAATTTCATCTGCTTTTACTGTACATGTGTTTCTACCTACTTTATTTTACTTTTGCATCATCTTAAAAGTACTCAGTTGTATATATTACTGCTTGGTGTAACTCATTCTAAGCCTTTTGGTTTAAACACTTGGGCTTCGGACCAGTTGTTTTGCACTGAGAGGGTTTGTGGTCTGCACTGTAGTGGCAGAACAGGTAGCTTACATCCTTCTAGGTTGGGAACTGCTGATTGAGGGCTCAGTGTCTGTTATTCTAAAAGTGTATTAATTCTGGTTTAAGCACTTGGGCTTTCAGGCCAGTTATTTTACATTAAGAGGGTTCGTGGTCTGCACTCTTGTGGGAGGAGAGGCTGGACTCTGCCCTCCTGAGCTGGGAATTTCTGGTTAAAGGCTTATAGTGCATGCATATCTGAACTGCTTCTTACTGAAGTTGGTGCGCCTTGTTTGCTGTGGCATAGACTGGATTCAGGCCTGCTGGATCTAGCTTTGTTTGTGTAACTTGAGCACTAATCCAGGCATTCTCTAAAGTATTCAATTGTATTTATTACTGCTTGGTAGTAACTTGATTAAAGTGTAGCTATCATTCTAAGTCTTTTGGATTAAGCACTTGGGCTTCAGACCAGTTGTTTTACATTAGGAAGGTTTGTGGCATGCACTGTGGTGGCAGGACAGGTAGCTTTCATCTTTCTAAGTTGGGAAGTGCTGATTGAGAGCCCAGTGTCTGTTATTCTTAAAGTGTATTAGTTCTGGTTTAGGCACTTGGGCTTCAGGCTGGACTCTGCCCTTCTGAGCTGGGAATTTCTGGTTAAAGGTTTATAGTGCCTGAATATTTGAACTGTATCTTACTGAAATTGGTACACCTTGTTTGCTGTAGCATAGACTAGATCCAGGCCTGCTGAATATAGCTTTGTTCATATGCTTGTTGTTTGTTTGCTTGTTATTTCCCTGGAACGCTAATTCCACCTAATACGCGACTTCTCAGCGCTTCTGTGGATCACTAGTGATATCTGCATTGCTTACTGTACTTATTTCCTTGTTTCACTTAAAAGAAAGTTACTGTTTGTCGTTTTTGCATTTAAGTTACCTGTAACACATTGCACATAAGTTACCTGGCACTTGTGCGCTAAAGCAATTATATAAGTCAGCACTAAAAATTAAAAGCACTACACCCTCACTCCCCACTGGCCCTTGTTTTCAATTATTAAGGAATTCCCAATATTATTCTAGGATGTCCAAAGGTCAGTTGTCAATCTCCTCTCTGGTCCAGCTGGTGAATCTGGGAATCTTGAGGAAATGTTACAACTGCCTCATGTACACAGACAACCCTCTCCTCCTCCCAACAAATTCCAACACATGTGAGAGATGCAACCATATAGCCAAACTGGAGGCTAAGCTCTCTCAACTCAGTACTGGCATAACCAGTCAGGAGGAGAAGGAAACCACACTCACTACAATTCCAGTCTCACATAGATCTACCACGACAGCAAACCAAACACATAATCACACAAAAACATACTCGGAGGCTCTAAATAAAGATCTGCCTAAGCAGCAGAGACCTCCAAAGCAGACACCCAAGCAACCGCTACCCCAAAACAAAACACGTGCAACACATATCTCACAAAGCCAGTGTGCTGAACAGTCACAGCCCTTAAGACTAAACAACACACCTGATACACTTGTAATAGGTAACTCTATCATCAGGCACACTGACGTCCCGCTCACCAGGCTGAACAAGGAGAGGGTCACGGTGAGCAGCCTGTCGGGCGCTAGGATCTGCCACATAACACAAGCACTCCGGTCACTCCAAGGCAAGTACAAATATGACTCAGTCATTGTCCATGCCGGTGTGAATGACCTGAGACGTACCTCCCTGGACTACATGAAAAGAGACATAAAGGAGCTCTCTGAGCATGTAGCCCAGGCCGGTATGAACCTGACCTTGAGTAGCATCTTACCCTCACCAAGAAAGATGCCACAATATGAAGACAAGATGATCAATTTCAACAATTGGCTTAAGTACTGGTGTCATTCAAAGGGGATCCAGTGCCTGCCAGCTTGGGATGATATGCTCGACAAGCCACGATGCTTCGCTAGGGACGGCTTGCACCTGTCACCCCTGGGCTTTCGAATATTGGCAAAGGCTCTTGCAACCCCCATAGTGCCTTTTTTAGGCAAGGCTCAAAAGACAAACTCACCTCCATAGGTATCACAAGGGATAAGAAACTAAGAGTAATGCTACTCAATGCCAGAAGTCTAAACCTCAAGATGCACGCACTCAAAACTCTCCTTAGCATGGAGAACATCGATATCTGTGCAGTAACAGAAACCTGGTTCAGGGCTCCCAAGAGCACCCCAGCACTACCAGGTTATACCTCATACCATGCTTTTCGGCCCCAAAACTTGGACTGAACCACAAAAGGAGGGGGAGTATCGATATTCATCAAAGATACCCACACCTCCAGGTTGGTGGCAAAGCACGAAGCATCAGAGACTATCCATGTGCAACTAACAGTGGGTAAAACTGCCTTCCAGTTTATAGCCTGCTACAGACCACCCTCCCAAACCCAGGAACCCCACTCGGCCTTTCTGAGAACACTGGAAAATATGAAGGTCTCTCCAAACACCATTATATTGGGTGACTTCAACTACCCAAACATAGACTGGGAGCATTACTCTAGCTCCAACACCCTAGCCCAAAGGTTCCTAGAATTTATAAACTCAAATGCTATGGAACAACTTGTTACCACTCCCATAAGAGGGGAAAACATACTGGACCTGATCTTCACCAACATGGGGACTCTATGCTCCAGACCAGAAGTGTATCCCTCACTAGTAAGATCAGACCATAAATTAATCTCACTGGATATTCACATCCCAACCCCACCCCCTGCCCAGAAAACCACAGTGAAAAACTTCTCTAAAGCAAATTTCACACTCCTCAAAACCGAGGTGGAATCCTTCAAAGCCCCCGGGCCTGTGGAAAATATGGCCCAGACTGCAGAATCCTTTATAAACGCATTCTATGAAAACCTTCAGGAATGCATGGATCATGCGATCCCAAATAAAACCAAGACCCAATCATCCAAAGGCAGATGTCCTGTCCGGTGGACCCCAGCCATAAACAAACTATACAATAGAAGGAGGAAGCTACTAAATGATAGAGCAAAATCCCAAAAAGGGAAGGCATCACTGATCAGTATTAACAAAAAACTATGGGCACTCATAAAATTGTCTAAGGCCAGCTTCGAGAGAAAAATTGCACAGGACACTAAGGATAATCACAAGGCTTTCTTTAGTTATGTTAGGAACCTGGGTGGTAATTCCCAGATATGCTCAGAATTAGTCCAAAATGACAAAAAATACACTGAACCCACAGACATTGCCAACATCCTAGCTGACAGGTTCAGCACAAACTCCCCCCCCGCTCCCCACCAAAAGGGCAAATATCTATCCCAGCAGAGTGCTGCCCCCCTGACATCTCAGATGCTCAGGTAAGAGCCGCCCTCTCCAAAGCAAAAAACACAGCATCAATGGGACCAGACGATGTCCCGGGCTGCGTCCTACATGAACTCCAAGAAGAGCTAAACCCAAACATAAAACTACTGTTCAATCTCAGCCTTACTACAGGATATGTGCCCAAAGAGTGGTGTACAGCAACAGTGGTCCCTATCCATAAAGGTGGTGCCTCAACCGATCCTGGAAACTATCGCCCCATAAGCCTGACTAGCTTGGTCTGCAAAGCTATGGAAAGGATCATCATGGACCTCATAAATAAAGATATTGGGGACCTACAGACACTGGATCCTACCCAGTTCGGCTTTGTTAAGGGCAGATCCTGCCTCTTAAACCTGGTTGATTTCTTTGAAACAGTCACCAAGGCCATTGACGAGGGGAAAGTGGTCCACACAGCCTACCTGGACCTCGCAAAAGCCTTCGATACAATACCCCACTCGGGCATTATAGATAAGCTCACCAGCTTAAATATAAACCCCTATGTCACTAGATAGATTGCAAACTGGCTCAAGGACAGAACCCATATGGTTAGAATTGCTGGAGCCATGTCAGACTCCAAACCAGTTACAAGTGGTGTCCCACAAGGCTCAGTCCTGGGACCTCTCTTGTTCGGTATATATTTCTTGGAGGTACAGGCCAACATGGAAGGACTGCGGCTGACCAAGTTCACAGATGACTGCAAACTGGGTGCCATAATCGACTCTCCAGCCGACACAAGCATCCTCCAAAAGGGCCTCATAGAAACAGACAACTGGTGCCAGTGCCATGGCCTCAAGCTAAATGACAAAAAGTGTATAGTCATCCCCTTTGGCAAAAACAAAGTGCCCACAAATTACCACATAGGTGGTAACCCATTAAGTACAGAAGAAGTAATTAGGGACCTGGGGACCCAAGTTGATAGCAATCTCTCATTTGACAACCACGTGGCCAAAGTGGTTAGAAAAACATTTTATATAGCCCACCTAATCATGAAGGGATTCACATCTAGATCAGAGGAGGTCATCGTGCCTCTTTACTCATCCCTCATCAGGCCCAACATTGAGTACAATGCCCCTTTTGGGATGTACCTTACCAGACACCTGCAGCAACTGGAAAGATCCCAAAAGTACCTCACCAAGAGGATCAAAAGGCTCAAACAGATGCCATATGCTGCCCGGTTAAAGAAACTCCAGCTCTACTCAGTGGCATACCACCTGTTCAGAGGCGATCTGTGCCTGACGTATAAAGCCATGTCCAACCCGGAATTAATGGACATGCTGCACCTCAGAAAATCCAAATCCCATCGAGCTAAGCGCTCGAGAGACTTGAACCTCAGCACTGAAATAAATAGGACATGCTGGAGGGACAGATTCATAACCCAGAGGCTCCCTTCACTCTGGAATAAAATCCAAGTCCAGGTTAGGCAGAGTCCCTCATTGACTCTCTTCAAGAGGAATCTTGATGAGTGGATGGGAGATCGTAGGTTTACCCTGGGTATCACTTCTGTGTCACTGTTAGACAAAGGCACAGTATACTAACCTCGAAAAAGGGCATAGCAAAATAAATTGAATATGGGTGGCGAAAGCCAAACACATTCTGGCTAGGCTTATAAATGCCCTAGGGCAGACAGCCTAGTATGAACCTATGAACCTATGAACCTAAAAACGGCATATATAAGCCCCATAGGTGGGAATACACAGCATAAACGATTGTAGAACTAACTTGCAGCCAGAATGTCAGGAGTAGGTGAGAGTAGTTGCTTTCGAGCACAGAGGTGGGGCGTTGAGGAGTCCAGATACATGGTCTGGCTCCTAGTCCACAATCATGAGGCCCAACTCATGCAGGGCCAGGTCCTGTGGGGAGCATATAGGGCTGAGGCGTGGGACTGGTTGGCTCATGATCTCACCAGTGCCACAGGGATTCCAAGGACTGGTGAGCAGGTCTGTCACCACCATGCGGACCTGAAGAGATGTAAGCAGGACCAATTGAACCTTTGGATCCAGGAGGCCCGGCAAATGCCCAACGCCCCACTACTGAGTAAGTTACATTTAATCATGTATGTAAGAAATTAAACTAGCTGATATTATGGAGATGTGTATTCCAATATTACTTCATTTATATTACAGCTGCAGGTGTCCGTTCTGCGAACCGCAGAGCCTATGGCGATAGGCTGGTGCGGTTGCGTCACCAGGCAGGTCAGTAATCCTCTCCCAGTAACTGTAAAGAAATATAAAAGTATGACAGTTAGCAAAAGAGTGCAGTGTAGTCACTAAGTAATAAAATGTGCAAGTAACAGTGTAAGAGTGTTTGCAAGTATTGCTTGATTACAAAAGTGTGTTGCAGTCTGTAATCCAAACAGAAAAATGAAAATGTCTGAAATAAAGTCTGAAATAAAGATGCCCCACCTGTAATATAATAGTACACAACCTGCAGCAGGCTGAAAAGTACAGCTGCAGAAGATGAGCAAATCACATGTGTGAATATATATCCCTGTTGAAATACTGAAACATGACAGAAGTGAGACTGCTGGAAAGGTTTGTAATAACTACAGGTAAAACATGTCAATAAAGCCTAGAAGTAAGTACCATCCTGAATAGTAAAATGAAAACAAGTGAGAGAGTGTGAGAAAGAGTTATGAATCCACCAATAAAGTAGTAATAACCCCTGAATAAAGTATACTGCAGTCAGTACAGAATGAAATGAATGTGACAAGCAGAACCAAACTGCGAAATGTGTTCAAAGAGTTGCTGCAGCTGGAATGTGTATCCCAAAATCTGGATATGTTGCTCTCAGTCTGCAATATGCAGATAGTATGATTGTCTGAAATACCAAACATCCACAGTTGTCTATAGCTATATAAAGCAAATGTAGCAGGATGATGTAGCTGAACAAAGCCAGATATGAACGTGTATGAATAACAATAAAATGTATATTGATGTAGCAGTAACAGTCCTATCACCAAATTGAAGTAGTTATCATATAGGAAACTGTAGTTAGAACAGTAGTGTGTATATATCTGCAGCTATTAGAAATGTACAGCATATGTATTGGTATTTGAAGGTGTTAATAATATTTTCTTCACCCCACCCTATAACCACATATAATCCATTCCACGTGAAATTGGTATGTGCAATCACAATTAACACCCCTGGACATTTGTCCTGTTGGGTCATACATATTTGCATGTACGTTGATGCATCTGCCCTGTTCATACATCCAAACCTAATGGCCTGTTGCCATCAATCAACCCTGCATGTTGTTGGACTGTGTATTGTTGTTCAAATTATGCATGTGTTATGCTCGCTGTTCAATGGTGTGAATATCTGGGTGTTTGGTTAATGGGAATACTAATGCATGCTGTTACAACTAATTGCGAATGGTATTGTATGTTACTAACCCAAACTGTCATGACATAATGCAAAACATAGGACGACAGGGAAGGCGGATTCCAGCGGACCCACCTCTCCCACCTCAGCTGGCGAGTGCACCTGGCACTAGTGCCCAGTCTGGACCCTCCTCTAGTAGCCCTGTGCCACCTGCGGGTGGAAGCGCTGCAGGGGATGGGGCCCGTCCCCCCTCTGCAAGTGTGGCCGGAGGAGAACCACCACTCACCCTCCATAACGTCCGGACTGTGGTGCATAGGGAGATCCGGGACTCTGTTCTTGGGCCCCTACGCCAGCTTGAGGCACAGGTGGCACAACTTACGGGCATGCCTGTTGCCTGGCCTACACAGCCCCCAGAACAGCCCCGTCCTGGGCAGTGAAGGAACAGTGGCAACTGCCCATGGGTGGGGATATCAGTTCCACTGTTGCCATCTGTGGGCTCATGGGCTCTGGATATCCAAACATCCGTCCCCGTCAATTGTGTAACCCCCCCACACGTGTCATACACCGCCCCTGTATGCGTCTTGTTTGTCTTGTCTGTTGACCTACCCAACCTACCTCCCCAGCTATACCGACTTCCTTCACCTGACATACCACTCTCACCTGGAAAAAAAAAAAAAAGGGCACTCTGTACCTACAAAAAAATTACGCCCCATACATAGCTGCCCATTCCGCACACATGTCTGCTGGACATGGAAACTATCAATTACAATTGGCTGTACAACAAGTATTATTGTTGTCCTGACACCTCTCTCAGGGGTGGAAGGTTTCAAATGTCACACCAAATTACATACATATGCACAGCTGTTGCTGATGAAGAAATGGGCAGCTGTGGGCCTTACCTACATCCCTCCTGCAAAACCCAAGCTTGTTTCCCTACTGTCTTACCCTCTTTGTGACCCCTTTTTTACCACTTTCCTGTCTCCCCATTTTCATTTCTTTCAAAGAAAATAGTGCGGGTGTGCGCCAGAGTAAGCATTGTTAAGCGGTTGTAAGTGGGTGTGCGCGGAGCTGAACGCCAGTGCGCATGCGGGAGCTCTGCACAAACCAGCGCTAACCCAGTTACAACTGCTTAAAAGTGCCTTAGTCACTCTGATTGACAGGTCCTGTAGTCAGTTCAAAAGCAAAATAAAATCCCACTGTCAGTCCCAAACCCAGGACCTTGGAAACAGTAGTCTGCATGACCTACCACTAAGCCATGACTGTTATACAAGAACATTGTGCTAAAATAAATATATCATGTAATAGTAGGAATGAATGTAAAGGGAATATAGGATGTGTAGTACACAAAGCATGTCATTTCTACTTACTGTCAAAACTAGTGGATTTCCATAATAGTAGTATGTGAACAGAAACAGCCATGCTAGTTGGTAGCTAGTAGGTAATAATGTCAGTTAATGTACATATATAAATGTATATATATATAGATATATATATATATATATATATAGTTGTAGGTGTCAGTGTGCATACACACTTACTACAGGAAACAGGAGAGAGGAATGGAGAAATGTGAATCTACAACACAGCCTGAATCATGAGAGAGATACTAACCTTTACACTCACAGAACAGTGTCCACAGCATACCAGCATGGTCCCCACCCTTACAATCTGAAAGGGCAACGCCTATCTCACATACCCTTTTATAGCACTGTCCTGAAATCACAGTGAGAACTGCAATCACTACACAACTGGCTGCATGCAATTAGCAAATGCTGGCTTACAATTGGTGCAGAGGCCATCACATGGACTTATGCAGATACCTACAAAAGCATCCTGTACTCTCACTCCACACATGCAATACTTTCATTGCACTGTCTGGAGGCAGACAGAGAGAGAGAGAGAGAGACAGAAAAAAAAAAAAATAAAAAAAATAAGAACGCAAACAACAACATATGGTACACAAACTAAGTTGAAGCTGTCAGCAGTGTCAGTACCAAGCTGGGCTAGCAGCAGCAGGAAGCTGTAGTAATGGTAATGCAACCAGCTGTGACAAACACAGGTAATGTAAAGTAACAAGTTAATAGTCTACATACTGTGAACCCACCATATGTGTCATAGGTCTGTATCTATAGGTATGTCCATGTGATATGTTGTGTGCACGTAGTTCCACCCAAAGGGGATGACTATACATTACATGTCATTCAGTGTTAGGCCATGATCCTGGCACCAGTTGTCCGTTTCAGTGAGGCCTGTCTGTAGGATGTGTGTGTCAGCTGGTGTAACGACTATGGCGCTTAGTTTGCAGTCATCTGGGAACTTTGTCATCCACAACCCGCACATGTTTGCTTTCACATCTGAGAAATAAATGCCAAACAAGAGGGGTCCTAGGACAGAGGCCTGTGGGATACCACATGTGACTGGCATTGAGTCTGACATGGCTCCTGCAATATCTATATTATGGATTCTGTATGTCAACCAGTGTGCAACCCATCATGTGACATATGTAGTAACATGTAAGCTAATGAGCTTGTCTATGATGCCTGAGTGGAGTACTGTGTTGAAGGCCTTAGGCAAGTCTAGGTAGGCTGTATGGACTGCGTTGCCCTCATCAATGGCTGTAGTGACTGTTTTGAAAGGTCAACCAGGTTCAAAAGGCAGGATCAGCCCATCACAAAGGCAAACTGGCCAGGAACAAGTGTCTGCAGGTACCCAATATCGCTGTATATACGTCCCATACTGAATCATTCCATAGCTTTGCAGACCAGGCTGGTCAAGCTTATGGAGCGGTAGTTCCCAGGGTCAGTAGAGGTGCCTCCTTAGTGGAGTGGGACCATTGTTGCTGTATGCCAGTGTTCAGGTACATATCACACATCCAGGGATACCATCAGGTCACATTGATGCTGTGTGTTCTGCTTTGCTGAGGGCGGCCCTCACCTGGACATCTGAGATGATAGGGAAGTTACATTCAGCTGTGATAAGTATTTCTAAGTGTGGGGGAGAAGGAAGGGGGATACTTGCACTGAACCTGTTTGCCAGAATGTTGCCAATATCTGTGTGTTCGGTGAATGTTAAGTAGGTGTGTAGTAACTCAGAGCATATCTGAGGCATTTGGTCCATATGTGTAACATAACTGAAGAAGGCCTTGTGGTTATCTATAGTGTTCGTGGCCATTTCCCTCCCAGAGTAGGCCGTGGATGTTGTTATGAGAGACCGTAGCTTATTACCAGTGCTGACCACAGATGCCTTCCCTTTATGTGAATCTGCTCTGTCCTGCAGTAGACTCCTGCTATCGTTATACAATCTGACTTTGGCTGGGGTCCACCAGACAGGATGCCTAACCTTTGTGCATAGGGTCTGGGTTAGAAATGTGTGTGCATGTTCCATGCATTCTTTGGGATGTCCATGGGAAGCATTTGCAAAGGGGTCAGCAGTGTGGGTTGTAGCTTCCACTGGCCCAGTGGGCTGCATGGATACCATGTCAGTCCTAACAAGTGAATATCTGTCTAATCACATATATATCAAAGTAGTCTACTGTGCTGGTGGTGGTGGTGGTGGGATATGTATATCCAGGCTGAGTAATTTGTGTCCAGATCACACTAGTGGATGGCGTTCCACATACAGTACCTTGGTATGAACCCCAGAGTGAGGTTGTGCATTGGACCTGTCTCAGTGTGCTGACCGATGGGGCATGCTACTATGTTGTATGGAATGTGGCAAGTATTGTTGCACAGGTGTTGGCTGAGCACTATCTGGCCATGTACTTGTGTATCCACCAAGAGACACACACATGCTACATATGGGAGTAGTAGTATATCACTACAGTTGAGTATCATGTATAGTATGTGTGCCATATATTGCTGACATAGTCTGCTGATATCCTGTTTGTGTTCTCTTCCAGGGACATGGCGCAGCGAAATCCTGCCTACTCTGCTGCAGAAGATGAAGAGATACACCAGAGCCTGGTGCGGGATTATGACATACTGTTTTCCCGCACCAGCCAGAATCAGCAGGAGAGGGCTGCACTGTGGCAAGACCTTGTCCGTAGGGTAAATGACATTGGCACGCATAATAGGACATATGAGCAGGTACGACATCACTG
The DNA here is from genome assembly GCF_019279795.1 of Protopterus annectens. Lineage (NCBI taxonomy): Eukaryota > Metazoa > Chordata > Ceratodontiformes > Protopteridae > Protopterus > Protopterus annectens. Next base: position 1,461,781,013 of record NC_056726.1, read on the forward strand.
CAGTGATTTAATCAGAAATGTCCGTCAGCGTGCGTCGGATATCCACAGGCAACAGGTCGCCACAGGAGGTGGGGTGGCCACACATCCCCCCCTCACCAGACTGGAGGGGCTACTCCTAAGTGTTGTGGCTCCAGCCCCGGAACATCAACAGCAACACACCTGCATCATGATGGAGGCTGGATCCACACAGCAACACGACATGGAGCATGCAGGTAATATGCCATATGTACACTTGACTGTTCTGTACACTGTTAGTTTATGCATATGTAAGGTGTGTCTGTGGTATGTAGCTGTCAACATAGTATGTAATTGTGCAGGTGTGATATTGCCAATATCAGCAGCTCACATGTGAAAGGCAACTGGTGTACTACTGCACTGTATCATATGCAGTATCAATGGCACAGTTGTGCCCACTCACATTAATCTCCTCATTTCTGCAGGTCCCTCCGGTGTTACAGCAAGGCAGCCCATCCATGCTGGTGAGTGTGTTTTAACAATACCTATAATAGTCCTGATAGTGCTAGTAATACTAGTGTAACTCAGTAGTGCTCTGTGTGTATACTGCGGGGTGTGCATGTGTGCCTGTGTCCATGTGTGCATGTGTGCATGTGTGCCTGTGTCCACGTGTGCATGTGTGCATGTGTGCATGTGTGCATGTGTGCCTGTGTCCACGTGTGCATGTGTGCATGTGTGCCTGTGTGCCTGTGTCCATGTGTGCATGTGTGCATATGTGCATGTGTGCATGTGTCCACGTGTGCATGTGTGCATGTGTGCATTAGTGCATCACTGGTAACATTGTGTAGACATTGTAAACTGTGTTTCCTGTCTTCCTCCCACAGGTTCTGGTGCTGCCCTGGTGTCCTGCAGCAGGGAACCTGAATCTGGTGCCACAGGTACTGATAATGATGATATCTGTGTAATGGCACAGGAAGGTGTGTCAGGGTCCGTCATTGGTCAGCCAATTGACAGTACACAGCTGTCAACCCCATCATTGCGCACAGTCATCCTGCCAGTACATCCTATGTCACCATTGTCCCTAGGTGATGGACAGGATACAGTGGGCATTGACCAGGGTAATGTGGTATCTGTGGCACATGCTTCCCCACACAGCAGCCATGGGCAGGGTCCTGCGATGGTACCACACAGACAGTTGCCCATGGGTTCTCGTGGGAGCATCCATGGGCGTACTGCCTCTGGCAGACGTGCCCAAAGAGGTCTGTCAACCTCAGCTATGTTTCGGGCTGTCATGCAGGCACAGTCGCATATGGAAAGGTACACCAGACAGGGTCTGAGAGAGCTGAGAGCATGTCGCACAGCCATGACTGACAGTATGTGTGACATCGTGGATGCTATCCGTAATTTCACTGACAGACGTTGTGGGAACATATTACAGCAGTTCCACAACCACATGTCCATGAGCCAGGGCAATGGTGGATGGTTGCGGCGTCGACGTGGCCATATGCCAGCAACAGCAGCAGCTGGCATTCGGCGCGGACGACAACAGGCCCGCGGACGTCCCCATAGTGCCAGCAACACACTCCCGCTTCTGATGACAGTACCCAGTCTGGCTTAGTACCGGATACGGTCTGTAGCACCCCTGCCAGGCACAGGTACAGTGTCCGTGCCCACAGACACTGATCTGTATGACCTGCCAGGTGCAGTCTGTGGCTGTCCACAAACCCCAGTATATGGCAGCCGTGAGGTGGAACTGTGTGCATGCATACACACATGTGAAATGTTAACACCTAGGGCTACCACATACACGCACACACTGCACCAACAGTGCCCCACCCTGTACTGCTGTCCCTCACCAACACACATACACACACTGGTCAATTGGTGGTATCAGTGGCAGACTCAGGCATACCTAATTCACACCCTGTGCATATGATGAAACTGTGCCACCTCCTGCAATCTCCAACATCAGTGCAGGAACAGGTAAACACGTTGCTGATGCACAGGGTGACTACATAGAAGTGTATTACTAGTATCATGTTGGTAACAGTACAGTATGCTGATATGACTGTGTGTATATCCCAGCATGCCTGATGCAGTAACTGTATGACTGTCCTGAATTGTTATCTACACCCATAGTAAGTACCATAGTGTAACAGCTGCACATTATTGCATACCGGTGGTAAGGATGTCAACAGATAGCCACATACATGGGTAGCACAGGGGAGAAGCTAATGCAAGTAGTGATACGCAGTGATGGACATGTACAGTAATGGTGGCAAGTTGCCCACAATGACTATGCAATGTGGATGTTTGTGCATGTTGATATGTGTGCAGTACCAATGTAATACAAATCACAATTAACTATGACATATCAGTTCTACCATGGACATCTGAGCTGTGCATTCCTGGGTACATGTTGATAGTGCCTACATATTTGCACTGTTACCTACTGTAAGTGTTACCCCTTCTTTGTTGTACAATGGACTACTTCCAGCCCTGCTTACTGTAGCTTTGTTTGCATGCATGTTTGCATGGGATTCCCTGGAACACTGCTTCCACCTGCAATGCAGAGTTACAGTGCTTCTGTGGACTCCTAGTGACATCTGCATAGCGCATTACGTATGTCAAGTTTCCACATGACAGAACGTCACTGTCTGTCCTGTTTGCATGTACGTTGCCTGTGACACATTGCACATGACTTACCTGGCATTTACCCACGTGTGTAGTCATATATGCCAGTGCTATGAAATCAGTAGCAGTACATCCACACATACACACCTTCAGTATGTTGTTCCCCATTGGCCCTATGTGTTGGTAATCACTATGGCAATCACACTACTATGGTAGCATGTGCAAAGGTAACCTGTGAATCACCTCTATGGTCCAGTTGTGGTTTATGTGAGTCATGTGGCAATGTCACAGCTGCCACATGTATGCAGTCAACCCTCTCCCCTGGCCAGGAACGTACAACACATGTGTGGGATGCCACCACATAGCCAATCTGGGGACTGAGCACTCTGAACCCAGTACTGCCATACCCTGTCAGGTGGCATGACATACTACAGTGACTACAATACCAGTCTGACATAGGCCCACACTGACAGCAATCTGAACACACTGGGGTATACTTGGAGACTCAGAATAGCATCCTGCCTGAGCATCACACACCTCCACAGCTGGCACACAGGCATACATTACGTCAGAACAGAGAACATGCCACACATGGCACACACATCCTGTGTGCCACACACTCACAGCCTGTAGGGCTACACAACACACCTGCTACAGATGTGTCAGGTACCTCTCTTGGCCGCTGGAGTGGGGTCTTGCTCAACAGGCTGTACATGGTGAAGGTCACAGTGATATGCCTGTGGGGCACTATGGTCCACCACAAAACACATACAGGTCAGTCAGAGGCATGGACACATATGACTCAGTCATTGACCATGCCACTATGGATGACCTGAGACATACCTCCCTGGACTACATGATATGGAACATAGAAGGGATCTCTCAGCATGTGGCATGGGCCAGTATAAGCCTGATCTTGGTTGCCATCATACCCTCACCAGGTATGCTACCACAATATGTAGGAAGGGTGTTCTATGTCTACATTCTGCTCAATCTCCAATGTCATTCATATGGTATCCAATGGCTGTCAATGTGTGCTTACATGCTAGGGAAGCCACAGTGATTTGCGAGGGGCAGCTTGCACGTGACACCCATGGGCCACTGTATATTGGCGAAGCCCCTTGATACACACATAGTGCCTTTTGCTGCAGGACACGGATCACAAAGGATAGGACACTAACAGTGATGCTACACAACACCAGCAGTGTACACTGCAAGATGCATGCACTGGACACTGTCCTCAGCATGGTGAACTGCAATATCTGTGCAGTACCAGATTCCTGATTCACGGCTCACAGGTGCAACCCATCACTGCCAGGTTATACCTCATACCATGCCTGTCGTCTCCTACACATGTAACACACATGGACAGGGGGGTGGTATCCCAAGGCACCACAGATACACACACCTCCAGGTTGTTGGCACAGCACAAAGCATCATGGCCTATCCATGAGCAGCTAACAGTGTGTTGGACTGCCTTCTGGTTCATAGCCTGGCACACACAACCCTCCCATACACAGGAAACCCACCTATCCTCCCTAACAACACTGGCAATATGACAGTCTCAAGAAATGTCTTTATATGGCTGGACTGCATCCAGCCAAACATTGTGCATGATCATTACTGTAGCTACAACACACTAGCTGAAAGGTTCCCAGCATGTGGTCACTGAATTGCAGTGGAACAACATGTTACCACTCCCACAACAGGTGGGAACATGCAGCACCTGTTCATCGACTACATGTAGACTATATGGCCCAGACCAGATGTGTATCCCCTGCTGTAGGTATTATACCATATACAACCCACATTGTATAGACACATACCGCATGCAGCCCCTGCACAGTAAGACACAGTCATATTGTTATGCATTGTGAATACCATTTATCCACTTGAGGCACGTGTCAGGCATGGTAACTACTGAAGGTCACAGGTATATATGTGTATGTGTCACACACATACATCATGTGTGCATTGACATTGCTGGTTTAGGCAATGGCATGCATTGTTATGCACAACAACCCACACATGGTCATATTGTGTGACACAACCACACGTGGCAGTTGTGGGTTTCCAAAACATACCTATCTGTGCTCTGACAGTGGTAATAGACCCAGTAGTGGAGCGCACTATTGGCATTACTGGCCAAATAGCCCTGTTTGGCTGTACTGATAGTGTGGTGACATCCCCTGTGTTTACTGGGGGAATATGCAGCATCTGGTGTATTGTAGTATTTGCCAAAAGGATCTGTTCTCTCACACTTGCAATTACACACACCCTACTACCCCCCCACACACACACACACTTGCAGGATTCATAGCCCTACCTAACTATGTCACGACACGTGAGAGAGACACATTAGCGAAGCGCACTATTCGGATTACTCGGAGGTTCCTCTTCTCCGACTGTACTTATAGGGTGCTGACATCATCAGTGTTTGGAAAGGGTAATGTGCATCATGTAGTGTGATCTCCTGATTGCCAAAAAGCACATGTCTTTCATACAGAATTGCACACACACAAACTCCCCTCATCCAAACACACACACTTGCCATTTGCAGGTTTCAAACCCCTACCTAACTATGTTATGACACTTGAGAGAGATGCATTAGCAGAGTGCGCTATTCGAATTACTGGGAGGTGTCCTTTCTCCAGCTGTACTTATAGGGTGCTGACATCATCAGTGCTTAGATAGGGGAATGTGCATCCTGTAGAGTGTTTTCCCAGTTGCCAAAAGGGACATTTCCCTCACACAGACTTGCACACACACTAACCCCCCTCCACACACACTGGGCAGTTGCAGGATTCAAACCCCTACCTAACTATGTTATGACACTTGTGACAGACACATTAGCAGAGCACGCTATTCGCATTACTGGGAGGTTTCCCTTCTCCTGCTGTACTTATAGGGTGCTGACATCATCAGTGCTTAGATAGGGGAATGTGCATCCTGTAGAGTGTTTACCCCGTTGCCAAAAGGGACATTTTCCTCACACAGACTTGCACATACACTAACCCCCCTCCACACACACTGGGCAGTTGCAGGATTCAAACGCCTACCTAACTATGTTATGACACTCGTGACAGACGCATTAGCAGAGCGCACTATTCACATTACTGGGTGGTTTCCCTTCTCCTGCTGTACTTATAGGGTGATGACATCATGAGTGCTTAGATAGGGGAATGTGCATCCTGTAGAGTGTTTTCCCAGTTGCCAAAAGGGACACTTCCCTCACACAGACTTGCACACACATCAACCCCGCTCACCCCCCCCCCCCCACACACACACACACTGAGCATTTGCATGGTTCAAACTCCTACCTAACTATATTATGGCACTTGAGGGAGACGCATTAGCAGAGCGCGCTATCCAAATTACTGGGCATCTATTCTGCACCTGCAGTATTTATAGGGTGCTGACATCTTTATTTCTACAGAGGTATGTACATCTAGTACTACCTGTCAGGTGGGGGATAGCATATATATGCATTTGCAGCCACCTACTTCAGGGTCAGATATGCACATCGCACTGGCAGGTTATGTTCTATACCATGCTTCGTGACCACAAGACCTGTAACACACAACACAGCCAGTCCAGAACACCACTCCCACATCCAGGACACACACTTTGCTTCCCTGGGAACAGTGCCGGGATATGCAGGTGTTCACATACACCATTCCAGTTGTTAACATCAGGTACAGGCATATTGTGTGTGGGAACTACTCAGGCCTCTACAACTTGACCCTACAGCCACTACAATTTGTGGGTCCATGTGCTATGGCAGAACCACTCACCACAGCCACATGGGGGAATACATATTGCACCTGTCCATCTGCAACATGGGTACTCACTGTTCCACACCAGAGGTAGACCACCATTGTTGATATCTGACCATACCCACCTTTCCCTGGACATCCATATCCCATCCCCACCCCCAGGCAAGGTTGTCACTGCAAACAAACTGTATTTAGCACAAGCAGACTCTACACTTGTGAAGACTGGGGTAGACGACTTCAAAGGACCCATGCTGGGGGACTATACTGGCCACTCTGCATAATCCTTGACAATTGCATTCTATGAGCATGTGTAAGGTTTGCATTGATCATGCTATCCCACATATACCCATGACTGCTCCACAACAGGACACCTGTCAGGTGTACACCAGCTATATATGAGCCATCCAACAGACAGAGTCAGCTAATACATTGCAGAGCTGTAGCCCACAGAGGGAGGACATCTGTGAACAGTACCAGCATGACACTTCAATCCCACATAATCATCACAACACAGTGTTGACAGTGGAATTGTCCAGACAATGCAGATAGGGCTCCCCTCAGTCTGTTATTGATGCCCACTTACTGTTAGAGGTCCTCAGCAACCCTCTTCCAGCACACACCAACAACATGGATGTGGCTTAGCACATTCAAACCCTGGGATCTCCACTGTGCCCCTGCTTGACAGAGGCACAGCTCACTAGCCTCACACGTTGCCTTATGTGACCTACTTTACAGTGGCACAGTAGCCTACTGTACTGGGGATGCAGATGCCAAGCACACTCTGGCTAAGCTGTCATTCCCTAGGGCAAACAGCCTAGTATTGACCTCTACACCCATATGTTTAATTGTCAGATGCACAATATTTGTTGCTGTTAGACTGCAGGTCTTTATTGCCATAGCATTCCCTGTTCCTATGAACAACTTGTGTATCTGTGGAAGATGTTTGAATATGAGGGCGATCCACTATATCACTTATGTCTCTGTAGTCATTTACTGTGTGCACTGGGCAGATTGCTGTGTTGTGGTTGGTTCCTGGAATGACACGTACAAATACCAGATATGTGTGGCCTACTGCTAAATGGAGATATGGCCTAAGTGTGTGAGCATGCCCAGTTCAGCCTTTCCATGGCATGTTGTCTGACATATGCCTCATTTATCAAAGTGTGCGAGCATGCCCAGTGTGAGCTTTCCATATGTTGAACTCTGCAGTCCACCACATATTTGGGTGGGTGTGAACTTCAACAATATCTCACGTTTATGGTTGTGTGTTGGGTGTCATGTTGTGTACTTACTGGCCAACTGCTTCATGTCTGCCACAACAGGGATTATAATGTGCCTGCAGGGATTGCATGGGATACTTTGCATACAGTTGTCAACATCCTTTCATAATGACCTAACACTGTAGTACCGTATAGTGTACTGGTTCAGTACTTTCACTGTGGTGGACAGTATCCTGGGCTTTAGTCCTATCTTCATAGTGAGCACAACAGACTGTGTAGGGGCCAGTTGTGCACATATGACCATGTTGCATTATGTTCAGATATGGACTACCTACACCAGGCTTGTCCAACATTGGTAGTGTATTCCACAACATAGGTGGACATTGGCAAACACTAGTGATGTTCCCTAGGCCATTTCTGATGCTAGTCACAGAGTGTGTTTGTCCTTCGACACACATTGTAAGTGGAGTTTGCCATGACATATGTCATGGTTAGTATACTGTGCCTCCGTCTACCTCTGACATAACAGTGATACCCAGGGTTAACCTACCATCTCCCATCCACTCATCAGGATTCCTCTTGAGGGGTGTCGATAGGTGACTCTCTGGCTAACCTGTACTGGGAGTTTACTCAAGAGTGGGGGTGGCTTCTGTGTTATGGATCATTCAGTACAGCTTGTCCTAGGTATGTCAGTGCTGGGGTTCAGGTCTCTCATGTGCATAGCTCACTGCCATTCAGATTGTACAAGGTGCAGCATGTTCATTGATTCCAGCTTGGACATGGCTTCATACATCAGGCACAGCTTGCCTCTGGGTGGGCAGTATGGCAGTGTGTGGAGCTGCAGTTTGTTTAATCAGGCAACACATGGCATCTGTTCATGCTCTTTGCTACTCCTGGTGAGGTACTGTTGTGGACTTTGCAGTTGATGGAGGTGTCTGCTGAGGTATATCCCACAGGGGCTATTGTAGTCAATTGTGACGCTGATGAAGGATGACTGCAGAGCCACAGTGACCTCCCCTTATCTAGATCTGACAACCTTCATGATTGGGTGGGTATATGGTATGTTTCTGCGAACACTACAGCCACATGTTTGTCCAATGCAGGATATCTATAACCTTGTGTCCCCAGGTCTCTCATTACATGTTAGGTACGTAATGGGTTAACACCTGTGTGGTAATTGGTGGGCACTTACTGTATATCCATGGTGGTTGTCTATACACATTTCTGCAGTTAGCTTGCTGGCATGGCTATGGCTCCAGTTGTCTGTTTCTATGTGGCCCTTTTGTGGGTTGCTTGTGTCAGCTGGGGGTCAGTTATGGTGGGCAGTTTGTACTCCTCTGCATACATGTTCAGTCACAGTCCTTCCATGTTGGCCTGTACCTATGGGACATATATACGGAACGGGGGAGGTCCCAGGACCAAGCCTTGTGGGATGCCACTCATATCTGCTTTGTAGTCTGACATGGATGCAGCATGTCTGACCATGTCAGTTCTGTCCTTGGTCTGGTTTGCAACCCCTCTACTGACATAGGGGTTTATATTTAAGCTGGTGAACATATCCATACTGAACTCGTAGGGTATTGTCTAGAAGCATTTGCATGGTCCAGCTACGCTGTGTGGACCACATTGCCCTCATCAATGACCTTAATGACTGTTTCAAATGGGTCAAACATGTTTAGGGGCAGGATCTGCACTTACGACAGCCACACTGGGTAGGGTCCGGTGTCAGTAGGTCCCCGATAGCTTTATGTCTGCGGTACATACTGATCCTTTCCATAGCTGTGCAGACCAAGCTTGTCAGGATCCTGGGGTGGTAGTTCGCAGTATCCATTCAGGCAACACCTTTGTTGTGAAGGACCACTGTTGTTGTACACTGCTCTTTGGGTGCATATCCTGTGGTAAGGCTGACATTGGGCAGTAGTGTGATTTGGCATTCCATTATTCTTGGAGTCCATGTTGGCCTCAGCCCAGGACACCATCTCATACCTTTGCTGCTGTGTGTTTTGCTTTGTAGATGATGGCTGTTACCTCAGCATCTGCAATGTCAGGGGGCCAGCAGTCTGCTGGGATAGATATTTTGCATTCTGGGGGGGGGGGGTTGCACTGCACCTGTCAGGTTGTATGTTGGCAATATGTGTGTGTGTTTGGTATGTTGTTTGTAATATCTGTGTGATTCGGAGCATATCTGTGGATTCCCAACATGGTTCCTACCATCAGTTGAGTAAGCCTTGTGATTATCCTTATTGTCCTGTACAATTTGTATCTTCATAGGTTCATAGGTTCATACTAGGCTATCCACCCTAGGGCATTAGTAAGCCTAGCCAGAGTGTGTGTGTCTTTCGCCGCCCCTTGCTATGTGAATATTATGGCCATTTATGATTTTCTTTACTGTGCCTCTGTCTGGACGTGACACAGTGAAGACCCCCAGTGTACATCTATGATCATCCATCCACTTGGCAATATTCCTGTTGAGGGGTGTCAGTGAGGGGCTCTGCCTAACATGGATTGGGATCCTGTTCCAGGGTGTGGGAAGCCTCTGGGTTATGTATCTGTTCCTCCAGCACATCCTATTTCATTATGTGTTGAGGCTGACATCTGTCACTCTCACAGCTCCAATGGCTTTGATTTCCTGGGGTGGAGCATGTCCATTACTCCTGTGTTGGACATGGCCTTGTACAACAGACATACAATGCCTCTGTGTAGGCAGTCTGTGACTGCATTCAGCTGGGGTGTCTACAGCCAGGCAGCATATGACATATATTTGACACCCTTTATCCTCTTGGTGAGGTACCTTTGAGGTCTTCCTAACTGCTGCAGGTGTCAGGTACGGTACATCCCATATGAGTCATTGTACTAGATTATGGGTCTGATAAGGGAACAGTACAGGGGCACAGTGACCTCTGTTGATGTAGATGTGAATCCTTTCATGATACGGTGTCCAATATAGACAGTCTTCCTAGCCACATTGGCATTGTGAGTGTCACATGACAGGTTACTGTCGACTTGTGTCCCTAGGTCCCTGATTACTCCTTGCATACATAATGGTTTACCACCTATGTGGTAATTTGTGAGTACCTTGTTTGGTATTTGGTGGGACATTCATACTGTCCGGTGTCTTCAGGATGTCTGGGTGGGGTTCCTGTGTGTGAGAGTGCGGTCTGTCGCATGCTACAGACTGTACAGCAGTTTTGACTACAGTTAGGTGCACATGGGTGGTCTCCTCTGCTTCGTGCATTGTCAGTTACCTGTATGGGTATGGGTGTCTGTGCTGCATATGGATACTCCCCCTCCTTTGATGTTTTGGTCCAGGTGTTGGGGCCATAACGCATGATATGTGGTATAACCTGGTAGTGCTGGTGTGGTGTCAGTAGGCTTGCAGCAGGCTTCTGTCACTGCACAGACATCGATGTTCTCCATACTGGGAAGTGCCTCAGGAGCATGCATATTGCAGTTTACACATCTGGCATTGGTCAGCATTACCCTTATGTTTCTTACCACTTATGTTTTCTAGGGTGGTGGGTTAGTCTTTTCGGCCTTGCCTACGTACGGCTCTATGGAGGTGGCAAAGGCCTTATCCAGTTTCCAGACGCCCAGGGGTAACAGGTGCAAGCCATCCCTGGAACAGCAGCATGGCTTGTCATGCATGACATCTCAAGCAGACAGACATTAGACCCTCTTGGACTGACAGCTGTAATTGTGCCACCTGTTAAAGCTGATCATTCTGTGTTTGTACTGTGGCATCATTCTTGGTGAGGGTTGGATGCTGCAAACGGCCAGTGTCATACCGGCCTGGAGTACATACTCAGAGAGCTCATCCATGTCTCTTTTCATGTAGTCCAGGGAGGTACATCTCAGGTCATTCACACCAGCATGGACAATGAGTGCATCATATTTCTGCTTGCTTTGGGGTGACCTGCATACTTGTGTTATGTGGCATATTGTGGCAGCCTACAGGCAGCTTACTGTACCCTTTCCCTTGTTCAGTCTGGTGAGTGGGACAGCAGTGTGTCTGCCTATACAGACACCTATTACAACTGTATCAGGCATGTTGTTTCTCCTTCTGGCCTGTGAATGTTTGGCACACCAGCTTTGTGTACTATGTGTTGCATGTGCTATGTTTGGAGGTTGTGGTTGCTTGGGGTCTGCTTTGGAGGCCTCTGTTGGTGTGGTGTGTTTGTAATTAGGGCCTCCGGGAATGTTTTTCTGTGTTTATGTGCTTGGTTTACAGTTGTGATAGGTCTATGTGGGACTGGGTTTGTGGTGTATGTGGTTACCTTCTCCTCCTGACTAGTTTTGACAGTACTGAGTTGGGGGAGCTCAGCCTCCGGTTTGGATAAATATCTCTCACATATATTTGTATTTATTGGGGGGAGTTGAGGGTTGTCTGTGTACTTGGGGCAGGTGTCACATTGCCTCTGGATTCACAGATTCTACTTGTTGTGGCTGGCCTTAGTGGATTGTATGTGTGGACATATTTTATTGCCATACTACTGATCAGTGATTACTTCCCTTTTTATGTTTGCTCTATCATGTAGTAGCTTCCTCATTCTCTTGCATGGTTTGGTAATGGCTGGAGTCCAGCATGCCAGATGCCTGCGTGTATGGCATTGTGTCTTGTTGTTATTTGTGATTGCATAATCCAAGCATTCCTGGCTGTGTTCATGGAATGCCTGTATAACATGTTCTGCGGTGTGTCCCATATTCTGCGCCTGCACAGGGCCTTTCGTGGATTCCACATCGGTTTGGAGGGGTGCAACTTATGCTTTACACATGTTTTTCACTGCGGTTTTCTGGCCAGGGACTGTGGTCAGGATGTGTATATCCGGTGTGATTACTCTATGGTCTGGTCTTACCAGTGAGGGATACACTTCTCATCTTGCCATCCAGTACGCATGTTGCTGATTATCACATCCAGTATGCTTACCCCTCTTGTGGGAGTGGTACGTTGTTCCTGGGCATTTTGGTTTATGGATTCTGGGAACTTTTCTCCTACTGTGTTGGTGCTAGTATAATGCTCCCAGTGTATGTCTGGGTATTTTCAGTCACCCAATATAATGTGGTTTGGGGGGCTTGATATATTCATGTATGCCAACATAGGCCAGGTGCAGTTCCTGGTGTTAGGACAGTAGTCTGCAGCAGGCTATATACTGGGAGGCGGTTTTAGCCATTGGTATTTGACCATGGTTAATCCATGCTGCTTCTTGTTGTGGTACTAACATGGGGGTGTAGTTATCCTTGACAATTATTGCTAGTCACCTTCCTTTTGTAGCTTGTTCCATGTTTTGAGGCTGTACAGCACAGTATGAGGTGTAACCTGGTAGTGTTAGGGTGCTGATGTGAGCCTTGACCCAGTTTTCTATTACAGGACTGATTCAGCTTGGTGAGGGTGGATGTTAGTCAGGGTCCTCAAGTGTGCATATAGTACATGGTGTTACATTACTTAACACATGGCATTCATGCCTCAGGTGGTGCTGCAGGGCTGCCTCTGTCGGATGCACATATTACACTCCCTGTACATGTTTGTGAGCAGGTCATGTCATTTTAGGCATCCCTGTTATTATTTGAGTGAGTCAGAGAGGGGTATCATTCCCAGGGTTCCTACTGAGCCAGTGTATGTGCTATGCGTTGCCTCTTTGTCAAGGCCAGGGCATACTGGGCATGCCTCCTTCAGCCTACTGGGGCAGGCTCAGGTTGTTCCTCCTCCGAGTCACGCTCTGCCTGTGATGGCCTTGGCAATGGTGGGGAGCTGTTTGGCCCAGCCCTATGCTGGTCCTGCTGCAGCTGTTTTTGCAAGATCACATTATGTAGCATAGCACATACCATGACAATTTGGGTACATGTAGTTGGTGAGTACTGCAAACTCCATCAGATGTGTCCAGACACCGGAACCGTGACTTGAGTAGCCCAAACACACGCTCTATTACATTACGTGTTTGTGCGTGTGCCTCATTATGGCGTTCCTGTTCAGGTGTGTGTGCGTTTCTGATGGGTGTCATCAGCCACGGCTCCAGTGCATAACCTGCATCCCCCACTAGGTGTCCGTGTGGGCTGTCCCCATTAGCAAATGTCTGGTACAGCTGCGTCAAATGCCAGATGTGGGAATCATGGTAGCTCCCAGGGCAGCCAGCACACACATTCATTATTATGCCCTGGGCATCACACACGACCTGGCAGTTGATGGAGGGGAAGCCCTTGTGGTTAATGTAGGCCCTACCCCGCTCACCGGCTGGTGCTTTGATGCGTATGTGCGTGCAGTCTATTGCACCCACTACCTCGGGGTATTCCGCTATTTGCTGGAAGAGACACATATTGCTGGCCAATACCTCACGGGCATTGGGGAAATATACATGATCACCAACATGTGCTGACATGGTATCCAGGAACTGGTGCAGTACCCTGGAGGCTGATGCCTGTGATATCCCCATCATATCACCAGTTGGTCTCTGGAAGGTACCTGTTGCTAGTATTCTTAGGCCAACACATACCTCGGTTTCCACTGGGATGGGTTCCCCTCTGTTGGTTCTGTGTGTGAGGCGTGGCCTGCACAGCTCGACTATTTGCTGTAGGAGCTCTCTGTCAACTCTATAGCGCTCTACTATCTCCAGCTCATGTAACCCATGGTAGGTGACCCTGGGCCTGTACACTCTTCTCCGTCTCCTCACTGTGGGTTGTCTGGCACCATCTGCATTGTCACCACCCTCAGCAAGTCGCCTATGTCTCATTATGACAGCTATGGCAGCCGCTAGCATTTCTGCTCTGAGTTCAGCTTTTTCAGTTTTCACTTCTAATAGCTTACTCCTGTCTTGCAGTGTCTCTTGAGAGAAACATCCTGCACTGCTGTTTGCAGAGTTTTAAGTGCTGGGCTGGGCTACTATTCTGCCTGTGTAATTGCCCGCTTCTAATTGTTTTCACCTGCTAGCTCCAGCAGTATTCCCTGCTAGCTTCCTACTAATTCTGTTGCTTCCTTTTTCCTTTATGTTTCCTCAGGGGGGAGCAGCATGCATACCAGCAGAAACACGCTCACAGTGGCTTACACGCGCGCACACATGCTTACATGGTTCAGGATCTGCCTATTCGGGTTAAAACGCGTGCACACCTGCGCAAACAGTGTTACAAATCTACCAACATGCTCCCACATGCTCAGTCTGCCTTACACGCGCGCACACTGCCCTACTCGTGCTTCATGGCATGCACACGTGCGCATGCACGCCCAGCAAGAAACTTTGGTCTTGGTAACAGTGTACACCTTCCATTTCTTGACTTTCCCATGCTTATCTTGCGGCACTCCTCTTTCCCTGATCTGTGTATAAGTAACAGTGTACACCTTCCATTTCTTGACTTTCCCATGCTTATCTTGCAGCACTCCTCTTTCCCTGATCTGTGTATAAGTAACAGTGTACACCTTCCATTTCTTGACTTTCCCATGCTTATCTTGTGGCACTCCTCTTTCCCTGATCTGTGTATAAGTAACAGTGTACACCTTCCATTTCTTGACTTTCCCATGCTTATCTTGTGGCACTCCTCTTTCCCTGATCTGTGTATAAGTAACAGTGTACACCTTCCATTTCTTGACTTTCCCATGCTTATCTTGCACTCCTCTTTCCCTGATCTGTGTATAAGTAACAGTGTACACCTTCCATTTCTTGACTTTCCCATGCTTATCTTGCACTCCTCTTTCCCTGATCTGTGTATAAGTAACAGTGTACACCTTCCATTTCTTGACTTTCCCATGCTTATCTTGTGGCACTCCTCTTTCCCTGATCTGTGTATAAGTAACAGTGTACACCTTCCATTTCTTGACTTTCCCATGTTTATCTTGCGGCACTCCTCTTTCCCTGATCTGTGTATAAGTAACAGTGTACACCTTCCATTTCTTGACTTTCCCATGCTTATCTTGCGGCACTCCTCTTTCCCTGATCTGTGTATAAGTAACAGTGTACACCTTCCATTTCTTGACTTTCCCATGCTTATCTTGCGGCACTCCTCTTTCCATGATCTGTGTATAAGTAACAGTGTACACCTTCAATTTCTTGACTTTCCCAGACTTATCTTGTGGCACTCCTCTTTCCATGACCTGTGTCTGTCATCTGTCATGTAACACTGACCTCCAATGAACTGCATTTCTTTCTACCATTCCCCCCTGTGATGTCACCTATCTCCTACTCTATTCCTCCCCCTTATGTATCTCTTACACTACTCAGACTGTGCTCATTTGCTATGTGACTGTGGGATTCAGTATCCTAACCCTCATTTACATCAGATTGCCTACTAATGCTTAGTTACATGTCTTAGACTCAGCTTCCCCCCTTAGCAACCACTACACGGTGGCCATGTTGTTTTTGGTCTGCTGGTCCCTGCATTGTCATTCCATGTATTGCATAAAACCCACATTTGTGGGTTTATAACCTTCATTTTTATGTTTTATACAGCGCAACCCGTTTGCGCGGGGCTGCGCTGCGTTTAAACATCGGCGATCGCCGAAAAAAAAAATTATATATTTTTTATATTTGCATCGGGTTACCTTGCCAATGGCCATATATTTGACCATTGGCATGCTGCCTGACACATATGCACCCTTTATTTGGAGCTGACATGGCTCCATTGTGATTTTTGCAGAAACGTACTCAGTTGTCAACTGAGTACATTTCTGCAGCTAAAACGGCTCTTACACGGGCTGCTTTCTGTTTCGTGGATCACTACTCTACCTCATTTGCATGCCTTTCGGCTGCAAGTGAGGTATTTAGCATATCCACGCCCAGTCCGTGTAAGAGACGTTTTAGCTGGTCTCTTACACGGAGTTTTGGGCTGTTCCTGGATCGCGAGGCTTGCATGGAGTGTTACACGTCTCTTACACTCCGTGCAAGCCTTCGTGAATCCTGCCCAGTGTCATTTCACTCAAACAAAAAATTGAAAGAACAATTACTACTATATAGCTTTTTTTTGTTGTTGCAAGAGGGCATCCCCTACACTGCCACATCACCCTTTCTTATGAATTCTAACCCTCTGGTTGCACAACTGCAGAAAAGTATATAACTCTTTGGACTGTGTCATTTCCAAATATCACAGTTCACTTCAACACAATTAACTTTTCAGCACATTGACACCCATGTATTGCAGTACCTAAAAGTCAGATTTACAACATTCAGCAAGCATGCATTTGAAAGAATTCATGATTTCTAGCTAGGCAATGGAAATATTTTTGGGAGGAAACCAGAGTACCTGGAGAAAGTCGACGCAGACATAAAGAGAACATGGGCTTTTTGACTCTTGACTGACGGCAAACTAAATGAGGTTTCATCTTGTCAAGTGCACATTCCCAAACTGCAACCTTTCAGTCCCTCTTCAATATAGGGGATCACTAATAGTCTAATTTCTATTTATGCATGGCAGTGATTCAAAGTTTTTTTGAGTCTTCATATTTTTTCACCGTTATGCAACCATGGAGTCAGTATATTTAAGTAAGGGCAGTTTTTGAAGCCCCCTCCCCCCACATTGAGAGAGTGCAGAAGGTAACCTGTTGCCAAAACCCTTCTATTTGTTTTCCTCATCCATTTGAAGCTTTAGCTAGTTTCATCTAAACAGGACAAAGTGGAACCAGTTGATACAATAGCATACAAACTCCATGCAGAAGTCCTAGAAGTCAGAACTGAAACCCAAACCCCACAGGTGTGAGGTAGAGATTTTACCAATGAGTCGCAGTGCTACAGATGAATAGATTATAGCATGGCATAAGCGATTTTTACTTAGCTACTATACTTTTTAAAATCATTGTCAGCCATTTTACTATTAAGGGCCTAGCCAGAATTACCTTCCTGCAGCTGAACAGGTTTTCTGAAGCACTCCTAGGGTACTTGTAGCAAATTTATATTGCATAGATCAGCATAAAACTTTACAGGGCATACATGCAGATAAGAATGAATGTTACGAACAGGGGACTGAACCAGAGTATACAGGCACCCATAAGATTAAAAGACAAAGACCACATAGTAAAATGTCTTATATAATACTGTAAAAGTAGTAACTCAAAGAACAGCTACTCCAAAAAATGATGCAACTGCTGGTCAGGTAGGTTACAAAGGAGAGAAGAAAATATTGGCAAGTTGTAAAAGAAGAAGACATGTTTCAAAATTACAGGGGAATTGAACTTGTATCCATATACACTGCCAGAGTTACTCCTAGGCAAAGAAGATCGGTAAGCATGTGAGGAGGGTAGCAGCGGCCAGAAGATGCACTCTTAGAGTCAAACAGACCCTGATACATACCAGGAACCCTTGTATGTGCACATATTATAAACATTGATGACTTTAATTTCAGAAATGAGCTGCTTTGGTCACACTTTGTCTACCCATTTTCCTGCCTAGCGATGAAGCTGCCTGACTAAGATAATCAGCAGCATTACGTATCCTACACCTTCCTGTCTCAGAATGATGACATCATTTCCTTACATTCTTATATTCCTTCACTTTTTGAGAAAACTCCTACGTAAAAAAAGCAATAAAGGCATTAATGCAAGAAAATATTGATTTTCACGTGAACTGCTCTAACATCTCATGGGGGACGGGATGATATGAGAGGACTAGAGGCATACTTCTCAGCCTGTTAGCACAAGAAATCTGGACAAAGCCTCAAATAATGGAGGACAAAGGCCTAAGATTTTAAATACTGTTGTTATAAACTTAGTTGCTACAATAATATGATTTGCAGTGGCATGTCTTTTCTGAGAGATATGAAGTCTGAAACTCAAATGTATAGGTTCAAAGGTTCAAGGGTGTATACTAGGGTAATGACCAGCAGGGCCTTTATAGCCGTGCAATTCAACCCAATTGTGCCCCTATGTATCATGGACATTTATTAGGAAAAGGTATGTTAGTTAGGCAGTTTCTAGAGGTTATGTGGGGGGTATGTTAGTTTGGGAATTTCTGTCTGCCTTTGTCTATTAGAGGCATATGTTATTATTTACAGAATATATTGTTTAGTGACTTCAGTCCTCAGTGATTTGCCAGAAAAAAAACCCACAAATTTTAAAAGGAACAGACCAAAAATATGAGGCAAAAATCTGGACAGTTGATCGGTATATGAAGGTTGACAGATGCAGTGTTCCAAGGCAAAAACAGAAAAGTACCTTCTGGTTATTTTGATACCCAGTGATTGAGAAAATGATGGAATCACTTCCAAGGAAAATAATCACAAAGCAGCTGTCTCCTTCGCAGAAAGCTTTGGTAATGAATCCACCCCCGATAACACGGGTTCAGCTAGTGGCCCAGGTGTTGGGGGTATCAGCCAGCCATTGATGGCCAGGAGCAGTTAATTCTGCTTCAGTGTTTTACCAGTCGAAAGAAACTTTACTTGAACGGCTCCTCAACTAACACTAAACATAAAAAGGCCGTTTCCTTGTCTAGCCATATCAATGAAAATGAAGTCACCAAACTGTCATAGTCGGTCCAAACACAGGAAACATCACCAGGTATGTATTGGATGGCCATTCACCAAACTCTGCTCATGTGGGGGGCTGTGCTCCCCAACCCTCCTCTGCTAATTATATACACTAGCTCCAAGATCGCACTACAGTGGGGAAAGGGCAAATGTCTTTATCCCTACCGTAATGCAATCTTAGTAAGAATTAAGTGCTGATTTGTTTCTATGTGCAAATTATGATATTTGCCCTTTCCCCACTGTAGTGCGATCTTGGAGTTTGTATATATAATTAATGAAGGGTGTGGGGGCACAGCCCCCCACATGAGCAGGGTTCATTGAGCATCTGTCCAATACATATCTGCTGGCGTTTTCTGTGTCTGGGTCAACTATGACAGTTCGATTACTTAATTTTTGTTGATATGGCTATACGGGAAAATGGATGTTTGATGATTAGTGTTCAATGAAGAGCCATTCGAGTAACGTTTCTTTCGATGGGTAAAGACAGACCCACTAATTTCAGGGGAGAAGGAGCTGGCTATGTCCCAACAAAGTATTGCCAACTAAACGAAAAGCCAGAAGTACAGCTCCAGCAATGGGAACTCTGGAAAGAGGAGGTCCACCTGGGAGACCACCGAGCATCAGATGAAAATCAGGGTGTGTAGTAGAGGCACTTGTACTGGCTAACACAGGGGTTATTGCACTGCACTGTGCAGCCAGTGGGTTGGACTGGGTCAGTGAATCCTCCAAAAAAGATTCTACTACCCCCTGCTAGACAATGGCCATGATCTTTGACTCCCGCATCCCTCTTCTAGTTTAATGTGATACCACAAGCCAAGAGGAGCAAATAGGCCAACAAGGGATGCAGGTATGATAGTCATGGGAAAGCAGATGTCCAAAATCACAATGATGATGATGATGATGATGGTGATGGTGGTGGTGATGATGATGATGATGATGATGATAATGGTGGTGGTGGTGATGATGATGATGATGATGATCACAATGATGATGATGATGATTGCTATTATATAAATATGTATTTATTTATTCAAAACATGGAAGCCAGTAGGGTGCTGAACTCACAGCAACATGGGTTTGCAACAGAAAGGTCAAGCAGCATGAATTGTATACCTTATTTTGATTGTCTGTCAAAAGCGGTAGACTAAGAAAGGAATAAGTATATGGCCTTCTTAAATTTTAGAAAGTATTTGACAATGTGGTGCATAAAATATTATCTTTGTTAGTTAAAGAGTGTGTGTCAGAGAGGTAGCCTGAGCTAAATCTGACTTGAAAACAGGGCAGAAGTGTATTTGTAAATGGAGTCCACGTTTAAGAAAGAGGACATCTGACTTTAAAGATCTTCTCTAACTAGGTGGCTGTCTGAATTTCCTATTTTGATATCCCTAGCTGAGTAAAATTCTGAAAATTCTCTAGCTTCTACACTTAGGGAATATATACATCCCCTGCCAGTGCGTCATGATGTCATACACCAGACTAAGGGTGAAAGCCAAGCTCCTGTACTCCCCAGTTCTTGTATACCACTCACATAGTTCAAATTTATGTCCTAATAAACATCATTAGAAGGATCCTCTCTTCAATGCCTAAATCACTGAAGATTTCTAAACGTTCTTACACTTATCAGATCACTAGTCACAATACTTGGGCTGCCAATCTAAAATGCATAACTAACCCAAGAACCAGTCCTTTAACCGGATCATCTGGAGAAATTGGTAGAGAAAACTTAAGGCCTATATCGCCTTACAAAGCCTGATGCCCTTGAAAGCTAGACAATACAAGGACTAACAAAGTGTGTCTCCTGTGCAGTCCTGGACCAGAGTCAGACACATGAGGAGAATAGAAGTGATCCATAGGCCTGGCATCAGCCAAAGCCTCTTCTCATAATGTTTGTCCTTAAGATGGTCTTTAGTTCCTGTCCGTCATCTGCTCTCCTGATCAAGTTCACAGCTGTCACCAATTGCTAATGAGCAGCAAAGGAAAGGAGGACCATTGTCAACCACCTTTGAGGGGGTATATCCCGTGAACCTTCCCATGGTGGAGCATTCAGAACATGACCTTTGCCAGGTCACTAAACTAAACCTTTGAGTAAACCAGCAAAGGCTCAGTGGTTGAGCTCTGACTCTCGAAGTCTACTCCTTCTGCCTCCTCCTCAATAACGGAGGGCACATTGTCCAGAGCTAAAAAGACTCCTGTGGGTTCTCCTGTTGTATGTAGGCCCACAGGAATGGCATATTCTTTAGATGTACATGAACTGTTTGACATGTACACCCTTCGGAAGCATGCTTTGGCAGGTAACTAAGTTCTGGTGCAAGTCTCTTTTGACCTGACTTAACCACTAGCCTGCACAGCCTAGATGCATGAGTCCTGATGCCTAACAGTTAGTGCATGTATGCTGTTGCTCATTGTCTCATATACGTGGTGATAGGAAGGTGATTCTAAAGATATTTAAAGACTTTTTTCCTAACACAGACAAAGATATTGAGATCTCACGTCCCTACTGCTACCTCCTGGCCCCAGATGAGTGCTCTTTTGCATTCTTCAGGCTCATGAAGGCTTATTTGGACTTCATAAGTTCATATGTTTATACTGGGCTAATGACCACCAAGATCTTTATAAGCCTAGCCATGCAACTCTACCTATATGGTGAGGTATGTTAGTAAGGAGGTAAATAAGTGTTATGTTTGGGTGGGTATGTTATTTGGGATTACTTTACTTACTGCCAAACTCTCTCTGTCAAAGACATGGGGACCAGACCGGGGTCAGTTTGTGATTTTTCATCCAATGATCAAGGGTTTGCTTGAATAGGTCATGGATGAACTCTGCTTCACATAGATGGGAAGTTTATTCCATAGTTCGGGGATCCTTTGAAATGCATGTTAGCCTCTCCAGCATTTTCTATTTATGTCACAGGAAAAGATCATAATCTTGGCTCTTGTGTTTCTAGTGCTCTTTGTTTTATGGAAATTTATTAGAGCTGGATCTGGGGAGGCTTTGTATGCCAGGCATAGATCACCTGTAAGTAACCTGTAGGAGACTGAGTACAGAGATAGGACCTTAAGGTGATCTGTGTAGGACAGGATATTGATACCCTGGATTTCCTGATGAGGAATCTTTGAGGCTGTTCCAGCTGTTGCAAGTGCCTGGTTAGGTACATCCCAAAGGGGGCATTATACTCAATGACTATTCTGATAATGGATGAGTGGAGTGGTATTGCATCTTCTTTGGACCTGGATGCCATATCTTTGCTTACAAGCTGGGTGACACAGAATGTTTTTCTTACTATCTTGGCTACATGTTCGTCGAAGGCCAGATTACTGTCTACATATGTTCCCAGTTCTCTAACTATTGGGTCAACTCTTAAGGCTGTTTTATCAATGAAGTAGTTAGCTCGGGTGGATGATTTCCAAAAGGGTACTACAATGCATTTCTTTGTGTTGAGTTTTAATCTGTGGCTGCAGCACCAGTCATTTGTTTGTATTACACCCTTTTGTAGGATGCCGGTGTAATGGGAGGAATCTATGATAGCTCCCAATTTACAGTCAATTGCAGACTTGTTGAACCAGAGTCCTTTGACATTAGCCTTGAATTCCAAGAAGTAAATGCCAAACAGCAGTGGACCCAACACGGAGTCTTGGGGTATTCAGCTGGTGACTGGTTTCCTGGTGGTGGTGGTCTTACCAAACTTGGCTTATTGAGTCCTATCTGTGAGCCAGCCAAGAATCCAAAAAGTTATGTAGGAAGTTATGCCCTGTTTTGAGACTTTGTCAATAATACCTGAGTAATTGCAGTCCTTGGCCAGATCAAAGTAGGTGGTATTCATTACTACAATCAACAGAATGTGCTGGAGGGACAGGTTCATAACCCAGAGACTGCCCTTGCTATGTAATAGACTTCCCGTACATGTCAAACAGAGCACCTCACTGGCCCTCTTCAAGAGAAATCTTGATGAGTGGATGGGAAATAGAAAATTTACCTCGGGGATCACTCCAGTGGCTCTACTCGACAGAGGCACTGGAAACTAAGGTCGGGTAGCATGATGCCAGGGTAATCCTATAGTCTAGGCTTGTAAAGGCTCCAGGGCCATTAGCATAGTACACACCTTTGTAAGTTCCATTGTGTGGCAGTCATTCTTTCTTATGCTGCCGTTTTATCATATAGCATTCAAACATACATGCCAAGCTTCTGTGTAATCACCACAAATGCATCTTTTTGTGAAGTGGGCCTAAATATCAAGCACAGCAGAGTGTGATGGCCTGTATCTGCTATATCTGTTTATCTGTGCTCCTCTGTAAATCTCTAAATGCACTTCATGCAGTTCCTTTGTGGCAAACAGCTGTCTACCATTCATATAGATGTGCAGTTTTAAGTAACTTTTCTCATCTGTCAGGATTTTGTGAGTAAAATTAATTAAGTTGAGTTTGTTAAGTAGCTGTTAAAACAAATGGTTTTGCTGATAAGCCATCAGATAAAAAGATAGCAAAATCTTTTTTTTTTTTTTTTGTCATTCTGACTAAATCTACCATACGCATAGTCACTGCTGGCAGACAGATCAGAAATAACATGAATTGTGGGGAACAAATAAATATATACTGGGGGTGAACTGCTGCTTATCCATGTGATTTAGAAATCAAGATAGTTCTGGGTTGGCTTTATTGGTTAGATTCTTTTATTTATTTATTTATTGCCTTACCTGATGCATAAGTCCACTAATCCATGCTGTGTGTTAATTTGGTTTGCTTCACTCACTTTGAAAAAGATCAGGGACCCAGAAAATGTATCCTTTTATTGTGGGTCGACCCAAACAAGCAACAGTTGTAAGACATCCGTTAAATTTGGATTATTCTTACTGGGATACAATAAAATGGCATAAGAGGAAAGTAAACTAAACTCCTTGCCTCATGCCTGAAAACCAGTTCTGGGTCCTTTCACTTATGAAGACCATTTCCAGGCATACTAAAGAGCCTCTTGTCTCATGAAAATGAAGTCGACTAAAAAAGAAGCAATTTATTACCAATCCCAGTAGCCTTATAAAAAACACATGTTTTTAAAGAAATTTCATGGTTATTTGAAGCAGTTAAAATGTTTTATCTGGAACCATTTTCTCCTTCTCTCCTTTTTTAATGATTAAACCTATAAATGACATGAATGTGATAGGCTGCTCATCCTTTGATGGGATTTGTGGACAAACCTTGTAGACAGTGATTTACAGTCCTGGCTATCATAAAAAAAGAGAAAGGAAAAAAGATAAAAGCTACAGTTTGCCTTTGACATCAGAATAGATTGGAGCAGTGGGCTGTCCGTTACAATAGCAGCTGATTTCATGCTGTTTCTACCCTAAATTAAGGGACCAGAATGCATGGCAGTAAAGAGCAGAATAAGACAATGTGGAAACAGGTTCTGTTGTCTACGTGCACAGATCCCTTGGAATATGGACATTGATGTGATTAGCTTTGCACCCATTCACTGCATCGCGTGGCTTTCAGGCCTGCTGTTACTTACAGAGTTCATTAGAAATGCATTACAGGCCATTCAACACTTCCAGTCTGGCTTCCAATTTTTAAACATCACATGCAGGCTCATTTTGGGAAAGAGGAACACAGTAACTGTCAAAGCACATTTGCAAAGAACAGAGAAAGGTGTCTGAAAAAAATGCATCATCCAAACTGTTCTACTGACAAACAGGAATGGTTTGCAAAGATTCAGCATTTATTTAAATGTGCATGTATGCTTTTGTTTCTCTCTTTTTTTTCATGTTAATCAGAAGGACATACAGAAGTGAAAGGAGTTCATCTCCATGTGTGTTTGGGGAACTGGTACAAGGACTGGGGGCATGATGCGGAACAGACTGAAAAACAGTAAGCATAAACAAACACTAGGACCATGGATCTAAACCTGCTTCAGCACATAAAACATGTCAGTGAGTCAGATTTATCGTGTAACACTCGCCCATTCTCTGGAACAAACTTCCATTCCAAATAAAACATTGAGTATAAGGCCATGTCCAACCCGGAATTAAGGGACATGCTGCACCTCAGAAAATCCAAATCCCATCGAGCTACACGCTCGAGAGACTTGAACCTCAGCACTGAAATAAATAGGACATGCTGGAGGGACAGATTCATAACCCAGAGGCTCCCTTCACTCTGGAATAAAATCCCAGTCCAGGTTAGGCAGAGTCCCTCATTGACTCTCTTTAAGAGGAATCTTGATGAGTGGATGGGAGATCTTAGGTTTACCCCGGGTATCACTTCTGTGTCACTGTTAGACAGAGGCACAGCATACTAACCTCTAAAAAGGGCATAGCAAAATTAATTTAAAATGGGTGGCGAAAGCCAAACACACTCTGGCTAGGCTTATAAATGCCCTAGGGCAGATAGCCTAGTATGAACCTATGAACCTATGAACACACTATCTTCATTCAAAAAGGAGTTAGACAAAAGGATGGATGTCCACAAATTCACCCCTGATATGACCGGCCTGTTGTTCCTTGAAACAAAAGTAGGTAAGGTCTATGGGGGGACAAGGTGTGAATAGCCACAGGGCCTAGCTGTATTGTATTTGATATTATTCCATGAAACATTGCCAGTGGCCAGTTTTATTGAAAAGTGTTCAGATTTTAAGCATGTGAGCACTACAAAACAATGAGAAAACAATTAACTATGAATTCTGACAAGGAGCCTAGATAGAGGTTTGGCATAGTTTTGGTACTGTTTTAATAGAAGAACAAGTGAAATCCCCTGTCTCTTCTAGAGATGCAAGCTGTAATATTAATGTTCATAGGTAGGTACTAGGCTATCTGCCCAAGGGCACTTATAAGCCTAGCCAGAGTGTGTTGGCTATCGCTGCCCCATTGATTAATTAACAGATCCTCTGTCAAGCACAGCCAATTAAGTGATCTCAGGGGTGTATTTTCTGTTACCCATCCACTAGTCAAGTTTTCTCTTGAAGAGTGTTAGTGAGGGGCTCTGCCTGATGTAATTTGGAATTTTGTTTCAAAGCATGGGGAGTCTCTGTGACAGGAATCTATCCCTCTGGCATGTTCTATTTATTGTTGTGGTGAGGTTTAGCTCACTAGACTGCATGGCTCGCAATGACTTGAATTTCTTTAGGTGGAGCATGCCCATCAATTCTGAGTTGGACATGGCTTTGTAAGTCAGGCAGAGATCACCTCTGAGTAAGCGATATGCCACTGAGTACAGCCAGAGATTTTTCAGTCGGGCTGCATAGGACATATGTTTGAGGCCAGTAATCCTCTTGGTGAGGTACTTTTGTGGTCTTTCCAGCTGTTGACAGTGTCTTGTGAGGTACATCCCAAATGGGGCATTGTACTCTATGATGGGTCTAATGAGTGACGAGTAGAGGGTACTATAACCTCTTTATTTCTAGATGCCTTTAGTAATTAGATGGGCCACATAGAAGGATTTCCTAACTACTTTGGCAATATGATTGTCAAAGGAGAGATTACTATCTACCTGGGTCCCCAGATCTCTTATTACCTCTTCTGTATTAAGGGGGCTGCCACCTATGTGGTAATTCATGGGTGTTTTGTTTTTCCCAAATGGAATGACTATGCATTTTTTGGCATTTAGCTTGAGGCCATGACTTTGACACCAGGTATCCGTCTCGGTAAGGCCCTTTTGGAGGATGTCCGTGTCAGCTGGAGAGTCAATTATGGCTCCCAGTTTGCAGTCATGGGCGAACTTGGTTAGCCATAGTCCTCCTATGTTTGCCTGTACTTCTGAGAAGTATATGCTGAACAGTAGGGGTCCCAGGACCGAGCCTTGCAGGACACCACTTGTGACTGTTTTAGAGTCGGACCTGGAGCCCACTATTCTTACTGTGTGAGTTCTATCTGTAAGCCAGTTGGCAACCCATCTCATGACATAGGTGTTTATGTTCAGGCTGGTGAGTTTTTCTGTAATACCTGAGTGGGAAATGGTGTCAAAAGACTTGGCAAGGTCAAGGTAGGCTGTGTGAACCACCTTTCCCTTGTCTATGGCCTTGGTGACTGTCTGGAAGAAGTCAACCAGGTTCAGTAGGCATGATCTGCCCTTAACAAAGCCGAACTGGGTTGGGTCAAGTGTTTGGAGGTTCCCAATGTCTTTGTTAATGAGTTCCATAATGATGCACTCCATAGCCTTGCAGACCAGGCTAGTCAGGCTTATGGGATGATAGTTACCAGAGTCAATTGTGGCCCCTCCTTTGTGGAGAGGAATAACCATTGCTGTGCGCCATTCTATGGGCATGCAGCCTGTGGAGAGGCTGAGGTTGAACAACGTGTTTAGGTGGGGGTTAGTTCTTTCTGTAGTTCGTGCAAGACACAGCCTGGGACACCATCTGGTCCCATTGAAAGTGCTGTTTTCACCTGTGCGTCTGTGATTTTTGGGATCCTACACTTTTGCGGTATTGTTGTGGGCCTTTTTGGAGGTGGGAGGGGGGTGAAGTTTGCACTGAATCTATCTGCCAGGATGTTGGCAATATCAGTGGGTTCAGTATATTTTGTGCTATTTTGCACTAGTTCAGTGCATATCTGTGAGTTGCCACTTAGATTCTTAACATAGCTAAAGAAGGCTTTGTGGTTATCTTTTGAATCCTTGGCTATTTTTCTTTCAAAGTTAACCTTGGATGATTTCATGAGGGACCTTAGTTTCTTACTGATACTGATCAGGGATGTCTTTCCTTCTTGGGATTTTCTTTTTTTCTGAACTAGTTTCCTCTTTCTATTGTATAGCCTGTTTATGGCAGGGATCCACCAAACTGGTTTCCTTCTCTTAGAGGAGTGAGTCTTGGTTTTGCTAGGGATAGCATGATCCATGCATCCTTGTAGGTGCTCATAGAGTGCATTTGTAAAGGTTTCTGCATCTTGGGCAGTGTTATCCTTTAGCTTGGGGGCTGTGAAACTTACCACCTCTGTCTTAAGTAAGGTGAAGTTTGCTTTAGAAAAGTTTTTTACTGTGGTTTCCTTAGTTGGGGGTGGTGGTGGGATGTGGACATTCAGAGTGATTAGTTTATGGTCTGATCTCACCAGTGTCGGGTTGACCTCTGGTGTGGAACACCTGTCGCCCATGTTGGTGATGACCAGGTCCAGTATGTTTTCACCTCTGGTTGGGGAGTTTACCAACTGATCCAGGGCTTTTGAGTTGATGAATTCCAGGAAGAGCTAGGCCTGGGAGTTTGTACTCGAGTAGTTTTTCCAGTGAATGGTAGGGTAATTGAAATCACCCAATATCAGGGTGTTTGGTAGGACCTTCATTTTTTCCAGTGTCTCCAGAAAGGTGGAGTGGGGGTCCTGAGTCATGGAGGGTGATCTGTAGCAGGCCACAATTTGCATTGCAGATCTGCCCGATGTTAGTTGCACATGGATGATCTCAGAGGTATCATGCTGCGCCACTAACCTGGAGGTGTAGGTATCCTTGATGAATATGCATGCACCCCCTCCTTTTGTGTTTTGGTCCGTGTTCTGTGGCCGAAACATATGGTATGAGTTGTAGCCTGGTAGTGCTGGAGTGCTCTCTTGAGCCTTGAACCAGGTTTCAGTTACTGCACAGATGTCGATGTTCTCCATACTGAGGAGTGCTTCGAGCGTGTGCATTTTGAGATTTAAACTCTTGGTGTTGAGTAGCATAACCCTCAGTTTTTTGTTAATTGTGCTGTTTACGGAGGTAGGTTTGACTTTTGAGCCTTGCCTAAAAAAGGCACTATGGGGGCAGCAAGAGCCTTGGACAGTATTCGAAAGCGTAGGGGTGACAGGTGCAAGCCATCTCTTGCGAAGCCAAGCGGCTTGTCGAGCATGTCGTTCCAGGCTGACAGACACTGGATCCCCTTTGAATGACACCAGAAGCTTAGCCAATTGTTGAAATTGATCATTTTTTCTTTATACTGAGGTATCATTCTTGGCGAGGGCAGAATGCTACTCAGGGTCAGGGTCATACCAGCCTGGGCTACATGATCAGAGAGCTCTTCCATGTCTCTTTTCATGTAGTCCAGGGAGGTACATCTCAGGTCATTCACACCAACATGAACAATGACAAAGTCATATTTGTACTTGTTCTGGTGTGACCTGAGTGCTTGTGTTATGTGGTGTATTCTGGCTCCCGACAGGCAGCTAACAGTAATCTTCTGCTTGTCCAGCCTAGTGAGTGGGACATCAGTGTGCCTGACTATAGAGTCACCTATTACTAGTGTGTTAGGTATATTACTTTGCCTTAAGGGCTGTGATTATGCGGCACACTGATTTTGCGTTTTATGTGTTGTCTGGTTTGTGACGGGAGGTGCAGGTTGTTTGGGTGTCTGCTTTGGAGGTCTCTGATGCTTTTGCAGGTTTTTATTTAGAGCCTCTGAGTATGATTTTGTGTATTTATGTGTATTTTTGCCAGTGCTATTTTAGTAGGTCTGTGTGTGGATGGAGGTGTAGTGCAAGTGTTAACCTTCTCCTCTTGACCGTCTGTTCCAGTCTTGGGTGGAGACAGCTTAGCTTCCAGTCTGGCTGTATAATTGCATCTCTCACATATGTTAGTGTTTTGTGATAGGAGGAGAGGGTTGTCTGTGTACATGAAGCAGTTGTAACATTGCCTCAGGATACCCAGATTCACCAGCTGGACTGGAGAGTACACCTGAAATTGCCCTTTGGTCATTCCTGAATAGTAGGGTGAGCTGCTTAGTCACTTGATTGGTGAGGGGTGAATAAAGAGCCTTGCCCTGCTGGGTAATCAGTGTCAGGGTATATTAGTACTTGATATTAGGTCTGAGCAAGTGCTGGCCTGTTAGATGCTTTTTGAGTGCTTAGGTTGAGAGTTAGACTAGTTTCAAGGGAGAAACTGAAAAGGAGACTTAGTGGAGCCGGGAATAATTTAACTGTAGATAGCCGGCACTGCCCGGTGCGCAAAACCGTGCAAACGCGGTTTTTATACTAGGGAAATGAAAGAGAGAGAAATTAGCCCAAAATGGCCAATAAACTACTAACTTCTGGGCTGAAACCACTCCTCCAGGGACAGATAGGTTGCTCAATGCTCCCCTCTCTTACAGGTGAACAGAGAAACTTCCTTCTATCCAAGTAAGGTATGGGCAACTCAGAAACTTGTAACACAGCCCTGTATTCAGCACTAGCCTGAAATCTTTGCTGCATTAAATGTCTGTTTGCACTAAGATTCCATGACTGAGGTACAAAGGCATTCAAATGAGTACAAGTAAAGTACATTACAGTGTCTTTCAAACAGTCCAGATTCCTGAGAACTTTTATTTATTTATTTAGTGACATTTGATTAACGGGAAAGTCTGACTGGGTAGAAGCCAATTTTCAGTAGAGGCCCAGGGAGAAAAGCTCCAGATTATTACAAAACATTTTAAGAACAATAATTTTACAATATTCAAAAATAAACAAAAACAGCTAGCCACCTGGCAGTGTAAATATTGGCTCAAGATGATTGTCACTATTGAAGTGACACCCCGACCCCATGTGCAAAATGGGAAAAAGGGGTTGAGGATGGATAGATCTGCAGAGTAAATAATTATAACAAATTTGAGATAATATAAAAACATTGGTTAAGAATGGATACAAGTTATATGACAATCATTTAATATTTACAGAAATTTTAGATAGTTTGTAGAGAAATTAAAGGTAAGTTAGTCTAATACAAACAAGATTTGCAATATGAAGTGAGGGAAACAGGCTTATGGTATATTTAGAGAGAAAGTCAGAGAAGAGAATTTGATAGAAGTAATGAAGTAAGTGAAGAAGGGAAAGTAAGGAGGTATAAGGAATGAAAAGGTACTTGTTCACATTTAGGGATATAGTTAATCCTGGTTTTGAGCAAGAACAGAGACAGATTTTAGCTAGAAAGTCTTTCAGAGTGGTTTTGAAAGATAGGAGGGAGGGTATTGACCCGATGGATTCAGGTAAGGAGTTCCAGGCCTTAGCAACCTTCTACAAGTGCAGACAATGCCCAGCAGATTTAATAGGCTTGTAGACAGGCAGGAGTTTTTGATCACTGGATCACAATGACCGACTGGGAGCATACTTGTATACAATGGCTTTAGTGCTGGACAGGCAGATGGATACTGGATAATTTTGTAGGTGCTAAGAAGCTGTATACATGTTAGTTGATGAGGCAGTTCTAACAAATGTAGGATTTTTAGTGCTATAAAGTGAAAATAGTGAAATATCATGTCACTAATCAGAAACCAGTGCAGAGTATAAATAGCTGATATTGTGCTCTGTACTAGTTCTGGGCTGCACACCTTTTATTTGTTTCATGATACTTGCTTTATACTTTTCAGGGGTGTGGGAGATGCACCCTATCCTGGGAAGCAGTGGTTATATCTCCCAGACAGCACACCATTATCGTTGGCAAAGCACACACTGTTTTGTTAAAATGTGGAGAAAATAAGTAACTACAGAACAGCTGCTGACAACTCTGACCAGAGAATTTACAATAGAGTACAGGGTTTGATTCCATCCTAGGGTGTGACTAGAAACTCGCACAGGAATAAAATGGTAAACTTGTTCTTAGACCTGTCAAAAGCACTTGGCACTGTGTCACACCCCAACTGCTTACTGAGCTTTCATCTGCTGTCTGTCTGTTTCTCCCAGTCCTCTCTTACATGGTTCTTCACTAATTTATCTGGAAGAGAACAAGCAGTTAAATGGCAGCAGGAATATTCAGCATTTTCACCAGTTACCATAGGTGTCCCTTGAGACTCTATACCAGGACCCCACTACATAAACAAATCCCATACTGGCATACACATTGCTAGCACAGTGCAATATGCAAATAACTCGACAAAATACAAAAGTGATCACCCCCTTTCAATATATCTTGCTGTTTTAAAAATAGTGACTCTCCACTAAAATGTAACTTTTTAGACAGGTAAAACTTAAGTTACCTACTTTCACATCTAACTTCTCTAGTGCACACTGCAGTGTTTAGGATAAACCATTTTTTTTCATCTTACCTTTAAGCATCTCTGTGAGTAGCACTTGCTGTAATACCTGCCGGAAAGCACTAGGAAGCCTTAAACTGATACAAGCACTCAACTCTCCTTATTAATAAGGAGAAATTAATCATAGGCACTAAACAGTCTATAACTGCAAAGTACCTTGCTAGGGTAAGGGAAAACAGATCCTGTACTTTAAAAAAAAAAAGCACCAAACCAGGCATGTCCAAGGGTCAGCTTCCATTGATTTCTCTTGTCCACCTGGTGAATCTGGGCATACTGGGGCAATGCAGCAATTGTCTCATGTACACAGACAACCCTCTCCTCCTACCACCCAACACTACAACCTGTGAGAGATGCACTTACATAGCCAAAATGGAAGCAAAGCTCTCTCCACCCAAGATTGTGCTAGATAGTCAAAAGGAGAAGGTTAACACCTGCACTACACCTCAAGCAGCACATAGCCCTTCTAAACTCACACCACCAACACCCACACATAGCAACAGTAAATCCACATATGTGGAGGACCTTAACTGTAACCTGCCCAAGCAACAAGGACCTCCGAAACCGAAACACAAACAAATACCAATCACAACCAAAGTGTCACATAGCTCTCAACACCAGTGTGCCACCCAGCAACAGCCCTAAGGCAAGACAGCGTACCTAACACTTTAGTCATAGGTGACCCTATAGTCAGGCACACTGATGTCACACTCACCAGGCTGAACAAGGAGAAAATTACAGTGAGCTGCCTGTTGGATTCCAGGATCCACCACATAACTCATGCACTCAAGTCACTCCACAACAAGTACAAATATACTCTGTCATTGTCCATGTTGGAGTGAATGACTTGAGATGTACCTCCCTGGACTACATGAAAAGAGACATGGAAGAGCTCTTGGATCATGTGGCCCAGGCAGGTATGACCCTAGCCCTGAGTAGCATCCTGCCTTCACCCAGAATTATACCAAATGATATGAAATGACAAAATGATTGACTTCAACAATTGGCTAAGCTTCTGTTGTCATTCAAAAGGAATCCAGTATCTGTCTGCCTGGGACGACATGATCGACAGACAATGATGCTTTGCCAGAGATGGTCTGCACCTGTTGCCCCTGGGATTCAGGTTACTGGCTAAGGCTCTTGCCACCCCTATAGTGCCTTTTTTAGGCAAAGTTCAAAGGACAAAACCACCACCGTAGCAGGTACAAGCATGCAAAATCTGAAGGTAATGCTACTCAATGCTAGAAGTCTAAAGCTCAAAATGTACTCTCTCGAGGCACTCCTAAAAATGGAGAACATCGATATCTGTGCAGTAACTGAGACGTGGTTCAAGGCTCCAGAGAGCACCCCTGCAGTAGCAGGCTACAACTCTTACCACACTTTTCAGCCACCAAACCAGGATCGAAACATTAAAAGTAGAGGAGTGTCCATATTCACCAAGGATATACACACCACCAGGTTAGTTGCCCAACACAATGGATCTGAAATTCTCCAGGTGCAACTAACACTAGGTAAGACTGCAATCCAAATTGTAGCTTGCTACAGATCCCCCACCATGCCCCAAGATTCTCACTACACCTTTCTAAACATACTGGAAAATATTAATATACAACCAAACACCCTAATACTGGGTGATTTCAACTACCCTGCCTTTAACTGGGAAAACTACTCATGTACCAACACCTTTGCCCAACAGTTCTTGGAATTCATAAATTCCAATGCCCTGGATCAACTAATCCATAGTCCCACCAGGGGCTCCAATATCCTAGACCTGGTCATTACCAACATGGGAAATTGATGCTCCACACCTATGGTCACACCCTCGTTGGTCAGGTCAGACCATAAGCTAATCATCCTTAACATCCACATCCCACCCCCACCCCCCACCCCCCAGTAAGGAAACATTCATAAAAAACTTCTCCAAAGCCAACTTCATGCTACTCAAGTCAGAAGTTACAAACTTCATGACACCCATGCAGACGGGAACTGAAAGTTCGACTGCTGAGTCCTACACAAAGGCACTGTACAGGCACATACACTCATGCATGAATCGTGCCATCCCAAATAGAACCAAGATGCTCTCCTCCAAAAAAAAGGAAGCCAGTCTGATGGTCCCCTGCTATAAACAAACTTTACAACAAAAGGAAGAAACTGTTGCAGAAAAGAGGAAAATCCCAGGATGCAAAAATCTCCCTTACCAGCCTCAGTAAGAAGCTGAGATCCCTCATAAAATCCTCCAAAGCTAGTTATGAAAATAAAATTGCCAAAGATTCCAAAGACAACCACAAGGTATTCTATAACTATGTCAAGAAACTAAATGGCAATGCTCAGATCTGCTCTGAGCTATAACAGAATGGCATTGAATATACTGATCCCAAGGATATTGCCAATATCCTGGCAGATCGATTCAGTGCCAACCTCACCCCCCTCTCACCCCCTAAATGGCCCATCTCAATACTGGAAGATTGCCAAATTCTGGTAATAACAGCCACACAGGTAAGAAATGCACTCTCCAAAGCTAAGAATACAGCATCCATGGGACCAGATGACATCCCGGGCTGTGTACTACATGAGCTACAAAATTAACTGGCACCTCACCTAAGTGTCATGTTTAATCATACCCTCACCTCAGGCTTCGTGCCCACTGAGTGGTGCACAGCTACAGTTATCCCACTCCAAAAGGGGGGATCCACCTTGGATCCCAGAAACTACCGCCCCGTCAGTCTGACGAGCCTGATCTGCAAGGCCATGGAACGTATTATCACGGAACTTATAAGCAAAGACATTGGCAACCTTAAAACACTGGACCCCATCCAGTTTGGGTTCGGGAAGGGCTGATCCAGAGGCGTGGACGAGGGTACGGCAGTCCACACAGCATATCTGGACCTCACCAAGGCCTTTGACACCATCCCCCACTCTGGAATCATAGATAAACTTACTAAGCTGGGCATTAATCCCTACGCCACTCAATGGGTTACCAACTGGCTTACTGACAGAACCCACACTGTAAAAGTAGCTGACTCCAAATCCAGCTCCAGACAAGTGACAAATGGAGTACATCAGGGTTCAGTCCTGAGACCACTCTTATTTAGCATCTACTTCTCTGAAATACAGGCCAACACTAAAGGACTCTGGCTGACAAAGTTCGCAGATGACTGCAAACTGGGAGCCATTATTGAATCCCCAAATGATGTGAATACTCTACAAAAGGGCCTTACAGAAACAGATGCTTGGTGCCAGAGCCATGGGCTCAAGCTCAATGCCAAGAAATGTATAGTTACCCCTTTGGGAAAAAAAAAACATGTACCTGTGAATTACCACATAGGTGGCAGTACACTAAACACTGAAAGTGTGATAAGAGACTTAGGGATACAGGTGGACAGTGGTCTCACCTTCAATAACCACATCACCACAACAGTCAGGAAATCCTTCTATGTGGCACACCTCATTACTAAGGGCTTTTCATCCAGAAAAAAGGAGGTCATTGTCCCACTGTACTCATCCCTCATTAGACCCATTATAGAATGCAACACCCCATTTGGTATGTACCTGACATCTGCAACAACTGGAAAGGCCACAGAAATACCTCACTAAAAGAATCTCAGGCCTAAAGCAGATGCTCTATGCTGACCACCTTAAAAAACTCCAGCTGTACTCTGTGGCATATCATCTACTCAGAGGCAATCTCTGCTTAACATACAAGGCCATGTCAAACCCTGAGCTGTTGGACATGCTCCACTTAAAGAAATCCCAATCCCTCAGAGCCACACACTCCAGGGATCTAAACCTTGTCATCACAATAAACAAAACATGCTGGAGGGATAGGTTCCTGACCCAGAGACTCCCCAGACTTTGGAATAGACTGCCCATACATGTCAAGCAGAGTGCCTCTTTGGCCCTCTTCAAAAGGAACCTTGATGATTGGATGGGAGAAAGGAAATTCACCTGGGATAATGTCAGTCACCCTGCTTGACAGGGGTCCAGGAAAGTAAATAGTGTGGGAAGAAATAGCCAGGAAATTGTTATGGCTAGGATTTTATAGGCCCTAGGGCCGATAGCCTAGTACCAACCTATGAACCTATAATATGTACAGCCCTAGCACTATCCAAACTCCAAGAAATCATGCAAACGTCCTTCTTTTCTGTTGAAACATGACTAACAAAATTCCAAGTTTCTCCATAATCCTAATAAAACCAAACTTATTTTTTTCACAACCAGTGTCATGACCAAACACAATATTTCCTGATTATACCATTGAATAATACCAAAATTGAAATAATGACCAACATTAAACCTCTTGATATTGTAATATATGACAACCTCAAATTTGAACAGCATATTTTACAAAACATTAAAAAACTCACCAAAAGCTAGGATCCCTTTACAGGACTGACACTGCATCAAAAACCTTAGCATCAACCCACTTACTGCGAATGACACTGCAAGAAAAGCTTTAGCGTCAACCCACCTACTGCCAGAGACACTGCAATAAAGCCTTAGCATCAGCTCACCTACTGCCAATGAAACTACAAGAAAAGCCTTAGCATCAACCCACCTACTGCCAGAGACACTGCAATAAAGCCTTAGGATTAATCCACCTACAGCCAGTGACACTGCAAGAAAAGCTTCAGCTTTGACCCATGTACTGCCAGCAACACTGGAATGAAAGCTTTAGTTTCAACCCACCTACTGCCAGCGACACTGCAATTTCAACCCACCTACTGTTAGCAACACTGGAAGAAAAGTTTTAGCTTCAACTCACCTACTGCCAATGACACTGCAAGAAAAGCCTTAGCTTCAACCCACCTACTGCCAATGACACTGCCAGAAAAGCCTTAGGATTAATCCACCTACAGCCAGCGACACTAGAAGAAAAACCTTAGCTTCAACTCACCTACTCCCAATGACACTGCAAGAAAAGCCTCAGCTTCAACTCACCTGCTGCCAATGACACTGCGATTTCAACCCACCTACTGCCAGTGACATTGCAAGAAAAGCCTCAGCTTTAACCCACCTACTGCCAACAACACTACAAGAAAAGCCTCCACTTCAACCCACCTACTGCCAATCCTCTTATACCTCCTCACCCATCTTAACAAATCTAGGCACAACACTTACATCCAAGCTTGCTTCCTGTTGTAACAAAAATCGCAAAGTCTGCCACCAGTGCCCCATACAGATCCCATCACGATCACTCATTAGATCAGCCCAACTAGCTTGAATTAAACAACTATCTGTCATGCACTCAGCTTGTTACTGTATACAAACTAATCTATAATCTCCCAAAATGCCCAGTTCTACAAAGTATCCTTTTGCCTTACTCCCCCAAAGGGACCACTGCTCGTAAACAATCCTTATTAATCATAAGTAAACCTAACAACCAAGCAGGGACTCCTTGTGTTCCTGTTATGATCGGACAACTCCCTGTCTTCAAAATATTACTTAAGCAATACCTTACTCAATAGTAGCCCTGTTCCTCCTCTTCAGCAAGCTAGATATCACTTTTTCAACTTATATTTCTTGCTGTTCATTTTTCATCATTTACATGCCTACCTGCATTAACATACTTTAACTCTTTTCCCTGACATATTCTCCCCCTACATCTGGCCTTACCTAACTCTCAGAGAAACACATCATTCACACTGCCCACCCCAAATATCTTCCTCTTTCAATTAGCCCTTTCAACTCTCTACTCACTTATTCTATTGCATTCTCCCACTTAGAATCACAGACCATTTCTACTCGTCCACAAAACTGAAATTTTCCTTTAGCTTATCCCTGCTTCTTGGATCCCAACTCTACATGCTCCTCAAAGACCACTCCTGCCTTTCTGTCACCTCCAAACTCTTCAGGCATTCCCCCAGTTACAATTTAAGAAGTCTTATCTACTCTGGTCCACTTCTTCTATGTCCCAGGACCATACGTCATTCTCCATCCTAGGCCCCTAACTTTGTGACTCCCTCCGTACTAATCTTAAAGACCTCATGTAGTACCCATCATTTCATGATCAGCTTAAAGATAATCTTAAGTCCGAGTCAATTTGCAAATGCTTTCTCTCTGGACACATCAGCTAATTCACCACTCTCTCATTCACCACTCACATGCCTTTGTCTTCCTCACATTATTTTTTGACACTAATATGTGACAACTCTTTATGCATATTTAATTTCGGTGTGCCCTTACCTTACCTTCGCTGTCTTTTACACCTTGTGCTCTATTCCTTCACTATTTAAATCTCTTTTCCTTGTTCTTCTTTTGCCGTCCCTACTCTAATGATCCTTCTTATTGTCCTCTGTACTGTATACTCTATTATTACTCTTATTAATTCATTAGTTGCTGTCTTCAAACATTTTGTTAGTATTCATATTACTTCTTTTTACCTTGCTTGAGTACTATCATTTATATTTGTCCGGGTCGAGACTGAAATAAGGCCATTTGGATCAGTCCTCTACCCTGGCTGCCAAATTTAATAAATAAATAAGTATATCTTGCTATATCTACCTCTTCATTAAGATTAACACATCCTAATTTCAATATCTGCTAAGGTTTTATGGCTAAATAACTACATTTACACTATATTTTTCCACTAAAGCAAATGTCTAGGCTGATTATAATGTTTGATGATGTTAATTTGTTAATACGGTTTCATTACTTTTATATAAATGTAAAATTGGCTATGTCACAAGTGATAATTCAATAAAGGTGTGTTAAAAATGTATTTTATTCTGCACAGTATTCCAAGACACTAATACCTCACTCAAGCATTCTGTCAGTGT
Organism: Protopterus annectens; assembly: GCF_019279795.1. Classification (NCBI taxonomy): domain Eukaryota; kingdom Metazoa; phylum Chordata; order Ceratodontiformes; family Protopteridae; genus Protopterus; species Protopterus annectens. Next base: position 1,461,819,743 of record NC_056726.1, read on the forward strand.
GAACAGTAGTTTCTCATTTCTGTCATTACACTGATTGCACATCTCCTAAACTGTAAATGTATATCATAAATTTAGTGATGTGTGTACTTCTAATGTGTAATGTAATGTCAACTGTGTAAATAACTGTGATGGTGTAACGTAATTTCAATCATGTATGCACCTGTGATGGAACTTTTATCCCCAGGCCTCCACTGAAATTGGGCTTTGCCCAGTTAGTCTATCCCGGTCAACAAAGACAAGTAAAAAATAAATATATGTGCTAGAATCAGATATAGATAAGGGAAAGATGAACAATCGTGGACGATGTAACAGTGGGTCTGATCCCGACTATGTTAAAGAGACTTTGATCAGAAATTAAGGTTTGAAAACTTTTGTGTTTCAAATGGGGTTCTTCAGGCTGATGTGCAGAACCTTGCAGTATATTCTGTGAAAGATCACACAACCTTGGGAAAAGGCTGAATATGCTGTTTTCTGCAAGGGTATGCAGTCTCAAAGTTACTATATCTAAGTCAGGGATATGTGTGGGTAAAGCACCCCGCATGTAGGTGCATGGGAGCTTACTCCCCTGGAAAAAACACTGCTTTTCCCGTATTTATTCGGGTTTGATATTGTTGAGCCTGACTGAATGGTTGAAATTTCAGCTCTTGACTTTTTATACTAAACCCGTGTTAACAGAACAACAAGATCTGTTTTGAACACTAGGAAACATTTGTATAGCTCATTTATTTGTGAGATGATCCATCCTTGAACAAGTACTCCCCTTTTTTAAGGGGAGATCTAGAAAGCATTACACTGTGTGTGCAGTCAACAGCAGCAGAAGAAGCATTGATGCACACTGTGACACCCCACCACTGGCCCAGTAATTAAGGACCCTCAATCCTCACCACTGGCAGCAATGTACACACTAGAAGGAGCAGTTCCTACATTAAAGTACTTTTTTCACCGTTGCTATTTTTGGTGATCTTCTTGCATTGTTTTAATTTGCTATGGCTAGAAGTGCCAGATGGTAGGCTCTGGGCACCACTAACGGCTGTAATCTCTCACCCTCTAGCCCTCCCTCGGGGGTCCACTCTCTATACAGTAACCCTTAATTCCAGTATACAGACTCCCCTTTTCCTTGACAATCAGGTGCCTTACTAGCTATCTCCCTCAGGCCTTGTAATGTAGGGTCTGAGAGCTGAGCCTCTCTCAACTCTCTCTTTGTAACCCTTCCCAGCTCCCCTTCCACAGGAAGTCTGGTATTCTCTGACAGCGGTGCCTCACTGTCAGCCTGGATACTACTACTCACCTCTGCCCTTGCAGTCACTTTGACCTAGGGAACATCACTACCCACCAGCAGCTGTGGCTCACTTTCTGTCTCACTGCTATAGGGTAGCTCCCTCCCTGAAGTAACCACCTCAACAGTCCTGGCTGCAAGTGTGCGGTCTGTCTGGGTCTCCCTCAGGCTACCAGACCCATTTGTCTCCAAGTCTGATTGCGTGTAACTGTATGTACACAAGGAACTGCATTATCAGAAATCATTCCCTATCAGGACATCTGCATGGATATCCTCAAACACACCTACTTGCTTGCTTCCTTTTCCAGCCTCAAAATCAAGGTGAACCCTAGTCAAAGGTATCTGGAATGGGGTCCCTCCTAAAGCTCTGACTGGAGCAGACTACCAAGCAAGTAGTGCTCCTCTGTAACCATTGCAGGCTTCACAATGGTTAGGTCAGAGGCTGTGTTTGTCTTAGCATTGGCCTCTTTCCCATTTACTAAGATAGGATATACCTTCTTATGGTAGTTTAGTACCCTTGTTGTCTTCAGACAACTTACTTCTGGCATTTTGGCGTTCCCACTTACTGGCTGTCCCACCTTTTGTTACCCACCTTGCATACATGGAATCTATATGCTACATGTCCCCACTCGTTGCATTTAAAACATTTAACCCTTTGTCCTGGACATGTACCTGGACTAGTGGTTCCCCTGCTACTGGCAGACTCTGTTGGAGCAGTTTAGGCTGCCCACCATGGGTTCCCTTAGATCCATGAGAAGCACTGGGTATCCCTTTCCTGTGCAGTTTAGGCTGCCCACCATGGGTTCCCTTAGATCCATGAGAAGCACTGGGTATCCCTTTCCTCTGCAGTGATGCCCTGCTTGTTAGGTATAGGCCTCCCTTTTTCCCCAACTCATCTGCTGTGTTACATTCCCTATCTGCTAACCAGACTCTCATGTCCTCAGGCAAAGTGCTAAGGGCTTGTTCCCTCACCAAAAGGTCTGCCAGCCCTTCAAATGTGGTGACCTGACATCCACTCACCCACCTATGAAAATAAATGCTTAGTTCAGTAATATATTCACACACACTTTCATCTGCCTTGTGTCTGTGCTCACTAAACCTTTTTCTATAAGCTTCAGGTGTTTATTTAAAACATTCTAACAAACAATTTTTGACAGTATTATAATTTAAGCAATCTGTATCAGACAATTTAGAAATAGCAGTTACAGCTTTACCATGGAGTAAGGGGGTCAGGGGTCGTACCCAGAGTCCTTGGTCATTATTATACCCTTTACATACCCATTCAAACATATGAATGAAACTATCAAAATTACCCCCCTCTGTAAATTGTGGAAGAAATGCGCAGACCTTTGTTGCTTCTGTGGTTCAGTTACTCCCTTCCCCGTTACCTCCATGACCCTGGCGAAGAGTCAGCATCTCCTTCTCATGTTGCCTCTGCCACTCATACTCCTCAGATTCTAGACATTGCAGTTTTTCTGCTGATTCTAGTTCTGTTTGGCCTCCTGTTCAAGTCTTTTTAACTCCAGACAGATTTTTAAGTCCTCCGTGGAAAGGTTGAAATGTCCATTTAATGATAGCTGTACATCCGCAAGGCCAGTCTGGTTGTCCTCCTGGTTGTTGGTCTGTGATGCAGCTGTGGCTAAGGCTGCAACCATTTCCACTTTAGTCAAGTTGGCATGCACCAGACCTTTGGCTTGGCACATCTCAGCCAACTGTCTCACTATCAGCTTGCCATACTCCTCTGCAGACATCCTTGCCTGCTCTCCCTGACTAACTAAGCTAACAAAAAAATAAGTGAAACAATTGTGATATGAAACTCTAAATGTTCACTGTGTGGCTGATTGAGAGTACAAACACCTTCAGTGACCACTGCTTACAGGCTACAGGAATTCAATATCCACACCACTGAATCCTAATATGTGTATATCCTACCACTACAAGCCGATTAATATGTGATTTGGATATCCCACCGCTGCCCACCAATTAATATGTGATGTGGATATCCCACTACTGCCCAACAATAACTATGTGATGCCCCGACACTAGCAACAGTAATCAAGGAGCCTCAATCCTCACCACTGGCAATAGTGGGGGACATACGCACTGGAAGGATGACAGGTACACATAATAAAGTGCAATTTCCCTAAAGGGCACACAGAGACCACACTCAGTCTGGGGATGGTTTCTTCCTCTTTCTCCAGATCCCCAGTAAGACTCCCCACTGGCACAACTATAGAGTTGAGATCTCAGCTGAGTGGCCAAGCCAAGACCTCTATCAACCTCTCTGTCCAACCAGGCCTTCGTGTCCCTGCCCAAGTAGCTGACACACATACTCTTTCAGATTTCATTTATATACAAACACACACACACACCTGGGAAAAGCCGGCACAGGTTTACTAGCTATGCCCCTTCTTCCCAGAATATAATTTAGTTTTCACTGCCAACAGACAATCCTTATCAGCTACCTTAAGGCCCTTAGCAAAGGGTGACCAATCTTACTGTGTAATGTTACTATTAATCTAAATGGTAGTTTGACTAAGAGCAAGGTTATTAGGAGTGGCCTGTACAGTGTCATCAAACAGATATGCAGGTACTCTAAGAGCTTAAATATGTCTAGATAGACCAGCCACAATTGAAAGGTTTAAATATATTTAATAATAAATAATAAAAAGACAAGACAATACTAAATGTGTATGTGCAGTGATATCAGAGTTCTAAATCACAGGAAATATTTAAAACAACATTGCAGGATAGTCTCAAATAAATACAGAAAACATTGAAGCTATACATCACTATATTCCTAATTGAATCTAACAGAAATTACTGTACCCTAGTTAACTTACATCAAGGCAAGTGTGGTGAATGGATCTTCTAGCTTAGTTGTTGCCAGATCAAAGACAAATACAGAATGCACAGTCTCTCTCTAAGAGACTTCTTAAATTAATATCAAATATTACTGCTGGGATAGCTGACAGCATGACATCACTTTGTGTCATCTGACCTTCGTTGCCAAGCTAAACCCCCATTGTTAGAAACTACTAGCATTTAACATCTCCCTGTGAAAACACATAAACAAGGACCCTTCTTAAAACTTTGCAGCTACTGGAAGACATAAAACAATAAAATATTTACAACACAATGGATTAGGGTCCCTAGTTTTAGACATCCTGTCTCCTTCCTGCATTTAAACTAACTTTTATTGTGCAATTATAAAACAATTTAATTTCAACTATTTTCTTGAAGTTCTGTAAGTTAACCCTCTATGTTCAAATTCCCACTGTTAAAACATATACATTTACACATGTGCAATAGTTTATATACATTTCTGTTCTTTTCCAGTAGGGTACATTGTTTACACATCCTTAAGCTCAATACTTTACGCATACACTTCTGTACCAGTAGCTTGATATACAAACATACAGTTCTAATATAGTAGTAACACAAGCTATTGCATCCTGCCGATATTCACAAATGATACATAACTATTTACAAAATTCCAGATAGCTGTGCTGGCAGTATCTCCTTCTGTCACACTTCTATATAAATCATATTAATATTCACAAATGACAGTTCAATTCTCAGCTGGAGTGCCTTCTGTGCGGAGTCTGCATGTCCTCCCTGCGTTCATGTGGGTTTTCTCCGGGTACTCCAGTTTCCTCCCACGTTATAAAGACATACATCTGGAACGTTTCTCCCTGGGCCTCTGCTGAAAATTGGCTTCATTCCAAGTCGGACTTTCCCAGTAAACAAATGTTAAATAAATAAAAATACATAAATAAATAAATATAATCATTTACAAAATTCCAGATAGCTAAGTTGACGATATTTCATTTTATGACACATACATATGAAAGTAATATTAAAAAAAAAAAACAAGCAAGTGTGAAAGAAAAAATATCATGCAGGTGGGCAGGAGAAACAAATGTGAACACAATGAAAGTATAAAAAGCAGAGGGTGCATCTAGATGGATAGTGGAGGCCTGAGACTTATAGCTAAACAGTGCATCAGGTATCAACTCTCCTAAGTTGGCAATGTATATCATTAACTTCAACAAACATACATTTCTTTAACTATACTAACTCCAAAACAGTACAGCTTTAGGAGTAAGAAGAATCTTCATTACTCACAGAATTCTGCAATTTCACGTGCACTTTGACAAAACATGGAAGCTGATTTCAATGTTTGACTGAGAGGGTGGTGATGCTCTGGCACCGGTGCAACTGAGTCTAGATGCACCACGGGGGGACTCAGCAATACATACCAGGGTCCAGGAATAATGAAGATGAGACATACTGGCAATCTGGCGGGGGGGCAATAGGATAAAGAACAAACATATGTCTACATGGAGGTGGAAGCAACTGAAAATTAATATTTTTTATTGGCACAAAATTATTGGAAAGGAGTGTGTTACAAGCTGGAATAACTTGAAAAATGTTTATGAGGTGTTCTGGGATTCCTGGGTTAACTTGAAAAATGTTTATGGGGTGTTCAGGGATTTCTATCTACAATTGATAGCATTAGGTTGACAGGCAAGGGAAACATGTTAACAGAGAATAGCTGAAGGTGATTGGCCAGGATTGGTCCGGTGGACTTTGGAAAAAAGGACAAAGGAAGTAGTTGCTAAGAGTATTAATTCAAAGACACATAGACTTCTAGGAATAATAGCAGGTCCCTGAGGATGAGGGAAGAAGGGAGCAAAATACCGGATAAACACATAAAGTATGAGATTTGGAATAAGTTGTGGTCGATTCCAGGAAAATCACTAAAGTCACATAAATTTCATAATTTTGTCTAGAAGTGCTTGTAAAGATATTTTTATATGCTGACGAGAATATTTAATATGACTCAACGACTGAATAATAATAATTGTCAGAGATGTAATAAAGGAGTTAGAGGGAATCAGAAGCATATTTTAGGGTTGTGATAGTCTTGAAAATTTCAGGACCTACAGTACATAATAAAGATAGTAGCTGAGATACGTGAACAGGAAATGTATTCTAATAGAAGATATTTACTTTCTGGGGGGGGGGGGGTGACAGAAACTAGGGATAGTAATGAGAGGCTAGGAGAACTCCTGTGGATAATTTTGATAATAGAAAAAATGAAATATATCTAAGAAGTAGAAAAGTCAAGACATACAGCAATCTGTTTGGTAGATAATGTATATCAGGAAGAGGAGAGGCAACTGTTAAGACAGAAACATAAGTTTATTGCTTGACAGCCACCATGGCTTCAATTAGGTTCATAGGTTCATAGGTTTATACTAGGCTATCTGCCCTAAGGCATTTATAAGCCTAGCCCAAATTTTTGTGGCTTACGCCACCCCTTATATGAAAAAATACTGTGCCCATTAGTTTGTTGTGCCTCTGTCCAGCAGTGACACAGAGATGATTCCCGGGATAAACCTACGATCTCCCATCCACAGGTCAAGATTTCTCTTGAACAGAGCCAGCGAGGTGCTCTGCCTCACATGGACCAGGATTTTATTCCACAGCAGAGGGAGTCTCTGAGTGATAAATCTATCCCTCCAGCACGTCCTATTTATATCCGTGCTAAGGTTTAAGTCGCTTGCTCTAGTGGTTTTGGTGGATTTGGATTTTTTGAGGTGGAGCATGTCCATTAATTCCGGGTTGGACATGGCCTTGTATGTTAGGCACATGTCACCTCTGAGCAGACGGTATGCAACTGAATAGAGCTGGAGTTTCTTCAATCTGGCAGCATATGACAAATTTTGGAGTCCCTTTATCCTTTTGGTGAGGAACTTTTGGGGTCTCTCCAATTGCTGCAGATGTCGGGTGCGATACATCCCGAATGGGGCATTGTACTCGATCATTGGTCTGATAAGTGAAGAGTACAGGGGAACAATGACCTCACTAGATCTGGATGTGAATCCCTTCATGATCAGGTGGGCAATGTAGAAGGTCTTTCTAACCACTTTAGCAACGTGAGTGTCAAAGAAAGGCCACTGTCAACCTGGGTCCCCAGGTCCCTGATAACCTCTTCTGTACTTAGTGGATTGCCACCTATATGGTAGTTTGGGGTTACCTTGTTTTTCCCGAAGGGTATGACTATACAATTTTTGGCGTTTAACTTCAGGCCATGGCTCTGGCACCAGCTATCTGTTTCCGTGAGTCCCTTCTGAAGGATATCCGTGTCCGATGCACTTTCCACTATGGCGCCCAGTTTGCAGTCGTCTGCAAACTTTGTCAATAAAGTCCTCCCATGTTGGCCTGTACTTCTGAGAAGTAGATGCCGAACAATAGGGGACCAAGGACCGAGCCCTGTGGGACACCGCTTGTGACCGGCTTGGAGTCTGACATAGCGCCAGCAACTCTAACCCTATGGGTTCTGTCCTTAAGCCAGTTTGCAACCCATCTTGTGACATATGAGTTTACATTTAAGCTGGTAAGTTTTTCTACAATACCCGAGTGGGGTATTGTGTCGAAGGCCTTTGCAAGGTCAAGGTAGGCTGTATGGACTGCCTTTCCCTCATCAATGACCTTGGGGACTGTTTCGAAGAAGTCGACCAAGTTCAAAAGGCATGATCTGCCCTTGACGAAGCCAAACTGGGTCGGGTCCAATGTCTGCAAGTCCCCTATATCTTTGTTTATGAGCTCCATTATGATCCTCTCCATAGCTTTGCAGACTAGACTTGTTAAGCTTATGGGCGGTAATTACCAGGGTCCGTGAGGCACCGCCTTTGTGGAGTGGGACCACAGTTGCCGTCGCCACTCCTTGGGCACGTATCCTGTGGTAAGGCTGAGATTAAACAGCTGCCTTATGTGCGGGTATAATTCCTCATTTAGCTCGTGTAGCACACAGCCGGGACACCATCCGGTCCCATTGATGCTGTGTTTTTAGCTTTAGAGAGAGCAGCTTTCACCTGCGCATTTGAGATGTCTGGGAGGCTACACTCTGCTGGGATAGTTATCTCTCCTTTAGGGGAGAGGGGTGAAGTTTGCACTGAACCTGTCTGCCAGTATGTTGGCAATGTCTGTGGGTTCAGTGATTTTTGTATCATTTTGGACTAATTCTAAGCATATCTGGGAGTTTCCACCCAGGTTCCTAACATAGCTGAAAAAGGCCTTATGATTGTCCTTTGAATCCATGGCAATTTTTCTCTCAAAATTGGCCTTAGTTGATTTTATGAGTGCTCGTATTTTTTACTAATAATGATCAGGGTGACTTCCCTTTTATGGATATTGTTCTATCATGTAATAGCTTTCTCCTCTTATTGTAAAGTTTGTTAATGGCTGGGGTCCACCAGACTGGACGTTTGCCCTTTATGGAAAGAGTCTTGGTTTTATTTGGGATTGCCTGATCCATGCAGTCCTGGAGGTGTTCATAGAAGGCATTTGTAAGGGCTTCCGCAGCTTGGGTTGTGGTTTCCACTGGCTCAGGGGCCTTGAAGGATACCACACCAGTCTTGAGTAGTGTGAAGTTTGCTTTAGAGAAGTTCTTCACTGTGGTCTTTTTGTTTGGGGTGGGGGCGGGATGTGGATTTCCAGTGAGATTAGTTTATGATCAGATCTCACCAATGAGGGATATACTTCCGGTGTGGAGCATTTTGTCCCCATGTTTGTGATAATGAGATCTAGTATATTTTCTCCTCTCGTGGGAACAGTGACTAGCTGTTCCATGGCATTTGAATTTATGAACTCCAGGAACTGTTGGGCTAGAAAGTTAGGGCTTGAGTAATGTTCCCAGTCTATATTCGGGTAGTTGAAGTCACCCAATATGATGGTGTTTGGAGATACATTTATACCCTTATATTGAGATTAAACATAGTAATATATGTAATTAAAAGGTTTACTTCTGTATACTGAATTACTATAACACCAAACTGCATATGCTCGAGATGATGATACCAAACGTTCACTTTAATGAATGTTTAGAACATCATAGTTTTTAACATGGGAAAACAGTCAGTTGGCTACCATCACAAATAAACCAAAGCAAATGAAACCCACGAAAGTGTGAGGCTTCTCCCTCCACACCTCCTCTAGCTAAAAATCCCATCTCCGAGATTGTACTACAGTGTGGAAAAGGGCAAAGTTCACCATGTTGACCAACTGGCTCTTTTCCCATGTTAAAATTACAATATTCTGAATGTTCGTTAAAGTTATGTTATTTTATTTATCATTTGTTGACCGGGAAAGTCCAACTAGGTTCCACAGAGCCTGTTTTCAACGGAGGCCCGGGGAGAAATGCTCCAATTGCATGTCTTTGGAATGTGGGAGGAAACCGGAGTACCCAGAGAAAACCCACACGAACACAGGGAGAACATGCAAACTCCACACAGAAGGCACCCCAGCCGAGAATCGAACCGGAGAACCTCTTGCTGTGAGGCGACAACGTTAACCGCTGCACCACTGTGCCGCCCATGGTAATTTGGTCTACATAAGTAAAATCATAATTAAAAGAATTTGCCTGAATGGATTGGGGGGCAACAGCAAATGTAAATAGCGCACATAGTTTGTCATGGGGTGAGAGAGGGAGAATTTGGGAGGGATAATTGTAAAAGCTCTTCAAGGAACTAGATCATTCTATATTTAAGACTGCTCTATACTTGTTAACTATGAATTCAAGCATTATAAAGCGTAGTTGATACTGTTACTGGCCTAGGATCTATATGACAAAGAAAAGTCTTTTTCATACCTACAAAGCAATGCTGCTGGAAATGATTGCAATATGGCAATACTGTATATGGTTTATTTTTCTAGATGGGATATTGTTTGATAGTTTGATTTGATTTTAAGTGTTGATCCTGGGCTAATCCTGTTTGTATAAATTAAAGTTACAGTATATTGGAGTGAAACAAAAGAGATGACCACCGGTACAAACTTGATGCACCATGCATGGAGACTGTACTCTATATATACATGGCTGAAATAAATGTATTGGCATTAAAGAAAAAAGTATTTTCCCATTTCACATAACTACATTGAAATATTCATGGTGCTTGATAATTTTTAATGCTGAAATTTAGACCACATAATTTTTAATGCTGAAATTTAGACCACAGAGAACCACAAAAGCCTGAATCACAAAGAAAAAGATGAGTGTCAGAGAGCGCGAGCTAGAAAAAACCTGTAAGTGTGCTGATACTGATTCGTGTAGGCAGCTGCAACTCATTAACTACATCTGTTTCTGCTTTCCTTTCTTACCCAACTTACTTAACAAGCCAAATGCTCCTGCTTCAATAAAGGATACATCATCTAACTTTCCCTGCCCCCACTAACTGAAGGACAGCTCATCTTCTTCTGGCAGTACCTACATTCTTTCTTCAACTCTACTCATCATCATCATCATCATCATCACCCCCCGTTTCCCATTTTCTACATGCGGTTGGGGTGTTGTGTCAACTTTTGCCAACTCTTGATTCACTGCTGCTCTGCTACGTTCTTTGACGGTCATGCATCATGGACTTCTCATACACAATCCATCCATCTCTTTGCTGTACAGCCTTCTTTCTTCTTGTCTACTTTCTTTCTCCCCCAAATCATCTTCACCATATTCATTTCTACTTTCCTGCACATGTGCCCAAACCATCATAACTGCTTCTGTTTGACCGTCTGCAATTTGAGCTACTTGGGCTTCTATTTTGATGTCTTCATGTCTTTGTCTGTCCCACAGTGGTCATCCTACCACCCATCTCATACCTTTATTTCCACCCCCTCTAGCTTCCTCTACTGCTGTGCCTTCACAGCACAGGTTTCTGTACCATACAGGAGTTCTGGTCACACCAGTGTTTCTTACGCATTACTTTTTTTGGTACTTTGTCATTCTTCTGTCACACACTAACCCTGATGCTCTGTGCCAGTTGCATGCAGCTCGGTTTCTTCTGATTTCCCCATTTACTGACATTACAACAGTTTTGTCTGTATACAATTTCATCCTATGTGCCTTCAGTTTTGCATTTCATTCCTCTATCATTTGCTGAAATTCTTGTTCAGAGTCTGCCTGTAATGCCTCATTGTCTGCATACAGCTGCTTTGTTGATTTAACCCCTCTGAACTGTCTGGAAATGTAGTCCATCACCAGAATGAACAGGAGTGGGTTCAGAGTTGAACTCTGATACACACCCACTCTCACTGGGAACCCCTCTGTGAGTCCAAACACTGCTAATACATGTGTCTTTGGATCCTCATACATAGCCTGTACTAATTCTACCAATATTTCCAGCACATTGAACCATCACAGGATTATCCAAGTTAGCTTGCTTGGCACCTTCTTGGCAGCTTGTCATATGCTTTCTCTGAGTCTAGGAATGCCCAGCTGGACTCTTTCCTCATCTCTAACTTCTTTTCAACTATCTGTTTCACTGCAAACATCACATCAGTTGTACTGCATCATGATCAGAATCCAAACTGCTCATTTCCTGTGTTTACTTTCTGTTACTCTGCATATTTGTTTGTCAATCACCCTCTCCGAAACTTTCAGATAGTGTGATAGGAGTTTTATACACTGCCCACAGTTGTGAATATCCCGTTTGTTCTGGAGCACTGGCACTAGAAGGTTTATTCTCCAGCTATCTGTGATACTCCTTTTTCTTCATACTGCTATGAGTACTCTCAGCAACCATTTCTCCCCTAACTCAAGCAACATCTGAATTATATCTGCTGTGTCATCGGAGCTGCTTTCATTTTCCTTAGTGCTGTTTTTATATCTTCTAGGGTGGGCTGCTCTTCTTTCATCATAGTCTGTGTCCAGGCCAGTAGAGCTTCTGAGGGGTTTTCATCATTCAGAAGTTGCTGGAAGTACTCCTTCCATCTGCCTTTGATATCCTGTGGACTGGTGAGCAGGTTGTTGCTGGCATGCCTTATGAAAGGTGTCTGACTATCTTCTTTATCTTTTTGTCTTTGCCTTGCAACCTGATATAGTTTCTTTGCCCAGTCTACTGAGTCACTTTATTTAACTCGACTGCCTTCTCCAAAAACGTACATAGGGGTGTAATGTACACATTGTATAGTTACCTTATTGGCTAGATGTTTGCATTACAATTCATATTCACATTAATATGCATAATTGTCTGCAGAAATCCTGTAAAACCATGTTATCAGTTTCACAGAGACAGCTGTACCTACCTATAAAAAACATATCACAAACTCAAAAAACTCTAGCCTCCCTTGTGGAATCCTAGCATCAGTAGGATGTATAACAAAAGGCAACAAAGGTAATCCAGAAGGCTCAGGTGAAGTTGAGTATCCCACTTGTGACCCAGAGGGTGACAGGACTAACAAGAAACAGAATACAAAGGATTAGGCCAGATAAAATCACTTTAGATAACAGATCTAAGAGACTGTCTGTGATCCAGTGTCTGTCAGCCTGGGATGACATGCTCGACAAGCCATGCTGCTTCGCCAGAGATGGCTTGCACCTGTCACCCTTAGGCTTTCAAATACTGGCCAAGGCTCTTGCCACCCCCATAGTGCCTTTTTTAGGCAAGGCTCAAAAGGCAAACCCACCGCCGTAAATAGCACAAGTAACAAAAAACTGAGGGTAATGCTACTCAATGCCAGAAATCTAAACCTCAAAATGCTCCCACTCGAGGCACTCCTCAGTATGGACAAAATTGATATATGTGCAGTAACAGAAACCTGGTTTAAGACTCCAGAGAACACCTACCAGGCTACAACTCATACCATACATTTCAGGCACAAAAGCCGAACCGAAATACAAAAGGCGGGGGAGTATCCATATTCATCAAGGATAACCACACCTCCAGGTTAGTGGCACATCACGATGTTTCAGAGATCATCCATGTGCAACTAACAACAGGCAAAACTGCTATTCAAATTATAGCTTTCTACAGATCACCCTCCATGTCCCAGGACTCCCACTCTGCATTCTTGGAAACACTGGGAAACATAAAGGTCCTACCAAACACCCTGATATTGGGTGATTTCAATTACCCAAACATTAACTGGGAGAACTACTCAAGTACAAACTCCCTTGCCCAACATTTCCTAGAATTTATAAACTTAAATGCCCTGGATAAACTGGTCAACGCCCCCACCAGAGGTGACAATATATTGGACCTGGTCATCACCAACATGGGTGACCGGTGTTCCACACCGGAGATCAACCCCTCACTGGTTAGATCTGACCATAAACTAATCACTCTGGATATCCACATTCCGCCACCACCCCCGGTAAAAGAAACCACCGTGAAAATCTTTTCAAAAACAAACTTCACGTTACTTAAGACTGAGGTGGGAAGTTTCAAAGCCCCCATGCTAAAGGATAAAGCTGTCCAAGCTGCAAAATCCTTTACTAATGCACTCTGTGGGCACCTACAAGAATGCATGGATCGTGCTATCCCAAACAAAACCAAGACTCACTCCTCCAAGAAAAGGAAACCAGTCTGGTGGACCCCTGCCATAAACAAGCTATACAATAGAAGGAGGAAACTAGTACAGAAAAGAGTAAAATCCCAAGAAGGGAAGACATCCCTGATCAGTATCAGCAAGAAACTATGTTCCCTCATAAAATCATCCAAGGCTAGCTTCAAAAGAAAAATTGCCATGGACTCCAAAGATAACTACAAGGCATTCTTTAGCTATGTCAAGTATCTAAGTGGCAATTCTCAGATCTGCTCGGAGTTAGTGCAGAATGGCACAAAATACACCGAACAGACCGATATAGCCAACATCCTGGCAGACAGTTTCAGTGCAAACTTCACCCCCCTCTCACCCCTAAAAGGGCCCATAACTATACCAGAAGAATGTAGTGCCCCTGAAATCACAGACACTCAGGTTAAAACAGCCTTCTCCAAAGCCAAAAACATAGCATCAATGGGACCGGACGATGTCCCAGGCTGCGTCCTACATCAGCTCAAAGATGAACTAACCCCTCACCTAAACACACTGTTTAAACTCAGCCTCTCCACAGGCTACATGCACATAGAGTGGCACACAGCAATGGTTATTCCGCTCCACAAAGGTGGAGCCACAGTTTACCCTGGTAACTATCGCCCTATAAGCCTGACTAGCTTGGTCTGCAAAGCTATGGAGCGCATCATCATGGATCTCATTAACAGAGACATTGGAAACCTCCAAACACTGGACTCTACCCAGTTTGGCTTTGTTAAGGGCAGAGCATGCCTCCTAAACCTTGTGGACTTCTTTAAGACAGTTACCAAGGCTATAGACAAGGGAAAGGTGGTCCACACAGTCTACCTAGACCTCACAAAGGCCTTCAACACCATTCCCCACTCATGTATTATAGACAAGCTCACCATCCTGAACGTAACCCCCTACATCATGGGATGGGTTGCCAACTGGCTTACGGACAGACCCCACATAGTAAGAGTTGCAGGAGCAAGGTCTGACTATAAACCGGTTACAAATGGCGTTCCCCAGGGCTCAGTCCTAGGACCCTACCTGTTCGGCATATACTTTTCAGAGGTACAGGCAAGCACAGGAGGACTATGGCTGACCAAGTTCACAGATGACTGCAAACTAGGGGCTATAATTGACTCTCCGGCTGACACAGACATCCTCCAAAAGGGTCTCAATGAGACAGATACCTGGTGTCAAAACCATGGCCTCAAGCTAAATGCCAAAAAGTGCATAGTCATCCCCTTTGGAAAAAAAACAAAGTACCCACAAACTACCACATAGGTGGTAGCCCCCTAAATACAGAAGACATAATAAGGGATCTGGGGACCCAAGTAGATAGTAACCTCTCCTTTGACAATCACATTGCCAAAGTGGTTAGAAAATCCTTTTATGTGGCCCACCTAATCACAAAAGGGTTTGCATCCAGATTGAAAGAGGTCATTGGGCCCCTCTATGCATCACTCATCAGACCCATCATAGAGTACAATGCCCCATTTGGGATGTACCTTACAAGACTCCTGCAACAACTAGAAAGACCACAGAAGTACCTCACCAAGAGGATCACTGGCCTCAAGCAGATGCCCTATGCAGCTCGACTGAAGAAACTCCAGCTGTACTCAGTTGCATACTTCATGAAAAAAACACCAACACACCACTTCTTCAGTTGCATACTGCCTACTCAGAGGTGATCTCTGCCTGACATACAAGGCCATGAACAACCCATAATTGATGGACATGCTCCACCTAAAGAAAACCATATCCCCTCGAGCCACACACTCCAGGGATTTAAACCTCACCACAACAATAAATAGGACATGCTGGAGGGATAGATTCCTGCCCCAGAGACTTCCCATGCTCTGGAACAAGATTCCAATGTACATTAGGCAGAGCTCCTCGCTAACCCACTTCAAGAGAAACCTTGACGAGTGGATGGGAAACAGAAAGTTTACCCCAGGGATCACTTCACTGGCTCTGCTGGACAGAGGCACAGAGAACTAATCTAAGGGGGTGGCGAAAGCCAACACATTCTGCTAGGCTTATAAATGCCTTTGGGCAGATAGCCTAGTACCTACCTATGAACCTATGAACCTATACCTTCCCTATGGGAGGGATAAAGACACCTTGCTGAAGTTTCAAGTAGTTTATCCAGTTAAGTAAGTAAATGGATGAATGTTCTTGTTCTTGTTCTATAGGGTGGGTGTGACCTGTCAGTCAAACTAGGAGGCTAGTGTCTGGCCCTCTTTTGCCACTCCTAACACCAAAGGGAAAGCCCAAGTTCCAATTGAGTAATAGAAAAAAACATTTTCAAATAATTGAAAATTGCTGTTTAAGCTTGTGCACATCATGAGGTAAAAAGCATTTCCAAACTCATGACAGTTACTGTTTAAATTTATATACACCTAGAGATCACAAGCCAAAAGAAAACTAAACAAAACAAATAAAATAAACAGAGTGGCTTGCTTCCCATGTCAGTAGTTCACCAGATGACAGATGAACCATACCAAGGTAGGCGCAGTGATTTACAAATCTATTCTTGATTGGATTTTTCATATTAACATTAGCAATTAGGGTTAATTAACAGTTTATGTCCAAATCCTTAGTAAAACAATACAGGTGTTTTAGCCGTGTGATTTATGGCTTAGTTTCCTTAGTGCAAGCACACTTTTAATATAAATGCTTGAGTTTAGACCAGGATGGTGGTGAGCGTCCAGTGTGATCTGCCACCTTAACTCCAATTTTTCAAGGATGGCATTTTTGCTTCCTTTGAATGAATCCATAGTGAGCTTGTCTGGGATGTGGATGTGGAAACTTCCATAGTCTGAGAAATCATGGCAGTTCTTCGCCAGTTGGTTCTTGAGGATCTGGAGTCTGATTTCAGACAGGTGGTGTGCTACCTTGATTTTAAACTTGTTCGTAGTTTTCCCTACATAAAAACAACTGCAGCCATTACACTGTGCATGGTATAGCACAAAAGAAGTGCTGCAATTTCCAGAACAAGTGCTGCTGATTTTTCTCCTGAATACTGGACAAAAGACCTTGTTGCTGATGTATTTGCAGTAATTGCAAAAGGGGTGGGGTGGGGGGCACAGGGTTAAGTTTCTCTGTTGTCCTCCTCCAGTCTGAATTTGTATTCTATGCAGTCCCTAATGCTCAAAACAAAAATGAAGTCCTAGGGGGTTTTCCAGTTGTTTAATGTCTGCAATCATTACCCACTTGTCGGTCATGATCTTTCTGATTGTTTTGTAATCTACTGTAAAAATAAGTGCCATGCTTCTTTTTCTTTTGTCCTCCTATAGATCTCGGTGTTGGTTTCTGTCATGCCCTAGGAGTCTCCAAGGGGGTCCCTCAAAATGGGGTCATCTACCTCTTTTAAAGTTCTGATGGGGTTGAGGATGGAATTTATTAATCTATTGCTGTACCCCCTCATCAGGAAGTCTTGGAGTAGGCTGATTAGATTCATAATGAAATCTCTAAGCTCTTTGGAGACACATGCAATTCTCATCCCGTAAGATTTTATAAAAATTCTCTTTGAGATCTGGGGATGCATGCTTTTACTGTGCAACAGCATATTAACCCTGTTTTTTTTTTCAGAACAGGTTGTTGGAGAGGCATTTGTTTTCAGTGTCCTTGGATATGGTTGTGTCTAAGAAGTTGACATAGGTCTTGCTGTGACATGTTGTGAATCTCAGGAAGCTAGTGGAATTACTGATATGGTTGTAAAAGTTATTCAGTGTGGCTTTGCCCCCTCCCAGAAGATAAATATGTCATCAGTAAAATGGAGACAGCATTTCACTGATACACAGTAGATGCTTTGGTACACCTCCTTCTCCTCCCATTTACCCAGAGCCACATTGGTCAGGCTTGGGGCCATGGCCACCCCCATAGTTATTCCAGTAGTCCGGTTACAAAACTTGTTGTTCAACATGAAGTAGTTTTTCCTGAGGGTTGGGGCCAATAGTAATACATTCCTGTCCTTTTCATATGCCTCTATTGCAACTTGAATACAGTAGCTGTGTGGAAGCACTGTATAAAGTGTTTCCACATCTATTGTGACTAGGATATTGCAATTGCTAACTGGAATATCTCTAATTTTACCAAGAAAATCCAGAGAGTCTAAGATAAAAAAATTGTTGGCCTCTGCCATTGATTTTATCAGGGCATCAAGGTAGATGGACATTGTCTCAGTTATAGAGCCATCACTTGCCACTGTCTGAAGGGTGGGTCAGAGATATTCTTATGTGGTTTTGGAATCCCAAAGAAGCTTGGTATTTTTGGGTGAGGGTGAACAAAAAGTCAAACAGCTTGCTCTGCAGTAAATCATCCTCATGTAGCATTCTTAGATGCTCTCTTACATTATGATAAGCAACATACACAGTGTTAAAATCACATTTACTGTAACACCTGTTATTGTCAAGCATGGCATCAGTCTTGCAGTTATAAGCAGCTGTATCCATGACTAAGATGCCTTCCCCCTTATCCACCTTCAGGATCCTGAGAGTCTTATCTCTGTGCCCCCTCTTATCTGCCATCATGATCCTGTGTGTCATATCTCTGCTCAGATTTTTTAGAGCAGCCAGTTCCTCTTTGCTAATGTTGTATAACGTCTTCCTAGGTGGTTTACTGAGGGCCCTGTAGATATCAGCCTCACATTTGCTCTCATATGCACTCAGAGTTGGGTGCCCTGAGGGACAAAAGTTACTGGGCTTTTTTTTCGTTATACCATTGTCATTTCTATCAGTGTTGCTTCCATCCTTATCTTTGTCATTGAAAAATACTTAGAGATTCAATTTCCACACATACATTTTAATATCTATCACTGTTTCCACCAAGTTACTTCTGTTAAAAGGTATAAAAGTCAGACTCTTACCTAAGACTTTCTTGCTCCAGCTGAGTCACTGGTTTTGTCAAATGGTTCCAGATCTTAGTCCTTTTTTGTTGTTGTTGGTTCTGGTGGGTTCCTTCTGTTGTGTTGATCTCTCCCAATCCCTCAGCTCCCTGGCTCCTTCCCAGGACATGTTCCTGTGTTGCTGCTGCCCCTGTGGACACCCCTCTGAGTTGGGTGTGAAAGACTGCACCATTGTATACCTCCCTGTTAATGTCTGGTGGTTCTGGTTGGTGAGTGTTTCCCTCTGCTGTGTTTTCCTCATGTCCTGTTGCCTTTTGTTGGTGCTGGGTGCACCTAAGTTGGGTCCAGACTCCTGGTGGCCCTGGTGAAACTCCTGTCCATTCTGTCCTTCCATATCTTTCTGGTCAGCAATGTGTATGGCTAGGCTCCCTTGTGCTACAGAATCATGCTTGAGGAGATGATCAGGTTTATCATGCTTCCATTGCCTACCAAAATGTTTCCCCACTGCTATGTCTAGGTAGGTATCTCCTTCTCCTGGTCAAAGAATGATGGTTTTATGTTTCTCCTTATCTCTTTTTTTACCCTGTTGATATTTTGCAGTTTCTTCTATACCAAGAAAGTTATAAGATACACAGACTTGCACACATGTTCAAGCACACACACACCACACACACACACACACACACACACACACACACACACACACACACACACACACCACACAAACACACACACACACACGCTGAAGGTTTGCTTAACTACAAATTGAAACAATTAAAATAAAATACAAATAAAATAAATAAAATAAATAAAATTTTAAAATGCAAGAAACTCCAAATTAGAAGAGGCTTATTTTATGGAATGTATCTGTACCAATAGAGTCCCTAAAAGGACTGTGTTGCAGGAATATTAACTGAACTGGAAGTTAGTCAGTGTTTGCTGAATTTTGTTATTTGCTAGTAATTACAGGTGTGGGGGTAGCCACATTCTTTGATTTCCTGTCCTTGCCTATTTAAGTGGTACAGTGTGAAATATTTTCTGCTTAAAAACTTCATATTTGGCCGGCTAAGAACTTGCTGTATTCAACTGGACGTATAAGAGAATATAAGTACCTTTATCTGCACTTTTTTTTCAAAAACTACAGTATTTAAATTGATTTTAACTGTGTTACAGGAATATTAACTGAACTGGAAGTTAGTCAGTGTTTGCTGAATTTTGTTATTTGCTAGTAATTACAGGTGTGGGGGTAGCCACATTCTTTGATTTCCTGTCCTTGCCTATTTAAGTGGCACAGTGTAAAATATTTTCTGCTTAAAAACCTCAGCTTTGGCCGGCTAAGAACTAGCTGTATTCAACTGGACGTATAAGAGAATTTAAGTACCTTTATCTGCACTTTTTTCAAAAAATACAGTATTTAAATTGATTTTAACTGTGTTGCAGGAATATTAACTGAACTGGAAGTTAGTCAGTGTTTGCTGAATTTTGTTATTTGCTAGTAATTACAGGTGTGGGGTAGCCACATTCTTTGATTTCCTGCCCTTGCCTATTTAAGTGGTACAGTGTGAAATATTTTCTGCTTAAAAACCTCAACTTTGGCCGGCTAAGAACTTGCTGTATTCAACTGGACGTATAAGAGAATTTAAGTACCTTTATCTGCACTTTTTTTTTCCAAAAATACAGTATTTAAATTGATTTTAACTGTGTTACAGGAATATTAACTGAACTGGAAGTTAGTCAGTGTTTGCTGAATTTTGGTATTTGCTAGTAATTACAGGTGTGGGGGTAGCCACATTCTTTGATTTCCTGTCCTTGCCTATTTAAGTGGTACAGTGTGAAATATTTTCTGCTTAAAAACCTCAGCTTTGGCCGGCTAAGAACTAGCTGTATTCAACTGGACGTATAAGAGAATTTAAGTACCTTTATCTGCACTTTTTTTCAAAAATACAGTATTTAAATTGATTTTAACTGTGTTGCAGGAATATTAACTGAACTGGATGTTAGTCAGTGTTTGCTGAATTGTATTATTTGCTAATAATTACAGATGTGGGGGTAGCCACATTATTTGATTTCCTGTCCTTGCCTATTTAAGTGGTACAGTGTGAAATATTTTCTGCTTAAAAACCTCAACTTTGGCCGGCTAAGAACTTGCTGTATTCAACTGGACGTATAAGAGAATTTAAGTACCTTTATCTGCACTTTTTTTTTCAAAAAAATACAGTATTTAAATTGATTTTAACTGTGTTACAGGAATATTAACTGAACTGGAAGTTAGTCAGTGTTTGCTGCATTTTGTTATTTGCTAGTAATTACAGGTGTGGGGTAGCCACATTCTTTGATTTCCTGTCCTTGCCTATTTAAGTGGTACAGTTTGAAATATTTTCTGCTTAAAAACCTCAGCTTTCGCTGGCTAAGAACTAGCTGTATTCAACTGGACGTATAAGAGAATGTAAGTACCTTTATCTGCACTTTTTTTTTCAAAAAATACAGTATTTAAATTGATTTTAACTGTGTTGCAGGAATATTAACTGAACTGGAAGTTAGTCAGTGTTTGCTGAATTTTGTTATTTGCTAGTAATTACAGGTGTGGGGGTAGCCACATTCTTTGATTTCCTGTCCTTGCCTATTTAAGTGGTACAGTGTGAAATATTCTCTGCTTAAAAACCTCAACTTTGGCCGGCTAAGAATTTGCTGTATTCAACTGGACGTATAAGACAATTTAAGTACCTTTATCTGCACTTTTTTTTCAAAAAATACAGTATTTAAATTGATTTTAACTGTGTTACAGGAATATTAACTGAACTGGAAGTTAGTCAGTGTTTGCTGAATTTTGTTATTTGCTAGTAATTACAGGTGTGGGGGTAGCCACATTCTTTGATTTCCTGTCCTTGCCTATTTAAGTGGTACAGTGTGAAATATTTTCTGCTTAAAAACCTCAGCTTTGGCTGGCTAAGAACTAGCTGTATTCAACTGGACGTATAAGAGAATTTAAGTACCTTTATCTGCACTTTTTTTTCAAAAAATACAGTATTTAAATTGATTTTAACTGTGTTGCAGGAATATTAACTGAACTGGAAGTTTTGACTCTGCTCTTCAGTTAGTCCCACCCACCCTCCCTGTTTTTGTTTTGGTTTTGGTTTTGGTGTTAATCTTAGTGGCCTTGAAACTGCCCGCCCCCCTTGTAAATTTGTGTTCGGATACTCCTTCTGGGCCCATCTCATTTGCTCACTCAACTGAGTGCAGTGAGATCATATTCTGATTTCAGGCACTCCTACTGTGTACAAAGAGAGCATCTGGGAAACAGAAAAAAAAAAGTTAAGCTTGTTTCCTGCCTTTCCTGTTAAGTGGTATAGACTATTTGTAGGCTTCTGAGCCCCCAAGCCCTTCTGTGTTGGAGGGAAGCCTTCTAGCTTAGTTTTTTTCTTATAACTAGCCAGTTTTCTAGTTTCAGCATTCAAATCTGTTTCTTTGATCTCAGCACTTGTTCAGAAAAAAAAATGTCATCTGCTTTTACTGTATTTGTGTTTCTACCTACTTTATTTTACTTTTGCATCATCTTAAAAGTACTCAATTGTATATATTACTGCTTGGTGTAACTCATTCTAAGCCTTTTGGTTTAAACACTTGGGCTTCGGACCAGTTGTTTTGCACTGAGAGGGTTTGTGGTCTGCACTGTAGTGGCAGAACAGGTAGCTTACATCCTGCTAGGTTGGGAACTGCTGATTTAGGGCTCAATGTCTGTTATTCTAAAAGTGTATTCATTCTGGTTTAAGCACTTGGGCTTTCAGGTCAGTTATTTTACATTAAGAGGGTTCGTGGTCTGCACTCTTGTGGGAGGAGAGGCTGGACTCTGCCCTTCTGAGCTGGGAATTTCTGGTTAAAGGCTTATAGTGCATGCATATCTGAACTGCTTCTTACTGAAGTTGGTGTGCCTTGTTTGCTGCGGCATAGACTGGATTCGGGCCTGCTGGATCTAGCTTTGTTTGTGTAACTTGAGCACTAATCCAGGCATTCTCTAAAGTATTCAATTGTATTTATTACTGCTTGGTAGTAACTTGATTAAAGTGTAGCTATCATTCTAAGTCTTTTGGATTAAGCACTTGGGCTTCAGACTAGTTGTTTTACATTAGGAAGGTTTGTGGCATGCACTGTGGTGGCAGGACAGGTAGCTTTCATCCTTCTAAGTTGGGAACTGCTGATTAAGAGCCCAGTGTCTGTTATTCTTAAAGTGTATTAGTTCTGGTTTAAGCACTTGGGCTTCAGGCCAGTTATTTTACATTAAGAAGGTTCGTGGTCTGCACTCTTGTGGGAGAAGAGGCTGGACTCTGCCCTTCTGAGCTGGGAATTTCTGGTTAAAGGTTTATAGTGCCTGAATATTTGAACTGTATCTTACTGAAATTGGTACACCTTGTTTGCTGTAGCATAGACTAGATCCAGACCTGCTGAATCTAGCTTTGTTTATATGCTTGTTGTTTGTTTGCTTGTTATTTCCCTGGGACACTAATTCCACCTAATACGCAGCTTCTCAGCTTCTGTGGATCACTAGTGATATCTGCATTGCTTACTGTACTTATTTCCTTGTTTCACTTGAAAGAAAGTTACTGTTTGTCGTTTTTGCATTTAAGTTACCTGTAACACATTGCACTTAAGTTACCTGGCACTTGCTCACTAAAGCAATTATATAAGTCAGCACTAAAAATTAAAAGCACTACACCCTCACTCCCCACTGGCCCTTGTTTTCAATTATTAAGGAATTCCCAATATTATTCTAGCATGTCCAAAGGTCAGTTGTCAATCTCCACTCCGGTCCAGCTGGTGAATCTGGGAATCTTGAGGCAATGTTACAACTGCCTCATGTACACAGACAACCCTCTCCTCCTCCCAACAAATTCCAACACATGTGAGAGATGCAACCATATAGCCAAACTGGAGGCTAAGCTCTCTCAACTCAGTACTGGCATAACCAGTCAGGAGGAGAAGGAAACCACACTCACTACAATTCCAGTCTCACATAGACCTACCACGACAGCAAACCAAACACATAATCACACAAAAACATACTCAGAGGCTCTAAATAAAGATCTCCAAAGCAGACACCCAAGCAACCACTACCCCAAAACAAAACACGTGCAACACATATCTCACAAAGCCAGTGTGCCGAACAGTCACAGCCCTTAAGACTAAACAACACACCTGATACACTTGTAATAGGTGACTCTATCGTCAGGCACACTGACGTCCCGCTCACCAGGCTGAACAAGGAGAGGGTCACGGTGAGCAGCCTGTCGGGCGCTAGGATCCGCCACATAACACAAGCACTCAGGTCACTCCAAGGCAAGTACAAATATGACTCAGTCATTGTCCATGCTGGTGTGAATGACCTGAGACATACCTCCCTGGACTACATGAAAAGAGACATAAAGGAGCTCTCTGAGCATGTAGCCCAGGCCGGTATGACCCTGACCTTGAGTAGTATCTTACCCTCACCAAGAATGATGCCACAATATGAAGACAAGATGATCAATTTCAACAATTGGCTTAAGTACTGGTGTCATTCAAAGGGGATCCAATGCCTGTCAGATTGGGATGATATGCTCGACAAGCCACGATGCTTCGCTAGGGATGGCTTGCACCTGTCACCCCTGGGCTTTCGGATATTGGCAAAGGCTCTTGCTACCCCCATAGTGCATTTTTTAGGCAAGGCTCAAAAGACAAACCCACCTCCATAGGTATCACAAGGGATAAGAAACTAAGAGTAATGCTACTCAACGCCAGAAGTCTAAACCTCAAGATGCACGCACTCGAAATTCTCCTTAGCATGGAGAACATCGATATCTGTGCAGTAACAGAAACCTGGTTCAGGGCTCCCGAGAGCACCCCAGCACTACCAAGTTATACCTCATACCATGCTTTTCGGCCCCAAAACTTAGACCAAACCACAAAAGGAGGGGGAGTATCGATATTCATCAAAGATACCCACACCTCCAGGTTGGTGGCAAAGCACGAAGCATCAGAGACTATCCATGTGCAACTAACAGTGGGTAAAACTGCCTTCCAGTTTATAGCCTGCTACAGACCACCCTCCCAAACCCAGGAACCCCACTCGGCCTTCCTGAGAACACTGGAAAATATGAAGGTCTTTCCAAACACCATTATATTGGGCAACTTCAACTACCCAAACATAGACTGGGAGAATTACTCTAGCTCCAACACCCTAGCCCAAAGGTTCCTAGAATTTATAAACTCAAATGCTATGGAACAACTTGTTACCACTCCCACAAGAGGGGAAAACATACTGGACCTGATCATCACCAACATGGGGACTCTATGCTCCAGACCAGAAGTGTATCCCTCACTGGTAAGATCAGACCATAAACTAATCTCACTGGATATTCACATCCCGAACCCACCCCCTGCCCAGAAAACCACAGTGAAAAAGTTCTCTAAAGCAAATTTCACACTCCTCAAAACCGAGGTGGAATCCTTCAAAGCCCCCGGGCCTGTGGAAAATACGGCCCAGACCGCAGAATCCTTTATAAACGCATTCTATGAACACCTTCAGGAATGCATAGATCATGCGATCCCAAATAAAACCAAGACCCAATCCTCCAAAGGCAGACGTCCTGTCTGGTGGACCCCAGCCATAAACAAACTATACAATAGAAGGAGGAAACTACTAAATGATAGAGCAAAATCCCAAAAAGGGAAGGCATCACTGATCTGTATTAGCAAAAAACTACGGGCACTCATAAAATTGTCTAAGGCCAGCTTCGAGAGAAAAATTGCACAGGACACTAAGGATAATCACAAGGCTTTCTTTAGTTATGTTAGGAACCTGGGTGGTAATTCCCAGATATGCCCAGAATTAGTCCAAAATGACAAAAAATACACTGAACCCACAGACATTGCCAGCATCCTAGCTGACAGGTTCAGAGCAAACCCCCCCCCCCTCCCCACCAAAAAGGCAAATATCTATCCCAGCAGAGTGCTACCCCCCTGACATCTCAGATGCTCAGGTAAGAGCCGCCCTCTCCAAAGCAAAAAACAAAGCATCAATGGGACCAGACGGTGTCCTGGGCTGCGTCCTAGATGAACTCCAAGAAGAGCTAAACCCAAACATAAAACTACTGTTCAATCTCAGCCTTACTACAGGATATGTACCCAAAGAGTGGCGTACAGCAACAGTGGTCCCTCTCCATAAAGGTGGTGCCTCAATGGATCCTGGAAACTATCGCCCCATAAGCCTGACTAGCTTGGTCTGCAAAGCTATGGAAAGGATCATCATGGACCTCATAAATAAAGATATTGGGGACCTACAGACACTGGATCCTACCCAGTTCGGCTTTGTTAAGGGCAGTCCTGCCTCTTAAACCTGGTTGATTTCTTTGAAACAGTCACCAAGGCCATTGACGAGGGGAAGGTGGTCCACACAGCCTACCTGGACCTCGCAAAAGCCTTCGCTACAATACCCCACTCAGGCATTATAGATAAGCTCACCAGCTTAAATATAAACCCCTATGTCACTAGATGGATTGCAAACTGGCTCAAGGACAGAAGCCACATGGTTAGAATTGCTGGAGCCATGTCAGACTCCAAACCAGTTACAAGTGGTGTCCCACAAGGCTCAGTCCTGGGACCTCTCTTGTTCGGTATATATTTCTTGGAGGTACAGGCCAACACAGAAGGACTATGGCTGACCAAGTTCGCAGATGACTGCAAACTGGGCACCATAATCGACTCTCCAGCCGACACAAGCATCCTCCAAAAGGGCCTCATAGAAACAGACAACTGGTGCCAGAGCCATGGCCTCAAGCTAAATGCCAAAAAGTGTATAGTCATCCCCTTTGGCAAAAACAAAGTGCCCACAAATTACCACATAGGTGGTAATCCATTAAGTACAGAAGAAGTAATTAGGGACCTGGGGACCCAAGTTGATAGCAATCTCTCATTTGACAACCACGTGGCCAAAGTGGCTAGAAAAACATTCTATATAGCCCACCTAATCATGAAGGGATTCACATCTAGATCAGGGGAGGTAATCGTGCCTCTTTACTCATCCCTCATTAGGCCCATAATTGAGTACAATGCCCCTTTTGGGATGTACCTTACCAGACACCTGCAGCAACTGGAAAGACCCCAAAAGTACCTCACCAAGAGGATCAAAGGGCTCAAACAGATGCCATATGCTGCCCGGTTAAAGAAACTCCAGCTCTACTCAGTAGCATACCGCCTGTTCAGAGGCGATCTGTGCCTGACGTATAAAGCCATGTCCAACCCAGAATTAATGGACATGCTGCACCTCAGAAAATCCAAATCCCATAGAGCTACGCGCTCAAGAGACTTGAACCTCAGCACTGAAATAAATAGGACATGCTGGAGGGACAGATTCATAACCCAGAGGCTCCCTTCACTCTGGAATAAAATCCCAGTCCACGTTAGGCAGAGTCCCTCATTGACTCTCTTCAAGAGGAATCTTGATGAGTGGATGGGAGATCGTAGGTTTACCCTGGGTATCACTTCTGTGTCACTGTTAGACAGAGGCACAGTATACTAACCTCGAAAAAGGGCATAGCAAAATAAATTTAAAATGGGTGGCGAAAGCCAAACACATTCTGGCTAGGCTTATAAATGCCCTAGGGCAGATAGCCTAGTATGAACCTATGAACCTATGTATTTGGCGTTATCCCACTGGACTTGAGAGGGATTCACCTCTTCATAGAGACCTATTAACTATGCTCAACCAACATGGGGTCAAATATATGGAACTTTTAATTAAGTATACCACAAAAATGATTGATCAATTTACTGCTGACTTGAATATACTTGATAATTTTATCAAGCAGGATTTGCAATACGAGCACTTTAAATATGAGTATCTCCTTATATCTAAGAACATCAATGAGCAAATCTAGAATATAAAAAAAATAAAAAGTCTAAAAAGTTAGACAGAGGCAAGTTTGACTAGCAAAATGGGAGGGCATATCCTAGCTAATTTAATATACATCTCATCCACAGCTCTGCTATCTTTTACCTAGACTGTAGCA
Source organism: Protopterus annectens (assembly GCF_019279795.1). Lineage (NCBI taxonomy): Eukaryota > Metazoa > Chordata > Ceratodontiformes > Protopteridae > Protopterus > Protopterus annectens. The sequence goes on from NC_056726.1 coordinate 1,461,847,251, forward strand.
GAAGCAAAGGACAACAATAAACTCATATCATGTGTGTTCCTTGACCTCTCTAAAGCTTTTGACACCATTTCCCTCCCTAAACTCCTCTCTAAACTATCCAAACGTAAACTATTCACTTCCACTATCCTCTGATTCTCCATCTAGCTCAACAACTGACATCAGTCTGTTAAATGGCAGACTTCCTACTCACCCTTCTTACCTATCCAGACTGGTGTCCCCCAAGGATCCATCCTTGCCCCCCTTCTCTTTAATATTTTTCACTAACAATCTTCCCTCTGTCTGTACCTCTTCTTCACTAATCCAAAATGCGGATGATTCTACCCTTATCATCTCTCTGACAACCCCAGTGAACTACCCTCTCTCACACAGACTTCATTTAATATCATCAAACACTGGCTAACTGACAACCAACTAATCCGTAACCCAAAGAAACCAAACGCCTCCTTTTTCTCCCATCGTAAAATGTCTTTCAGTCTCTCTTCTCTTGACAACACCAATATCTATGCAGACTCCACTACAAAACTTCTAGAAATCACTATTGACCAACTGAAATTTGACCATCACATCCCACAGTCCATCAAAAAGACCAATCAAAACCTAGGTTTGCTGTATAGACACAAAAAAGTCTTAACTAACACCACTAGGACCTCACTTGCACAAGCCTATCTTCTCCCCTACCTACTCTACGCTTCCCCTATATTCACACACATCCAAGCAAATCTCCTAACCAAACTAGAACAAACTTACAATCAGATTTCTAGATTTGCCTGTAATCTCCCCTACAAATCTCATCACTGCCTTGCACTAAAAAAACTTCAGTGGTTCGAGTTCCCATAACTACTCTAACTTTCACAGCTACAAATTGCACATTCTCTTTTCTACAGACCTGAAAACTGTCCCTCCCTGTCCACCTTCCTATCCCTCTACAAACCTGCATGATCTCTCTGTGGCACTGACCAAGCACTACTGAACACCTACAATTCCAACAAAACTATTGGCAGGTTAGTTTATAAATGCTCCATATCTCAAACCTGGAACAAACTCCCATCTAATATATTACATATCCAATCTTCGCTCCCATACAAAAAAGAACTGCAAAAATACTTAGCCAACTCTCCCTTCAGTAATTGCCACCACCCCACTTAATCTGCCACTACCACACCAGAACTATTCCCTTCGTACATTATATATACTTACAATCCTGTGAATACATAGCTGTACCACTGAGCACTCTTAAAAACTAAACTTTCCTCCCTACTTTGCCCCCTATTTTATTTCTTATTTCCCTGGCCACCCCAACTCTTTCCTCCTCATTTCTTTCTTTCCACTCTGTCTTTACCACCTCTCCTTCCACTCCACCCACTATAACCGATACAACTGCCACTCTTTGCTATTCTCTGTCTCTTCAATTATTTTTCACTCTTCTCTGCTCTCCACTTACTATTCTGATATTTTGTTCCACCAACTCGACCTCTATCATTTTGTTGTTGTACATGCACAAAAAACATATTTGTAATGATTTCTACAAGGCATTAATGTTGTTCCTCACGTTCCTTTATCTTGCCCTTTTTAATGTTCCTAAACTTGCACTGTAACTTGGCATGGTTATGATATATGTGTACTATTGTTTGGCATCATCTTTTTTTATCATGTGTTTGTGGAGCTTTGTTGATACATTTAATGATTATCTACAAAGCATTAATGCTGTTATTCACATATCTTTTTATATTGCCCTTTTTTATGTTTTTAAACTTGCAATGTAATTTGGTTTTGTTATGATATATGTATATTATTTTTTTGGCTTTATTTTTTATCATGTGTTTGTGGAGCTTTTCTCCTCTGGTCTCCACTGAAAATGGGCTCCCAGAGCAGGGGGACTAACCCAGTTAACAAAGGACAAATAAATAAATAAAACTATCTGAGAGTTCCATGTTCCATGTTACTGGTCTTCCTTTACATTCATTTTTGTGTATTTATAGATATTCATCATAGTATCTGTGGCACCCATGCCCTGGCTCAGCAATCAAGGAGCCTCAATCCTCACCACTAACACCAGAGAGGGCGTCTCATATATATGAGGAAAGGATAACAAATACACACAGTAAAGTGCAATTTCCCTTAAGAGCACACAGAGATCACAGTCAGTTCAGGGCTGCTCACTCCCTTGCTCTTCAGTTCCCCAATAAGACTCCCCACTGGCACAGCTTTGGGTCCAGATCTTAGCGTAGTGGGCAAGCTAAAACCTCCAGCATCCTCTCTGTCCAACCAGTGCTTCATGTCCCTGCCCAGGTAGCTGACACACACATTCACACTTTGAAAAGACTTTATATAACCACACAGACACTCCTGGGGAAGGCTGGCACAGGTTCTCCAGCTGTGCCTACTTTTCCCAGACTATACGGTAGTACCACTTGCCACCACCCACTAATATTTATCAGCTACTCAAAGGCCCTTAAAAGGGTGTCCAATTATTACTGTGCAATACTGTTATTCAGTTGGTAGTATAGCCCAGGGCTAAAGCTATTGGAGTGGCTTTGTACAATTTTTACCAAAGGCATGCAAGTATTATAAAGACCTTAAATTATCTCTACAAAAACAGCCACAGTTGAAAGGGTTTAAAAATATTTAATAACAAATAGTCAAAACACAAGACAATACTTTTTTCTACACAGTGCTAGTCAAGAGTTCAGAGATCACAGCGAAATATTTAAAATAATTCAGTAGTACAATTCTGACATCACAGAAAAACACTTAGTCTAATCATTTTAGTTTCTAGCTATTTCTAAGAGAAAACACAAGTTTAAGATAAACTTACATATAGAGAAAGACAGTGCTGATGAGTTGGATGGTCAAGACAAAAATGCTTAATGCTCTCTGATTCTCTGTTTTTAAAATCACACTCCTGGTTCACATTACATCATTCTTCACACTTCCCTGGGTTCCCAGGCTAACAGAAACTACAGTTACATTCTTCACCTCTGGGCAGAAACCAGAGCAATAAAAGACATTTATGCATGCAAATTCTGGCCATTAACTCTGGCCTTAAAACAATAGGCAGGATGCCTCACTCTAGACTTACTGGTTCGGAGTTTTAACATCAAAGAGTCACAACATGCTTTCCTTGGTCAGTAGAGTGCACTGTTGTTACATTTTTTCCAGTTCCACATGTAACACTATTCTTACCATTTAAGACACAAGCCTGTGGTTTACATTAATATTTACAGATGACAGAATTATCACCAAAATTCTATCTGGCTAGGCTGGCAGCCTTCACCTATCTTCTCCCAATCTTCACAGTATCATCTGTTGCAATACTCACTTTTGGGATTCCTACCTTCAGGTAATTGACTGGGTGGCCCAACTTCCAGATGTGTACCCCCCCCCCAGGACCTAGGCTGACTCCTTCCCTCCACTACATGAGGATGTCAGTAGTATAAGATGTGCATTGACTGTGGCCATCTGTACATTTCCCTTGCTATGAGCATTATATAGTGCATGTTTCAGAGTATTATCAGTCCATTGGACAGCCTGCTTTTACAAACTAGGTACTAAATACTCCATAAGATATTTTTTTATCTTTCCTTGGCTGTTAATTACTGTAATAGCCAATGTCTGATTTTTATACTGAATCTGAAACTCAGATCTTTGCAAAAGTGATCAACTGCATTGTTTATGCAAAATAGTTTATTCAGAAGGATTTTCATAATATGTGTTTGTTTTGTCTTGACTCAGAGCACAATGTGGATTTCTGTACACACTGCACCTGTTTTATCTCCTAGGACAATCCAAAAAAGTTGATGATCTCTCCTAGGAATTCACAGCCAGTGAATTTGTAACTCTGGGCCACCTAGGCATTGGCCAAGGCCTCATGGATCTGCTTCGTAAAAAAGAAATACTCTGACAAGAGACATAAGAGGAAACTTCAGGAGACTGATGATGTCCTGATATACAACTTAGGCCAACCCAGGTTCAGTAACTCTGGAAACAGAGAGGAGCTTTCACAGCATTTGTCCTTGGGTCAGTTTCAACTGAAGCTTCTGGTGTGACCAGTTTGCAGGTTACCATGTCTTCATTTTCTCACATGTCCTCCCTGATCAAAGACTCTACTGCAACTCCTTAAGGCAGAGGGCCCATTGGTTTTGGGGTTTTTATTCTGATTACTATTTGTCCATGAGGAGGTTCCTGAAGTCCATAATGAGTTTTCAGTCTCCTGCCCATTACCTGAGGCCTCTATATCTAGCAGTTGGTGGAGATGACTAAGGAGCTGTTAAACTGTTTCCTGAGGTCCTGCAGTCTAGTGGTCCATGGTTTAATTCTCATTGGTCTCCATTGCCTAACTGTGTGACTCTGCACAAGTCGATTAATTAGATAGCACTCTTGGGCTGAGTCTGAAAATGTCCATGGAAATCAGTGTTTTACTCCAGTAAACAGATAAAAATAAAATAAATACATCAATTGTATCTGAAGGCACAAGACACTGAAGACCAAACTGGTGTCAGACAGTTTGCATTTCTCAAGGTCAGGCAGTGTCTCAGTTCTTCCTTGCAGGCTTGTACTAACCAGCCTGTGGAAATGGTTGAGGTATTCCTGTCTTATATTTAATCCAATAGGTCAAAACTTGAAATTACAGACATGTCTAGAGCCCCTTTTAAAAAACAGAAGGGTGGAACTTCAAGCTGAAGTTGCTGAACTGGCTTATGTTGGCCAGATTCTCTCTTCTGCTGCATAGAAATCAGACACTGGGGATGTCTTATCTTCTGCTTTTCCTACTTATGATTTCTCCTTTAGGGGCCATTCTTCATAAAATGAAAGAAGAGTTCCAGTTGAAAGCTAAATAGTACATAGAAGGCCATGTCAGATATAGAGCTTTCATGGTCCTGCCTGAGCTCTCACTGGCTGTTCCTCCTAATGTGAATGTTCTGGATGATGAATGTATGCATTAATATATCTTATAAGCTAGACTCCCTTCCTCCTGCACCTAGGAAACATGATCATATCTATAGGGTCAAGGATTCTCACAAATTCTTTTCTAAGAATCCTTTGGTTGATCCAGCTGTGGTGTCCCTGGATTCCAACAAGGGAGCAGCTTTGGCCCCAGCCAGGAGCCCTATTCCCAATGACAAAGAAAGTCAGATACTCAACAGGTTTGGGAAGTGTTCATATTTCTGCTATCCTGGCTTTCATAGCCTTGAGCTGCCAGCTCCACATGCTTTCCTCAACAATCTGTGCTGGCAAAGGTGATGACAAAGACAGATGTGATACAGAAGGGTTTGAAGCAGGAGATGGTTGAAATTTGTGGCCTATCCATTCAAGGGTCAAAGTCCTCCAAGAAATGTAGCTATGATATAAAGTATGCATAATGCAGGGCAGCAGCTATAGGGTCTGTTATTCTTAGACATGACTAGTTGAGAACTCGGCCCTTTCTAGGCCATGTACAGACAGAGTTCCTTAATGCAGTCCTGGACAAGGATCTCCTCTTTGGACCCTTTGTTTGAGGAGTTCAAGACAGTGGAAGAAAAGTGCAAGACTAGGAAGTCTGTGCATCATCTTTTGCAGGCTAAAGCTCCTAAATTTATCAAAAACTCTTCAGCTAAGTCTGAACTCTTATTCTTAAAACACAACAAACACAAGTCTGGTGAAGGAAAAAGGAAAATTTCAAAAGATACCGACAAGTAAAATCCAGAAAGGGGCCTGGGGCCTCCCAAGACAGTGACTCGGGTGTTATGCCCCTTCTTCTGCTTCACCCACAAAAACCCACCCTCTTTTCTCCCCATCATGCCCCACTTCTCTCAGAAAGAGAGATACAGAGAGTTGATTCATCATTCTTTCTGGTCACAAAAAAGGAAGGCACATGAAGACCCATTCTGACCTGTCCTACTTAAATGACACTGTCATTGGTCTAAAGTGCAACTTGCTAACTCCAAAGCCTGTCACAACTTCTATCACTCTAGGCCATCATGGTGACTTTGGACCTAAAGGATGTTAACCTTCACATCCCCATTGCCAAACAACACAGTATGTACGGTTTACAGTATGGAGGAAGCATTTCCAATTCACATCCTTTTCTTTTGGCTTGTCTGCTGTGCTCGGACTCTTCAAAAAGCACATTGCTGTAGTGATTGCTTAATGCATGGCAAAGGACATCTACATTTACTCATGTCTGGATGATTGCCTCTTCCTAGTGGAATCAAGACAGGGATTTCTCTAGGTTTTGGAATATACCCTGAATTGCTTCAAGAATCTGGGTGTCATGTTCAGTAAAACCAAATCATATCTGACTCCTTCAAGGAACCTGGTCTTCCTGGGGACATACCTGGACATTAACCTTCACACAACCTTCCACCCAAAGGACAGAGTGACTCTGCTGACCATATAACTTCAAAAGATTTTATGTCATGTAGGGATATCAGCAAGGGAGTCCATCCAACCGTTGGGTTACATGATATCTTGTATCTTAATGATGACACTTTCCCACCTACACATGAGGAAGCTTCTTTGGTACTTAAGAAAGCAATACGGATTCTTCTCAAACTCCTGCATTTATGTTAAGTTCCTAACACAACTGTCCTTTGCCCATCCATTTACTGAGGCTTGGTTTGGAGAGGTTCAGGGAGTTAGTTTGCTTAACGAGAGCGTGAACTTGTTCTGTTGAAGAGGGATCCTTTACCTGCAGGTTCTGTTTATGTTGAGATGGAAGTTTGAGTCTTTTGTATGGATGTTTACATTGCTGCAGACTTTGTAGACATGGAGAAGCTCATATAAGACAGGGTCATTTCAGGTTCTGTAGGCTAGGCAGAGCTCAGCCCATAGAAGTCTGCATAAGATAAAAAGAGAGAGAGAGAGAGAGCTTTATCATGGCCATGGAAGTAACACCCTGAAATTTTGGTGAAGAAACACTGCAGTCTTGCAAGCTGAGTCATGTGTCTAGTCAGGTATATATTGAAGGCAACATTATACTCCAATATGGTCCTACCAGAAGAATAGAGCTGGATGATAATATCTTTGGACATGAACATTTGGCAATCAGCTGAGCTAAGTGGAAGGATTTAATGACCACAGCTGACATTGTTTTTTTTATTTAGCATTTTGTTTACTGGGAAAGTCCAACTTGGAAGAAAGCCAATTTTCAACGGAGACCTGGGGAGAAACACTCCAGACCCATGTGTTTGTAATGTGGGAGAAAACCAGAGCACCCGGAGGAAACCCACATGAACACAGGGAAAACATGCAGACTCCCCACAGAAAGCACTCCAGCCAAAAAATGAACCAGAGAACCACTTGTTGTGAGGTGACAATGCTACTGCTGCATCACTGCGCCGTCCACACAAATAATGGTCAAAAAAGTGTTCACCATCCATGAAAGTGCTCAAATCCCTAATAGCTGTATTGGTTTTATGGGGAGTGTCATTTCTGCACTAATAGTCATATTTTTCATTGGCTATGGCATTTAGTTATAGGCCATGGCCCTGATTCCATTTTTATTTTGTATGTGCTAGCCTCTCTCTAGTAGGATCTAGAAGTCATCTGGAGAGTTGATTGATAGCTTCAGGTTTGCAATCATCCACAGACTTCGTCAGCCATAGTCCCTTGACATCTAGTTGGACATTAAAGAACTAAATATCAAAGAGAAATGGTCCCAGTACTGAGCTCTGTGGAACACCACTAGTGAAGAAACTTTTAGAGGAGAGTACATGTCCAGTTCTAATTGGGTGAATTCTGTCTGTAACCAGCTACAAATCCAGCTAGTTACATAGTTTGCATTTAAGTTGATTATTCCGTCTGGAATACCAGAGTGTGAAATGGTCTAGAAAGTCTTGCCAAGCCCAGATATGCTCTATATACAGATTTGCCCTACTCCAAAGTCACAGTAGCTTTTTCAAAGAAATTGTTTGGTTAATAATGAAGCCTAAATTGGCTAGTATCAAGGAACCGTAAGCTGCCAATGTCATTGTTTATGAGTTCCATGCTGACGTATTCCAGTTATCTTATATATAAGGCTGGTAAGGCTTTTCCGTCTATAGTTGCCAGGATCAGTGGTGGAGGGGATGTAGGGGGAACCCATTGCTGGTTTCCATGCCTCATGTATGGAAACAGTTGAAAACCAGAGACTTAAAGATGTAGCAGCGCAGTAGTGAGATGGTGGTTCATACCGATGAGAAAGCACTCTGACACATTGCCAGGACCCATAATGTTTGTACTAGTAAGAGAGCCCTTAGGACTTGTGCAACGGTGATTGTTGGGATGGGAGGACATAATGTCAAGTGGGGGGATAAGGGGGAGAAGTTTGCATTACAGTTATCAGATAAATTATGGTAACCTCATCTCAACTCTTTTCCTTGATCTATCCAAAATTTTTGATGCTGTTTCACAGCAAAAAGTCTCATAAGTATGTCTCCCAAGTATTCAACAAAGTCCAGAAGGTTTAGGATTTTTGCCTGGAAGCCTTTGCTTAGGTATTTTTACATCCCAAGCAAACTTCAAATAATTTTCCTCAAGTAGATAGCAAATGCTGCATGTGTGATGGGAAGCAGAGGGGTAGATGGGAACATGTTTTTTGGGAGTGTAATAAGTTTGCAGATTTTAAAACTTCCCTCCTGAGTACTCTGCAAGAATTAATGGGGGAGCAAATGGTTGTAACTAAAGAAATTATTCTTTTGAGCTGGAACACAGGATCTGGATTACTTGGACACAGTAAAGCGTTATTAAGTTTAATGATATTAGCTGCCAATAAAGCAATTACCAGAAAATGGAAATCAGAATCTAAAATCAGCTGTAACTGAAATATTGAATATCAATAAAGACAAGAGAAATGGAAGTGGGATCATCGGAAAGGGCAATGAGCAAATTACTTGGAAATAAATGGAATTTATGAGAACAATACATGCAGAATAATGTTCTTGGGGAGGTGCGAGGTTTAAGAGAAGGCAGAATTGACCAATTTGTGTAACGCTAGAGTGAAAGACAGTTGATGCCCACCATTAAAAATCATGCATGAAATCACACAAAAAACAAACAAGAATTGTTCTTATTTGTAAATCTCTGGCTATGTGACTCAGACCTACTCCTAAACCCAAAGAAAAACAAATCAGTTGTTTTCTTCCCTAAACAATATACAGAAAAAGATGCATTCCATATTCTTTCTTCTAACTATAGAAAAACTGAAACTGTAGCGCAAACTAAACTGCTAGGAGTTCTATTTGATGATAAATGTAAATATTACCAGTACCTTACTTACGCTATTAAAAATGTTCATATGAAACTAGGCTCCCTCTACAAGGCTAATTGATAGATCACAGACAACACCTTATGTACTACCATCCCTTCTGAATGCATCTCCTATTTTCACAAACCTTACTATAACCTTCAAAACAAAACTTGACACATGCAACAACAAAATAGCAACATTTGCTGCAAATAATTCCTACAAATCCCATCACTGCACATTCTTAATTGGGTAGAATACCTTCATTACCCGACATTGTCACAGCTTGTCATGGTCTATTATAGCAATAACCCACACCTGGGTGTGGGTAATGCTGGATTTACCCACACCCAGAAGTGGGTTATTGCTATTATACAATGACATTATTTAAGAAAAAAAATAATTCATTTTCTTAAATAATGGCATTGTATAATGCCTCCTTGCTGCCCTTTCACAGCTGTCTGGTATTCTGCGGCAGTTCTGATGTACTGCGCATGCGTATGCCTACGCAGTACATCAGAGCTGTGGGCAAAAGCAACAAAGAAAGCAAGATCTATGTTGCTTTTTACAAACTGTTTTGCTATGTTAAATGGGTTTAACATAGCGAGGTAGCTTTAAAAAAAGCAACGGAGCCGTTGCTTTTTTTAAAGCTGTCTTGCTATGTTAAACCCATATAACATAGCAAAACAGTTCGTCCGTTGTCCGTTGCTTTTTTTAATGCTGTCTCGCTATGTTAAACGAGTTTAACATAGCGAGACAGTGTGAAGCAATGGAGATCTTGTGTTCTCCGTTGCTGTAAAAAAAAAAAAAAAAAAAAAAAGAGTTATAGTAATGGAAAAAGTCTGGGTGACCGGACCTTTTTTCATTACTCTGATTTACACCGTGCATGCTGACCAATCAGCATGCACGTTTTTTGAATATTAATGGGGGGGTCGTTGTATAAAATCTAATACACAACCCTGAAAAATGTCCCCTCTCTGAAAAACATGTTACAGCCCTACTGTAATACTAGAACTCTATGCCCTAACAACAAATCTCTCCTATCTACAACAGAAAATCAAATAACTCAGCAGGTATCACACAAGAAGTTTCCAAACACTATTTAGATGGAGCGGAGCCTAGATGGCAAACAGATAAGCAACATTTTTAGAGCTCCACAAAACAGTACTAGAAATCAGGGAAAAAAATATTTTCATTAACCAGAAATAGAAAAAAAATATTAAGGAACTTAAGAACTACAACTCTACCAAATTTCAAGAAATATTATTTAGTTTTTCCTGTCAAAATTTTCTGGAGAACATCACAGCTGTTTGGTAATGGCCAGTTTAAATAATTCTCACTCAGAAACCACTCTGAAGAAGGAGATACAACTGAGGTCTTCCACATTGCATGAACTGTTGTCGAAAATGGATAGATTCACTGATAATTTGGAAAGTCTCAAGGGAAACTGCCAAAAGCAAACAGATGTACTAAAAGAAATAATGCAGCAACAGCAAAGTAAATTACTTGATATGGAGACATCACTAAATGACATAGATGGGAGACAGAAAGAGGAGGAAAATCAGACAGAATTCTTACTTCACCAAAATAACTGGCTACTTAAAGTGGATGATTTAGGGAATAGGGAGAGGAGAACTAATATAAGAATATTTGGCCTTCCAGAAAAAAACTGAGGGAGAAGACATCATCACCTTTTTGAATTCCTGGCTTCTTGAGTACTTGATTTAAAAGACGGATTATCAAATGGAATACAAAGAGCTCACAGAGCCATAGGAAAATCTATACCCTCTTCACCTAATGCACCACCAAGATCAATTGTGGTAAAGTTCCTGTCCTTCTTGGATAAAGAGCTCATTTTAAAAACAGCCTGGAGAAAAAGTCCCATAAGATATAAACAGAGTCAGATCAGATTTGAAAATGATTATTCTGCAAAAGTGTTAGAAACAAGGGAAAAAACTTGGCCATTAGTGAAACTTCTCAAACAAAATAAAACAAAAGTGCAGATGGTATATCTGCTAGAATCAGAATTTTCTATTCAAATGACTTGAGAACCTTTAACAGCATTGAAGAAGCTTCTACCTTCATCAAGAATAATAATATCATCACAATTCTTGAAGAAATGGACTGGACTGTTTCCACCAACTTGAAAAGATCTCCAGAAAAAAATACTTGGTCTGATGTAAGGAAAAAGAAACAAATCTCTCAAAGAATCAACAAAGATATAGAATTCTGGACTTTATCTCAAAATGTATGTATTTTATCTATTATATTGCCTATTATACTCTGAGGCATTTATACTTTTTCTTAAACTTATACTTTATGCAACATACTCATCACAAGTCTAGTGGTCCTGTCTGAGAATGTTAAATGGTTTTATAACTTAGAGTGACTTCTAAAAATATACTTACATCTCATTCATAGGCAGTGAGGAAAACCAGATTCAAATGTTATCTTTCACTTTAATATAATTAGTTATATGTAAAGGAAGAACAGAGACAACATATACACAAATGTTTTTTCTCATCTCCCTTTTTATTAATAGTATATATAGTTCACCTCATTGTTGCATAATAGGAAATGAAAATTTTTAATCATAGTTTCTGTGGCTTACGAATTCACTACACTTCAAATTCCCATTTTAAAAGTAACATGGATATCTATGGGGTTCCGGCGTGTAGCTCACAAGACATTTCCCTGCAAGCTATATCACTGAAACCAATTGGCTGCAGCAGCAATTTGCTGTAGAGTAATACAGCTGAATAGCATAGCCGCTGCAGCTGTACACTATGCACAGTAATTCTACAACTGGTGGCGATCCTTACAGACAGCTGCCTGGCCATATTCTAGCAGGGACGGCTGTACTAGATGTATGTACCATGTTCCGTATTCTCATGTAAGGAATGCATCTATTGTATTATTTATTTATTTTATTGTCAGACGTCTGACAATAAAATAAATAAATAATACAATAAATGCATTCCTTACCTGAGAATACGGAACATGGTACACATCTAGTACGGCTGTCCCTGCTAGAATACGGCTGGGCAGCTGTCTGTAAGGATCACCACCAGTTGTAGAATTACTGTGCATAGTGTACAGCTGCAGCGGCTATGCTATTCAGCCGTATTGCTCTACGGCAAATTGCTGCTGCAGCCAATTGGTTTCGGCAATATAGCTCACAGGGAAATGTCTTGCGAGCTACACGCTGGAACCCCATAGATATCCATATTTGTAAATGTGGAAAAAACAGTTAGAGTCACTATAAACAGAGTTCCATTACTGGGTTCTGACGATGCTGTTATTTGAAACATTCCTGTGCACTAGTTAGAGCTTCCCTTGTCTGCTATGAAAGACTTAAGGTGAAAGTAGTCAGTTAAGGAATCCCCTGCTTGTATGTTGTTAAGGTAGCGCTTGTAGTGTGATAGTTGCACAAGCAGTATATTTTAAGCTCATTTAACATGGTAAAAATAGAAGAGGGCACCACCAAAAGGTAAAAACTCCTGTGGTTTCGAGTAAAACACAAAAAGTCAACCAGATAAACACCATCCACAGAAGTTAAGCACGGCTTGCAGTGTCAACAAATAAAGATATTCCACGGTAGTCCAGAAATAATACAGACGCAGACTTCTGCAAACAGCCCAATTTTTAAATCTGGTTGACTTTTTGTCATTTAACATGGTCTTTGAATTATTAAAATCTACAAACCCTGACTTATTTTAAATAAATAAAAAGAATAGGTGTGAAATCAGTGACAGAGTAGCTGTTTTTCATGTAGGTAACACAAAAAAGAAGAATTCACAGTAACATTGAATAACATCCAATTGAAAAATAATAGAAGCATTACAGACTACATTGTTACACTTGAAGTGAACACAATTCTTTCTTACTGCTGAATTATTCCTACCTAGGCTATAAGATACACTATGCTATGGTGATCCAGTAAAATGACATGTCTGATAGTTTTGTAAGCATCTGTTACAGCGTTGCAAGTGTAAATAGGAAAATATGTGTGTGAGATGCACACATCAGCTGCAGTTGTGACATACTTCTGTGCACATAATAACTAAAATTAAGACAGGTTTTAGACATATTATACTGAATACTTCATTAACCTGGTAACAGAAATCATCTAATTTCAGAAGCCACAAAGGGACTTATTACCTTGCACTTATAACTCCTGCTTATCTGAATATAATGTGCACATTGCTTTATTAGATAACATAATAAACCCTGTACTGTGCAGTGTTGTTATTTTCCTCTGCTCACACTGCCTAGACATGCTCAATTGAATTGATTAAGTAGTAACCAAGTAAATAGTGAATACAGTAGATAGTAAATTACTGATTACTCTCCTCACCCTTTAGTGCTTTCTAATCTTTGGTAAGTGGGGTTCAACTTTCAGTAAAGTGGCAAAGATGCTGGTAATTAGCCAAAATTCTTACACCAACATGCAAGTAGTTGTTTAACTGCACTACTAAATTGTGTGGGCATGTGTACTTATTTTCTATGATGAACAGTTGATTTATTCCCAGCAAAATGTTAAGCCATGGCTCTATAACTCATAAAATTGTCACCTCAGACAGTCTTGCGAGTGCCTGTTGATTTATTGTGGGAGTTGCCTTGATGACGGGGAAGTACTGGGAATCCTATAGTAAAATTGCACATACATTAGCATAATAAAGTAGTTTAGATGTCATTCATTCTACCAAGAATTGTTTGAATTACACATTTACAGACATAGGTTCCTAAGAGACACAAATCCTAAATGATATTCTGTATGCTACACATCTGGTTAAATCAGGGATTTATAACATAAACTACCTTTAATCCTTCAGACATTAGTTGTATAGCTGACTATTATGCAGCTGATATTTTTACTGAATATTGACAACTGTTTAAATAATAAGGTTATCAGTTTCTTAGTGAGATGGTTGGTAAGATGAGTTCACCTTGAAATTTCATCTTTATTTCTTTAAAGTAAAGGGCCCATGAGAAAATGTCTTCATGGTCTGCTTTTGTTACTGCTTCAGGTAGTAAAATAAGACAGATTTGTAAATTGTAATTCTTGATTAGAAATTCAAGTAGAACACTAATTAAATAGATATGAGATGGAGAGATTTCTTAAGGCACTGTTCAGATTAATAGGTTTTGTAATTTTTTAGAGTGTCGTTACTTTTAACAATTTAATAACAAAGAAGGGAGTCTGACTACTCTTGTACCTTGCTGCATGACACAGTCTTTGATAAACACTCTATTATAAAGGTTCTAAGGAACTGTGCTCTGTCTTGACTAGCATTTTGTTCAATATTCTGTGATGATATTTTCGTAATATGAATTGATATTATCATGCATTATATGCATTAGTATTAAGAAGTTTATAAATTGTTCACCCACATGGCCACTTATCAAGGCAAATTGCTGCTGTTTCATCATCAATGAGTGATCACTATGGTCTAATGTTGTCTTTCTTTTAATTTATTACAACTACATTCATGGATGGACATAAAATAAACTGAATTTGTTTATGCTTTCATTTGTCTCTAATTGAAAGCATGTGAGTGATACATAGAGATTTATGACATGTATTGTTCACTCAAACATATTTACATTATCATCTCTAGTGAACACAACTCTAAGGGTTCATTATATGGACTACATAGTTTTTGTAGTATGATTCAAATGTTCTGACTAGACTTGTCTGTATTTATCTTCACTTATTGATACATTTCTAAATCTACTTCACTCAGTTATAATATATTTTTAGTATGTAGGAGAGTGTTTATCTGATATAATCATTAGTATATTGATCATATCAGGATATTGGAGACTATTAATATGTATATGTACTACTCTCAGGCTAAAGAGAACTAATGTTAAACAACATTTATTGTGTTATAAATGAGATTTTACTTTATGAATGTTTAAGTAGTGCATGACAGGATGATTATATTCTGAAAAAGAAGTCTAATCTAATCTAAAATTAAATCGTATTACCAAATCAATACTCATTTCCATACATTGTGTTAATTCATTATTAATAGTTATATAGGGAAAATAATAACTAATATTGTTAAACCTCCAAGATAAGAGAAAAGATGTACTGGAGCTCGAAAGGGGTTCATTTTTTTTTCTTTCTTTTTTCATGAGGGAAGTTATGGTATGCAATCTGTTAGAGTTCTTCTCATCTAGCAGATTGGAAGTGTATTTCACTTCATGTACATTAGAGGGTTTACAAAAATATTTATATACTTGTTGTTATACAAGTAATTTTGGCATTTTTCTTTTTTCTTTTTTTTATTGGCCTGAACTAAACTCTATTTTAAGTTATTTGACCAAAATTAAAATATTGATTACAATGAGAATTATTAACACAGTAGTTACACATTTTACATTTGGTATGGTATTACAAAATATAATACAAAACAAATATGATGTAAAGTTAAATACTGAGAATGGACTTGACTATTGTATCCTTAAACACTAACGGTTTAAACAATCCAAGGAAAATATCTAACTTATTAAGATATATGAAATTAAACAAAGTACAAGTAGTATTTCTTTAAGAGACTCGCTTCAAAACAAATTATACCATTAGCTGGAATCCTAATGAATATATGATCTTATCTCACTCTTCATATAAGAAAAAGACTAGGGGAATTTTACTTTTGTGGAAAAAAATGTCACTATGCCTCAAATCATTTACAAATATGAAGATAAAGAAGGACTCCTAGCCATAGTAATAATAAAATATAACAATAGATTCTGGACATTAGTAAATATATATTGGTTTCCAGGTACTGGGGTTGGGACAATAAGAAAACACATGGATCTAATAACTAGAGTATATAAAGGAAATTTTATTTTGGGAGGTGACTTTAATTGTATATTGGATAAATCAGAGACCACAAGCAAAAGAAATTCATGTGTAAGTTCTGTACGGAAGCTACTTAAGAAATGGGAAGAAAGTTTAAATCTAATTGATACATTTAGTTATAAGGAGAACAATTCATTATTATTTTCACACCAAGACCACAGATTTGGGACACATACAAGAATTGATAAAATCTATATATCTCAAGAGCTAAATTCAAAAAATATACAATTTTCCATAACCCCTTGTCCCTTTTCAGACCATAATTCATTAATTTTCAAAATACATACAGATTATAGGAAATAAATTTTTATGTCAAGAATCCCAGCTTACATTGCAAAATTAAAACAATTTAAACCTTGGTTAGAGTCAGAAGTACAATTCTTTTTAGATATAAACTACACTACTGAAATAAATGTAATTAATCTTTAGGATACCTTGAAAGCCTGTCTAAATGGAAACATTCTTTCATGGTATAAAAACAAGCTAAAAGAGTGGGAATCAGAATTATGTAACATCCAAAAACAAATTATAGATCTCACTATTAATTCATCTACTTGCACACAAAATAATCATAAAAAAGTATTGGAAGACTTAAACAAAATATATAATGAAATCCTAACTCACAAAACTAATATAGCTGTAGAAAGGTTAAAACTTAGTTCCTATGCAGTATCACCCAAACATATGCATAATTTAGCAGTAAGATTAAAAAAATGATTGAAAATAATATTACAAATATTATACATGAAGGAAGGAGAAAAAACAAAAAGGTTTTGGATATAAATGATATACTAGATGCATTTAAACATTATTTATCTGGCCATTATAATGATACTTCACATATAACTAATACATCAAACTTAGACCTGAAATTAGTAAAGGTAAAGGCAATACCAGAAAAGTTAAAATTAGACATTCAAAAACAAATATATCTAAAAGAAATTACTCAAAAAATAAAGGAACGTAAAAGTAATAAAACATCGGGAATTGATGGAATAATTAATGAATTGTATAAGATATTTCCATCTTCAGTAATATCATTGTTTCACAAAACTTTGAATGAAATTCTAGCACAAAACACAACTCCAATTTCATGGATATACTCTGTAATTACACCCATTATAAAAGAAAACAAAGACCCTTTACAGTGTAAATCTTATAGGCCAATACCTCACCAAGAGGATCAAAGGGCTCAAACAGATGCCATATGCTGCCCGGTTAAAGAAACTCCAGCTCTACTCAGTGGTATACCACCTGCTCAGAGGCGATCTGTGCCTGACGTATAAAGCCATGTCCAACCCGGAATTAATGGACGTGCTGCACCTCAGAAAATCCAAATCCCATCAAGCTACGCGCTCGAGAGACTTGAACCTCAGCACTGAAATAAATAGGACATGCTGGAGGGACAGATTCATAACCCTGAGGCTCCCTTCACTCTGGAATAAAATCCCAGTCCAGGTTAGGCAGAGTCCCTCATTGACTCTCTTCAAGAGGAATCTTGATGAGCGGATGGGAGATCGTAGGTTTACCCTGGGTATCACTTCTGTGTCACTGTTAGACAGAGGCACAGTATACTAACCTCGAAAAAGGGCATAGCAAAATTAATTTAAAATGGGTGGCGAAAGCCAAACACACTCTGGCTAGGCTTATAAATGCCCTAGGGCAGATAGCCTAGTATGAACCTATGAACCTATATCTTTACTTAACAATGATTATAAAATCTTCATGTCAATATTAGTTAGTAGAATTAAAAAATCATTGACACACATAATAAATGAGGACCAAACAGGATTCATTTATAAAAGACACACACATGACAATATACAAAGAATTCTAACGCTCATAGATTTTCTAAACAGAAACAACCAAGAAGCTTTAATAGTAGCTTTGGATATAGATAAAGCCTTTGATTCACTGAGCTGGGATTTTCTTTTTAAGGCTTTAGAATAGTTTGAATTTCCTACTAATTTTATTACGCTAATAAAGAATATTTATAAAAACAATTTAGCTTATGTAAAACTTGGGCCATTTACCTTGAAGGCTATTGAAATAATCAAAGGTACAAAGCAGGGATGTCTGATGTCTCCCACCCTGTTTGCCTTAGGAACTGAATTATTTGCCTCATTAGTACACCGCAACTCTAATATATTAGGCATAGATGTATATGGTCAACTCAATTAAAAAATTATGTTATTTGCTGATGATGTTTTACTCACGTTATCTGTCTCGGAGAAATCAGTACAAAAACTAGATGAAATAGTGGAAAGGTTTTATCATATTTCCAGATTTAGATTTAACAAGGGAAAATCTAATTATATACCTTTGAATAAAAAGAGAGAATTTACCTTAACTACAAATTGTGTGATAGGAAAACAAGTTCCCATAATAAAATATTTAGGAATAACAGTATGTGATACTTTGGAATCTACATTAGCCACAAATTATAGCAACATAATTAATAAAATAAAAATGTTAATAGTAAGCTGGAATAAAATGTTCTTGAGATTTGAAGACAGACTACAAATAATAAAAATGACAATACTTCCAAAAATTAATTATATTGCACAAGCTATTCCTATAGTACCTAACAAAAAATATTGAAAGAAATAAATACAATTGTATTAAACTTTCTTTGGTATCCAAAAATAAATAGAATGGCCTATACATATCATATTAGATCTTGGGAAATGGGTGGAATTAAACTTCCAGATCTAGAATCATACATAAAAGCTTCCATATTAAGAACTATCATTAATTGGATAGATCCTAATTATTCTTCAACATGGAAAACATTGTACACTATTATTTTTCTAAATGAAAATAAAATAATTAAAAATTGTATATTAAGTGAACAAAATAATAGGATGTGGCACATATTGACTGTTAATATTCAATATAATATAACAAAACCAACAAACTTAAATTATATAAATATTTAGAATTAATTCAGAAGATTTATATATACTAACATGGATATTAAGATTTGGCTAGACTTGATAATACCCTTTAGCTCTACAAAGAATTTCTTCAATAAAATTCATAATGTTATTTTAACTAGATGGGAGGGGAAACATTTCACTTGTTGGCAACATTGTATAGAGAATCAAGTAGTATTAGACATTCAACAAATTCAGAATAAATATGACATTCCATCAGCAGATTGGTTGATACTACAAAGCATATTATCATATGTTAAGGATCTTAATAGTAAAATTATTAATTCTCCTTATAAAACTAGTCCAAATTTGATAACTCTAATATCTGAAGTTATTTAGGACAATTATAATTGGATAAATCTAATTTCAAAATTATACAAAATATTGATAACATATAAAACTAACCCTAATGCAAGATATTGGTATTTCATAGCAAAAGGATGTCACACTAATCTATCAATTGAGAGTAAAACAAATATTTTATGTTCTGTTAACTTAATATTTAATTTACAAGTATGGAAAATATTTACATGGAAATATATTCACAGGGCATTTATTACACCTGATAAACTAGCCAAATTCAATTCACTTGATAAATCCATATGTTGGAGATGTTCTTTAAACTGTAAAGCTGACTGGTCTCATATATTTTTGATTGTATTAATATAAAAATATTCTGGGAAGAAATTACTATTTTTCTCCAAGCTATATTCACTGATACCTTTATTTTAACCAAATCTTTAGTCCTCTTAAATGTTAATGATACTATTGGAATGAATAAAAAAGATCTATACCTACTTTGGTCCATACTAGCTGTGGCAAGGAAACGTATAACTAGAAAGTGAAAGTCTTCACAAGAACCTATTCTGAAAGAATTCTTGAGATTGATGGAAGAAATAGCGACATTAGAAATCAAGGTGAAGGAATTGAGAATTTCACGTAAAACATGGGCAAACAATCCCTGGGAAAACTTTTTAACTCTTATAGAGACACTAAAAATGAACCCTAAATAATGAATGTGTAACTTTATACTTTATCAATTGAATATTATACATTTTTGTTACTAATTTCATATATTTTATTAATTTTTTCCCCTTCTTTGTTCAGGTCAATTGTACATAGTGTATATAAAGGTTTATAATATTTGTTTATTGATGATTGAATTGTTAAACATTATATTATTTGGAAAATAAAAAAATTATTTGAAAAAAAAATAAAATAAACACTATTTGGATAACACCCAACTACAATAGCCTTATATCTGTATTTTTTTAAATCTGTATCTTCATCCTAAAATATATAACATCTTTCCTTGATAACTTTTCTCTTGTTTTTTCTCTTTTATCACCAATTTCCCTCTTATTTTTGCCTATTTTCTTCTCTTCATACTCTGACCTCTCATTTCTTCACTCCTATCAACCTTATCTTTTTTCATCTTGTATGTTTACACATACTAACCTTATTTCTTTCTTCTTGTTCCTGTTCTGTTTTCACTATCCTCTGCTTTCATTTTTCACAATGTAGTTTCTTCTTTAATCTATACTTTTATCTACCAAGTACATATTTTTATCTCAATACCCTCTCAATCTTATCTAGTACTTAATAAATAAGCACCTAACCAGGCATGTCTAAGGGTCAGCTCCCAGTGTTTTCTCCTGTCTACCTGATGAATCTGGGCATCCTGGAGCAATGCAGCAATTGCCTCATGTACACAGACAACCCTCTCCTCCTACCACCCAACACTATAACCTGTGAGAGATGCACTTATATTGCCAAACTGGAAGCAAATCTCTCTTCACCCAAGACTGGACTAGACAGTCAACAGGAAAAGGTAAACACTTGCACCACACTACACTCATCACATAGTCCCTCAAAACCTACACCACCAAAACACGAAACACGCACCTACATTCATGGAGGCTCTCAATAAAAATCTGCTCAAGCAACAGAGACCTCCAAAGCAGAAATGCAAGCAACCTCCACCCCCCAAAACAACCCAAATGACACATAGCCCACAAACCCTGTGGGCCACTCAACCACAGCCCATAAGGCATAACAACGTACCCTACACTCTAGTCATAGGTGACTCTATAGTCAGGCACACTGATGTTCCACTCTCCAGGCTAAACAAGGAGAAAGTTACTGTCAGCTGTTGGGTGCCAGGATCCGCCATATAATGCATGCACTCAGGTCACTCCACAACAAGTACAAATATGACTCTGTCATTGTCCATATTGGTGTGAATGACCTGAGACATACCTCCCTGGACTACATGAAAAGAGACATGGAGGAGCTCTCCGATCTTGTAGCCCAGCCAGGTATGACCCTAGCTCTAAGTAGCATCCTGCCATCACCCAGAATAATACCACAGTACAAGGACAAAATTATTGACTTCAACAATTAGGTAAGCTTCTGGTGTCATTCTAAGGGGATCCAGTATCTGTCTGCCTGGGATGACATGATAAACAGACCATGATGCTTTGCCAGAGATGGCTTACACTCATCACCCTTGGGATTCCAGATACTTTCTAAGGCTCTTGCCACCCCTATAGTGCCTTTTTTAGGCAAGGTTCAAATGACAAATTCTCCACCTTAACAGGTACAAGCAAGAAAAATCTGAGCGTAATTCTACTCAATGCTAGAAGTCTAAACCTCAAAATGCATTCACTCGAGGCACTCCTTAAAATGGAGAACATCAACATCTGTGCAGTGACAGAGACCTGGTTCAAGGCTCCAGAGAGCACCCCTGAATCACCAGGCTATAATTCATGCCACACCTTTGGGCCACCTAACCTGGACAGAAATACTAAAGGCGGAGGCATGTCCATATTCTTTAAGGATATCCACACCTCCAGGCTAGTTGCTCAGCATAATGCATCCAAGATTATCCAAATGCAACTAACTCTGGGCAAGGCCACAATCCAAATTGTAACTTGCTACAGATCCCCCACCATGCCCCAGGATTCCCACTCCTCATTTCTTGATACACTGGAAAATATTAAGGTACAACCCAACACCCTAATAATGGGCGATTTCAACTACCCCACCAATAACTGGGAAAACTACTCATGTACCAACTCATTTGCTCAACGTTTTCTGGAATTCATAATTTCCAATGCTTTGGATTAACTTATCCACACCCCCACCAGGGGCAGCAATATCCTAGACCTGGTCATTATCAACATGGGTGACCTGTGTTCCACACCAGAGGTCACTTCCTCGTTGGTCAGATCCGACTACAAGCTAATCACCCTAGACATCCGCATCCCGCTCCTCCCCCCATTAGGGAAACCATTGTAAAAAATTTCTCCAAAGCCAACTTCACACTTCTTAAGACAGAAGTGGTAAACTTCACAACACCCATGCAGATGGACAATAGAGGTGCGACTGCTGAATCCTACACAAATGCACTTTATAAGCACTTACACGAATGCATGGATCGTGCTATCCCTAACAGAACCAAGATGCTACCCTCCAAAAAAGGAAGCCAATCTGGTGGTCCCCTGCCATAAACAAACTCTACAACAGAAGAAAGAAACTGTTGCAAAAAAGAGTAAAATCCCATGATTGGAGGAACTCCCTGGTCAGCCTCAGTAAGAAGCTGAGCTCCATCATAAAATCCTCCAAAGCTAGTTACGAAAACAAAATTGCCACTGATTCTAAAGAGAACCACAAAGCATTCTATAGCTATGTCAAGACTCTCAATGGCAACATGCAGATCTGCTCTGAGTTACAGCACAATGGCACTAAATATACAGAACCAACTGATATTGCCAATATCCTGGCAGATAGGTCCAGTACTAACTTTACCCCCTTCTCACCCCCCTAAAAGGCCCATCTCTATACTGGAAGAATACAAAGTTCCTGTAATCATGGCTGCAAAGGTAAAAACCACACTGTCCAAAGCCAAGAACACAGCATCCATGGGACCTGACAACATCCCAGGCTGCGTTCTACATGAACTGGCACCCCACCTAAGCACTCACCTCAGGCTTTGTGCCAAATTGGTGGGGGGGTGGCCTAATGGTTAAGGTGTTTGCCTTACAAACACAAGGTGCAGGGTTTGAGTCTCACAAGGGATAATTGGCTAGGCTTACAATGCCTCGCAAGGGCAGTTAGCTTAGTACTAACCTATGAGCCTATGCCCACTGAATGGCACACAGTGACGGTTATCCCACTCCACAAAGGGGGAGCCACCACAGACCCCAGGAACTACCACCCCATTAGCCTAATGAGCGTGGTCTGGAAGGTCATGGAACATACCATCATGGATCTTATACACAAAGACATTGGTAATCTCCAAACTCTGGACCCTACCCAGTTTGAGTTTGCAAAAGGCAGATCATGTCTCCTAAACCTGATAGACTTCTTTGAAGCAGTCACCAAAGCCGTAGATGAGGGTAAGGTGGTTCACACAGCCTATCTAGATCTCGCCACAGCTTTTGACACCATCCCCCACTCTGGAATTATAGACAAACTCACTAAACTAGGTATAAATCCCTATTTCACAAGATGGGTTGCCAACTGGCTCACTGACAGAAACCACACTGCGAAAGTATCAGACTCCAAATCCAACTTCAGACCAGTGACAAGTGGAGTACCACAGGGTTCAGTCCAGGGTCCTCTCCTGTTTGGTATCTACTTTTCTGAAGTACAGGTTAACACAGAAGGTCTTTGGCTAATGAAGTTCGCAGATGACTGCAAACCTGGAGCCTTAATCAAAACTCCTAATGATGTGGCCATCCTATAAAAGGGCCTCACTGAGACAGATGCCTGGTGTCAAAGCTATGGCCTCAAGCACAATACCAAAAAAATGCACTGTCATCCCCTTTGGTAAAAACTCTGTACCCATGAGCTACATAGGTGGTAGTCTACTTAACAGCGAACATGTGATAAGAGACCTTGGGACACAGGTGGACCGTAGTCTCTCCTTTGATAATCACATTGCCACAATAGTCAGGAAATCCTTCTACGTGGCACACCTCATCACAAAAGGTCATTGTTCCCCTCTACACATCACTCATTAGACCCATTAGAGTACAATGCCCGTTTTGGTATGTACCTCACAAGACATCTACAACAACTGGAAAGGCTGCAGAAATACCTCACAAAGAGGATTACCAGCCTCAAACAGATGCCCTATGCAGACCGTTTCAAAAACCTCCAGCTTTACTCCGTCGCATATCGCCTACTCAGAGGCAATCTCTGCCTAACATACAAAGCTATGTCAAACCCAGAGCTGTTGGACATGCTCCACTTAAAGAAATCCCAATCCCTCTGAGCTACATGCTCTACAGACCTAAACCTTGTCACCACAATAAACAGAACATGCTGGAGGGATAGATTCCTGTCCCAGAGACTTCCCATACCCTGGAGCAAACTACCTATCTATATCAAACAAAGCTCCTCATTGGCACTCTTCAAGAAAAATCTTGATGATTGGACGGGAAGTAGGAAATTCACCCCAGGGATCACCTCTGTGGCTCTACTCGACAGGGGCACAGGAAAATTATTTTCTTGGATGGCAAAAGCCAGGGTACATTTTTGGCTAGGCTTCTATAGACCCTAGGGCAGATAGCCTAGTACCTACCTATGAACCTATAAATACCTCACAAAGAGGGTTACCGGCCTCAAACAGATGCCCTATGCAGACCATCTCAAACAACTCCAGCTTTACTCCGTCGCATATCGCCTACTCAGAGGTGATCTCTGCCTAACATACAAAGCTATGTCAAACCCAGAGCTGTTGGACATCCTCCACTTAAAGAAATCCCAATCCCTCAGAGCTACACGCTCTAGGAATCTAAACCTTGTCACTACAATAAATAGAACATGCTAGAGGGATAGATTCCTGTCCCAGAGACTTCCCATCCTCTGGAACAAACTACCTATCTATATCAAACAAAGCTCCTCATTAGCACTCTTCAAGAAAAATCTTGATGATTGGATGGGAAATAGGAAATTCACCCCGGGATCACCTCTGTGGCTCTGCTCGACAGGGGCAGAGGAAAATAATTTTCTTGGGTGGCGAAAGCCAGGATACCTTTTTGGCTAGGCTTATATAGGTCCTAGGGCCATTAGCTTAGTACCTACCTATGAACCTATAACATAAATCAAAACAACTGGCTAAACATACACACTTTTAGAGAACATATAGTTAATGAGTTTAAAATAAATCAAATAGTGAAATCCCACCTAGACCCAAAATTCTAACACTTTTTTGTGAAATCAATACACTATGCATAAATGATGGACTATCGGTGTCAATGTTATATAGGACATTGCAAATGGATTTACCAGCTCCAGATGAGTCCCTATGGAACTATGCAGAAAAAATTAATAAATCTAGCTTTTCAGAAAAAGAGAAATCAGTAATACTTAAATCGGTTAGTAATACTACCTCATCTTCCTTTTGGAAAATTTACACATGGAAATGTATTCACAGAATTTTTTTCACACCCCAAAAATAGCATTAATATCAGGTAATGAGACATCATTATGTTGGTGATGTAAAGAAGCAGAATATGCAGACTGGGTACAAATGTTTATAAAATTTGATACTGTAATTCCCTTTTGGTCGGAATTCAAATCCTTTATTAAAGCATTGTGGTCGGATAAATGTGAAGTCACTGACTCATTGTTATAATTTAATTCTCTGATTCCAGTGTATGTTCCAAGTAAACAAGTGCACCTCCTCTGGTCCCTCCTTGCCAAAGCAAGAAAATACATTACCTCAAACAGGAAAAGTAAGAAAATTACACCTTTTGTGGAATTTATATCACTAGCAAAAATAGTTTGTAATAGAGAATTAATGACTATGACTTTAAGAACTACAAGAATGACACATAAAAACTAGCTTGGTTAAAACTTAAAAGATTGTTAGATAAAACGTGAATGTATTGACAAAGTTAATTTTGTTATGGACATTGTATATAGTTAAGATTTGTATATATTGTATTTATGAAAACTCAATAAAAATTATGTAAAAAAAAAAGAAATTAACTTGCATAAGTGTACTTTTAATGCCAGACAGACTTAACATTGTTTCTACCATACCAGTTTTGTAAATAGCACTGGCAACTACATTAACAGTATTTTTGTCAAGTAATTTATAAAATTCTGCTCATATTTGTCTTGTATTTGATTTGTATTACTTTTTTTGTTCTCAATTATTATAATATTGTGGAGCTTTTCTCCCTGGGCCTTCATTGAAAATATGTTGCCCTCCTAGATGGATGTTCCTGGTTAACAAAAATGAATAAATAATAAATAAATATTGGCTATGTCTTCAAGGAAAAAGTAGGTTTTATTATCTATCAGCTCAGTGCAAATCTGGCTGTACTTTCTGAGTTTCCTAAAACAGTTGAAGAATTTATGCTTGTCAATGACAGAGCAGGCAGTTTTCAACTGATAACTACCCTTGGTAGATATGCTTTTGTTTCTAAGTTCTTTGTTTACCTTCTTGAGTTTTGTTTTAGATCAGGGAGATTTCAGTTTATTTCTGAGAGGGATGATTATTTCCTTTTGTTATACAGCTTGTTTATACCAGGATTCCATCATAGAATCATAGATCATTTGATCATAGGAATGTCAAGGCAAATAAGTCATGTGATCACATGGCCTTGCCAATACCTGCTTTCATGACATACCAGCTGCTTCTACAAGGGCAAAGCAGGACAAACTGCAATGAATTTACAGATATCCATCCGATGATCCAGGTTCATCTTGCAGGAGGCAAGGGTGTTATTCTATTTTACATGGAAGAGAAGTTTGTTCCAGGATAAACTTTTCGTAATATACCCTTCCCACCAGTATATTTTTATTTTTATGTTAGTTGAGATTTAGATCTTTAGTTTTAGAACTCTTGGAGCTATTTGCCTTGCAGAGATACAAGGGATTAAGGAGGAGTGGGATCCTTTGTGGTATGAAATGCAAGACACAGATTACCACATAGAAGCCTATATGAGACCAAATGTAAGGACAGAGCTTCAAGTCTATCATGGTAGCCAAGAGACTTTACACCATTAATCTTTTTTGTATGGTCTTTCTAGCTGGATGACACGTAGGTACATGTGGAAGGTGGCATTGTATTCTATAAGTGGTTTAATCAGTGCTTAGTACAGTGGGAGAATCACTTATTTTGACCTGGACGAGATGTCTGTTAGAAATCAGTTGTACTAGATAGAAGGATTTCCTAACCTTTGTCTTGAAGCTACATATTGATCAAAGGAGGGAACTGTCAGCAATGGTGCCAACATCTGTGGCAATCATGTCAGTTTGAAATGGGGTACTTTCTGTACTGTAAACATACCTCTTAGCTCTAAAGAATTTCACAGAATGTCCAGATTTTTGCATCATATTTGTGGTCTGTTTCTCATAAAATTTGTGTTTTCTGACAGATCAATGAGGATTTCAGTAACTATATAATGATAGATATTTTGGGTAGCAGAGTTCATATCCTTCAGAAGATGTACGCTAATGCATGAGAATCCAAATCACATTATTCTATCAATTTTCTAAGCTTATAAAAACAATATTTAAAATATCTCCCTGATTTTGGACCTTTATTTCCCCATTATTGGTGGCTTTGTCTAGAATTTTTGCTGTAAGAGTTTGGGAGGTATGGCTTCAAGTTGTAGATGAGAGTTGTTTAGCAAAACTAACACTACTGCAATTTTTTGCATATATGTTTAGCCCCTTTTCAGTACACCATTTGTTTGTAAGGATTAGTTCTTTTTGAATGGACTCTATGCACAGGGTCATTGGTGCCCAACATATATTAATCAGCCATCGTAGCTAGCTGCAGGTTTGAGTTTGTAGTTTGGAGAGTTGAGATATCAATACCAAAAAAGAGAAGGAAGCTCCCAGCAGTGAGCCCTAAGGTATGCCACTAGTTACATTTGTACTCTCTGAGGTGACTCCTGACACCTAGACTACATGGTTTCCATCTTTAAAGCACTTAAGCTGTACTACTTACCACACTGGGATCTGCATTTAGGTTTCTTAGTTTACATACAATATCAGCATAGGGGATGGCACTGAACATCTTGGCTAGACCCAGATAGGCTGTGTAACCACTATTCATTGCTTCTGTGACCTTTTAAAGAAGGTAATTAAATTAGTAGGACATGACCTCCCTTTAACAAAGAAAGATTGTTGAAAGTCTACCTGAATGAGTTTTTTTAAGTTTATAATTAATGAAGTCTGATATAATGTGTTCCATGGTTTTATAAATTAGACTAGTTAAGCTAATGGGTCTATAGTTCCTGATGTCTGTGGTAGGGCCCCCTTATGAAAAGGCATAACAACAGCTTCTTTCCGTACTTCTGGGACATACCATTTGGCTAAACATAAGTTAGATAATTTCAGGAGGAGATCCGTAAGAGCATGTTTGGTGCTGTTTCTTAGGTGACCAGGTAAATTATCTATACCTATGGAAGTGGTATTTTTAATTTCAGAGAATACTGATAGGACATGATGATCTTAAGATGGATAAGGGAATTCAGGGATTTGTGGAATTTCAATGGCATTCTCTGGGGTAAAGTTGACTCTAAATTTGTCAACAATTCTGGCTGTATTTATGCTTTGCCAATTTGGATTAGTTCAGAACACCATTGAGTGTTATTTCTTAGTTTTCTAGTGTAATTAAAGACTGCTTTATAGTCATCCTTAGCCTTGTATGATAGTTTCTGTTCATGTTTTGCTTTGATCTTCCTAATGGTCACTTTTAGATCTTTCTGATATTTTTAGTAGTGTCTTTAATGGAAGAAAATTTTGTTTTGTTGTAGGACTTTAGAACTTTTTTGTTCTTATGTTAAAAATGTATTTATGCTTAAAATGTAATGCTTTCTCTAAGGCCAAGAACATTGCATCACTGAGCCCAGATAATATCCCAGGATGCCTTCTAAATAGCATTAAACATGACCTATCAGGGCCTCTGGACTTGCTATTTAACTATAGCCTCCAAACAGGTTTTGTGCTGCTTGAATAGAGATCAGAAACAGTCATCCCTCTGCACAAAGTTGGGACATCTACAGACCCTGAAAACTACAGACCCATAAATCTCACTAGTCTTATATGTAAAGCCATGGAAAGAATTATCATGGAAATGATCAATAGTGATATAGTAAACCTCCAGACTCTGGACCCAACCAAGTTTGGTTTTAAGGGCAGATCATGCCTACTCAACCTGGTTGGCTTCTTTGAGAAGGTCACCAAAGCAATGGATGAGGCCATAATGGTTCATACTGCCTACCTCAACCTGGCCAAGGCATTTGACACAATACCCAACTTGGCCATTGTTGACAAACTAATGAGGTTAGGTATAAACTCGTACGTCACCAGGTGGCTAGCCAACTGGCTCACAGACAGTACCCAGGAAGTTAGAATTGAGGAATCTACCTCTACAAAGAGGCCAGTCACAAGTGGAGTCCCTCAGGTATCAGTCCTTGGAATGCTCCTTTTTGGCATTTACTTCTCTGCAGTCAAGGCCACTGTCAGTGGTCTCTGGCTGACTAAATTTGCAGATGATTGCAATTTAGGAGCTGTCATTGAATCCCACACTGACACAAATGTTCTCCAGGAGGGGCTGATGCAGACAAACAACTGGTGTCAGAGCCATGGACTAAAACCAAATGCCAAGAAATGCATAATTTTATTTATTTAACATTTGTTTACTGGGAAAGTCCAACTTGGAATGGGCCACTTTTCAGTGGCAGCCCAGGGTGAAACACTCCAGATCATGTCTTTGTGATGTTGGAGGAAATCAGACCACCTGGAGGAAACCCACATGAATGCAGGGAGGACATGCAGATTCCGTTCAGAAGGCACCCCAGCCGAGAATCAAACCGGAGAACCTCTTGCTGTGAGGCAACAATGCAAACCACTGCACCGTCCAGTAGTAGGATAATAGTATCCTTCGGGAAGTCATCCACCCCTGGTAACTATCATATTGACAACACACTTTAGAGGTGACCCAGTAGTCAGGGACTTAGGGACACACATAGTAATCTAGCCTTTGACCATCACGTGTCTAGAGCATTGAGGAAATCCTTCTATGTTGAGCAACTTAGAAACAAAGTTATGTCATCTAAGTCGAAGGAAGCCATAGTTCCACTGTATTTGGCATTCATCAGACCTATCATTGAAAAACAAGAAAAAAACTGCATCAGAAACACAGTGAGTGGATAAAAGAAGCAAAACTTTAATAAAAAATGATGAGCGCTTTCGCAAAACCACTTTTTCTTCTTTAGATCACACTCAATGACTAAACCACCATGAACTAAATATCTATACTATTCCTCTAAGCCACCCCATCCAATAGACACACAGACAATTATGGTTGCTAAGTAACTAATTACTTGATACTAGTACAATTCAAAAACTAATCATAATTAAGTCATTAGCAGACTGTCTACTTTAAAAAACAATTTTTACAAACATACCTCTTTACATCACAGAAAACATACA
The DNA here is from genome assembly GCF_019279795.1 of Protopterus annectens. NCBI lineage: Eukaryota > Metazoa > Chordata > Ceratodontiformes > Protopteridae > Protopterus > Protopterus annectens. The sequence goes on from NC_056726.1 coordinate 1,461,877,732, forward strand.
ATACAATAAAATTCTGCAACATTTTTAAAATTTTTTAAAACTTATTTCTTCAGCCTTCTGGATTTTAAGGCTGGTTGTATAGAAAAATAATCATTCAACCCACAGTCCTGATGTGCTCTCAGTCTAAATATCCATCTCAACTCTGCTTGTTCTGTAGTTTTGGTCAAATCCCCTCTCCTAACACTAGGGTGTATAACTTCTAACACTGAGAACATAAAACTATGTTCCTCTCCTTTCTCAATCATATGTTTAGCTATGACACTGTAGGTTAAACCTCTACATGCACAGTACAGATGGTCTCTCATTCTCTCTCTTAAACGCCTATTTGTTTTGCCTATGTAAAACTGATTGCAGACAGTGCATAGGGCAACATACACTAAGTTCTTTGTATTACAGTCAGCCTTTGCCCTAACTTTATATGTGTGGATGTACAAATATTGTTGATTCATTAACTGACAAAAAGAGCAGGCTCCACATTTCCTCGTGCCAACCTCCCCTGTATTATCTAACGTCTCTCCATCATTCCTAGGATAACAAAGTGTATGTTTGAAAGACTGTTCTTAAATCCAAAAAGTGGATTGGGCCCCACTAACTGGGCTATAGCTAGTTCCACTTGTAACACATGCCAGTGTTTCCATATTATATTCGTAATACCCTGATTATCTGTAGAATAGGTAAGTGAAATGGGTATCCCTTTATTTAAGCTAACCTTCTTACAATTACGTGTATGTGGTAGTGAAAAATAAGGTTTTCCTAGGATATTCCTGCCCCTTTTAATTTCATCATGTACTAATGTAATGTCAATTTCCTTATAGCCTCTTATTAAAAACTCCTTCTTAACTATATCTAACCTCTCTTCTATTTCACTATCGTGAGTAGTGAGCCTGCTGTTCCTTAATGTTTGTCCCCTCAAAATATTTTTAAAGACATGGTTAGGATGCATGCTTTCACGATGTTAATAAGTTGGGTGATAGCATTCCTTTCGATATAATCACGTATGCAAGATACCCGTATTGTTCCTATCATTGAGTACAGTGCCCCCTTTGGTATGTACCTAACCAGGCATATTCAACAATTGGAATGTCCACAGAGGTTCCTCACTAAAAGAATACAGGGCATAAGTAATATGTCCTATGCAGACCGCCTCAATGCCCTATTCCTGTATTCTGTCTCCTACAGGCTTTTGAGGGGAGATCTATGCCTGACATACAGGGCATTGTCAGACCCACTCTAATGGACCTCCTGCATATCCACAAAACAAACAGCACCTTGCCTGTGATATAAATATGACTTTCTGGAGAGACAGGTATGTATCCCAGAGAGTACCCCATCTCTGGAACAGGGTCACCATCCATGTGAAGCAGAGCTCTTCCCTAAGCCAATTCAAGTGCAACCTGGACAATTGGCACCTATGTCTCTAATGGACACAGGCAACTTGTAAATAGTTCATCTCCCAAACCCTAGCTTGTAAATGTTTCCCCTCCCAAGCTCCTGCTTACACATTTCAAGGGTATCAGAACTTGTCAGAAATTTGGGATGCATGGCAAGGCTTAAAAAGGCCCTTGTGGTCGTTATCCTAGTAAACACCTATGAACCTATGGTATGCCACTAAGGTGATTTGTTTTTAAATTCCCATAATATTTTGTTCAAGATGGGATGGCTTGATCTCTATACTTTTAAATTTGGTATGCAACTCCCATCTATGAGTTCCTGTTGAGCTTGCATGGTGACTGGAGACATAACAGGTATGTTTTGACAACTCAGCATAGAGCAGGAGGGGATTTGCTAGTTATAAATCCCTAAACACTAAATTATTCATTGCAGGGATGTTTTAGACTTTATGAGAAAAAGTCACTAATCTATGATCAGATTTAACGAGGGATGGAGCTACCTGTGAATGGTACATGTCTGTCCAATAATAATGAGGACAATTTCTAGGATACTCTGCCGCCTTCTGGGCTACTTTATTATTTGTTCTAGGGAATAGGCATTTATTAATTCCAGCAATCTTTGGGCATAACTGAAATGTGAGATAGATGTGCACCAGTCTATTGCTGGGCATCTAAAATCACTAGTTATTTTGCATTGTAAATAATGAGGAAACCTTTCCTTATCGGACAGCACAGTGGTGCACAGGTTGCGTTGTCGCCTCACAGCAAGAGGGTCTCTGGTTCAATTCTTGGCTGGAGTGCCTTCTGTGCAGAGTCTGCATCTCCTCCGGGTGCTCTGGTTTCCTTTCACATTTCAAAGACATGTCTCTGCTGAAAATTGGCTTTGTTCCAAGTCAGACTTTCCCAATAAACAAATAATAAATAAATTTTCTGTGGAAGATCTAAAATTTCCTACAGTTCAGGCACCTAATAAAAACCATACTCTAAGTAACTCAAAGAGTACATTTAAGAATCTCTTCCTCTTGATCTCTTGGGGACATAGAAGCTGTTCTACTGCAGACTATAAATTAATATTTAGCTTTGTTTAGAGTGAGTTGAAATTCAATGAACCAAAATGACACAGAGGGAAGTAAATTAAGGAACCTCAAACAGCCACAAATACTTAAAAAACAGCTAATCAGCTAGACTCTTTTGCACCCTGAGAACAGGAGAAAATAAGGTTTGCCTGCTCTTGTAAGGCAAAAATAATATAAACATTATACCATATAAATGTTAAACTATTAAAAGCACATTTGTTTCTCCTCAAAATTATCTCCTTCTGTACTTCTTTGCCTGAAGTTTAGGCATACAAATTACCTTTGGGATACCTTATCTAACAATATTCAAAGCAGATGAGACTTAAATTATAAAATTATGTACATGGTTATAACATGTCAAATAAGCAACCTATATGTATCTCTCAGTGGATCAAAACCAAACAGCCATCAAAATGTCTGCCCTCCAAAAAATGTTATACCTCCTCATTCAGTCTCAGTTAACCAAGGCCAGAACAAAAATGTGCAGCAATGGCATTCATGACTATTCAAATTCCTTTGGTCCATCCATCTGGTCATCCTTCCATTCATACCACATGTCTTGGTTTACGTCATTATGGCAGCAAAATGTGCAGGACAGAGAAGACCTCATTATGCCCAACAGTAGCCACCAGTTAATCATGTGGGATCTTATTGCTAATTGAAAACTAATCCCATTGGACTCTCCCTGGTACACTGTGCATGGCACCCGGGGACATCCTCATTAGGTGCCCAAAGCAACTTGACAGATTCCTCTTAAACCAGAGGAGCAGTATCTCTCCAAGATTCTCTTGGTTTGCTGAGCTCCTCATTGTTTCATGAAGACACCTCTTTTCTGCTGCTTATACCTCTCATTGCTTCCTTTTGGCACTACCCAAAGGTCATGACCTTGGATAATGTAGGTGCTGTGATGGACAAGGTACCAGCTACTGGTTGTATATCCTTTCTGAATGAAGAAAACCCCACAGAAGTGTACTGCCCCAGACACAGCCTGCAATGAAAGAGGAAGAAGAGCCTCCCTTAGAAGAAGGAAGAAGAACAGTAAAGTAAATGTAGTCAGGCAAAGCAGCAGGCTGGGTGAGGTGGGGCAGCAGGCTGGGTGAGTTAGGGCAGCAGGCTGGGTGAGTTAGGGCAGCAGGCTGGGTGAGTTAGGGCAGCAGGCTGGGTGAGGTGGGGCAGCAGGCTGGATGAGGTGGGCCAGTAGGCTGGGTGAGGTGGGGCAGCAGGCTGGGTGAGTTAGGGCAGCAGGTTGGGTGAGTTAGGGCAGCAGGTTGGGTGAGTTAGGGCAGCAGGCTGGGTGAGTTAGGGCAGCAGGCTGGGTGAGGTGGGGCAGCAGGCTGGGTGAGATAGGGCAGCAGGCTGGGTGAGTTAGGGCAGCAGGCTGGGTGAGGTGGGGCAGCAGGCTGGGTGAGTTAGGGCAGCAGGCTGGGTGAGGTGGGGCAGCAGGCTGGGTGAGGTAGGGCAGCAGGCTGGCTGAGTTAGGGCAGCAGGCTGGGTGAGGTAGGGCAGCAGGCTGGGTGAGTTAGGGCAGCAAGTTGGGTGAGTTAGGGCAGCAGGTTGGATGAGTTAGGGCAGCAAGTTGGGTGAGTTAGGGCAGCAGGTTGGGTGAGTTAGGGCAGCAGGTTGGGTGAGGTAGGGCAGAAATAGTTCCTGAGGGAACTCATAGCAGTATGGAGAGAAAAGCATACCCCAGATGACTGCAGGATAAGTATTCTATTGCCATTGTGTACAAGAACAAAGGGGAGATTCACAACGATGAGCAGTATAGAGGTATCACACTCCAGCCACATAGAAAGCTAGTGATGGACAGGGTGATTGATAAATGAATATGCACAGTAATTAAGACTAAAATGGGAGATGAGCAGTTTGGATTCAAATCAGGATGCAGCACAACTGACCTGATGCCTGCAGTGAGACATATAGTTCAGAAAAAGATTATAAATGCGGAACGAGTCTAGCTGGGCCTTCTTAGACTTGGAGAAAGCATATATCAAGGTCACAAGAAAGCTGATTTGGGAAGTCCTGTGAAGGTTCAAGGTCTCAGAAACATTGCTAGAATTACTGCAGACTATGTACAAAGACCCAGTGACTCACCTAGGGATTCCCAGTAGGAGAGGGTGTGCATCACAGTTCAGCTCTGAGCCCAATGTTATTCATACTGGTGATGGACTACAATCACCACATTTTTTGGAGAGGACAGATCAGCAAAGCGTCTGTATGCAGACAACGTGGCATTACAGGCAGACTCTGGACAGGACAGGAACTTCAGCAAAAGCCAAAAAATAGTGGAATGGAATGGAATGTAAAACTGAAGGCACATGGGATGAAACTGAATGCAGATAAAACCATTTTCATGGCAGTAAATGGGGAAACTAAAAGAAGTTGAAATGTGAGATACAATGGAAAACAGTAGAACAGGTTAACAAGTTCAAGTATCTGGGAGGGTTAACTGAGGAGAAGGGAAGTCTGAATGAGGAGATCAAAGCTAGAATCAGAGGAGCTGCAGCCAACTGGCACAGATTTTCAAGGGTACAGTATGACAAAAGACCAACAAAGATGCTGAAAAGTAAGGTGTACAAAACAGTGGTGCGGCCAGTACTACTGTAGGGTACAGACACCTGGGCAGTAAAGGCAGAGCAGTTGAAGCAGGTACAGGTGAGGCAGATGAAGTGTCTGAGGCAGGTGGTAGGATGCACACTGGGAAAGATAAAGAAATGAGGACATCAGAGCAGACGCCAAAGTAGCTCCAATAACAGAGAAGATCAAGGAGAAGAGGTTATGGCGATTTGGGCGTGCGTGCAGAAAAGCAGAAGACAATCTGGTGGCCATGGAAGAAACACAATCAAGGCAAAATGAAATGACAGCATAAAGCAAAGAAAAATATGTTTTAAGATGCAGCCACTTTGCATACCTACAGCTAGAAATAAATGTAGTAGAGTTTTTAAACAAAATTATTGGTTTTCCTGATCTGTTCATTTTTGAAGAGTGGTGAATTTTAAAAAATGTATGCAGGGCTGTTTTGTTGCACTTCCAAATAAATAAGTGAAATAAAAAAATGGAAGTAAATAATGAAACTACTGTCATTTTTTGGTGAATTATAAGTGCTGTTCCTCTCTCTATTCCCCACTACTCAAATGTGTACCTCAGTGTTCTGTTCTTGACCTCTTTTGTTCTCTATATATACATCAGCAAATGTCTACTGGATCATCCTTATGCTCCTCTCCTCCTCTACGCAGATGACATGGTCCTTTACTGCTCTTTCCACTCCCTGATTACCTTAGAGCACGATATACAGTCTGACTTCAGTTGCCTCAGTGGGTGGATTACTACTTAAAAATTCGTACTAAATACAGCTAAAATTAAATCTTTGGTACTAAACAAAAACTTAGCAGATCCAAGAAAACTTTAACAATTTATGATTACAACTATCCCTTAGAACAAGTCTCCTCTTTCAAGTATCACCTGTACCTGCTTCAACTGCTCTGCCTTTACTGCCCAGGTGTCTGTACCCTACAGTAGTACTGGTCGCACCACTGTTTTGTACACCTTACTTTTCAGCATCTTTGTCGGTCTTTTGTCATACTGTACCCTTGAAAATCTGTGCCAGTTGGCTGCAGCTCCTCTGATTCTAGCTTTGATCTCCTCATTCAGACTTCCCTTCTCCTCAGTTAACCCTCCCAGATACTTGAACTTGTTAACCTGTTCTACTGTTTTCCATTGTATCTCACATTTCACCTTATTTTAGTTTCCCCATTTACTGCCATGAAAATGGTTTTATCTGCATTCAGTTTCGTCCCATGTGTCTTCAGTTTTACATTCCATTCCATTCCACTACTTTTTGGCTTTTGCTGAAGTTCCTGTCCTGTCCAGATCCCTTACTCAACTACCACCTGCATTTTGATAATACATGTAAACAACAATCTCCTACATTTCTGGGCACAAAAACATATCCCCTTTCCTCTCGTATTTCACCAGGTCTGCAGTATGAATGAGTCCTACTCCCTAAACTCGAATTAGGCATCCTTCTTATATCAGCAGCCTCTAGTAAAAACTTCACCACTATTCAAACACTAGAAAACAAAGTATACAGATTTATTACACACTGTCCAAGAAATGAACACCACTGTATGAAACTAAAAAAGGCAAACTGTCTCCCATTTAACCAAAGAGCAGATCTGATCTAAGGATTTCAACTGTTCAGACTCTTACGTGAACATATCTTCCCTCCTTTAACCTTAAAACTAGTAAGACATGCCCCACATACAGTCTAAGAAACTTGAACCACTCAAGACTTAAAACTCAAATCCCCCAGTCCAAACTACATATCTCTGACCATACATTCTCAATTCAGTCCCTCCCAACCGAAACTAGAGACTCATCCTTTTGTTCCAAGTTCCTTTCTCTACAAAAATCTAATTTAGTTAAAAAGCAGAATATACCTGTTACCCATGAAATCACATCACTTAAGTCTGTTTTAACTTGCTTCCACTCTAACTCAGCCACCAAGACCCCTAGCTCCTTTTCACATCTCTCATTTATTATACTCTAATTTCTGAAGTGTTTTGACACTTTTGTATATTTTGCTATTTAATACATTAGATTTGTAAGAATTCAAAGCATTACTATACCATAATACTGTTTTACTGTCATGTATACTTTACTATAATCATGTCTATTTTCTATGTCTGATAAGCTTTTAATCCTGGAATGAGATTGAAATTGGTTTTAGCTACCTATGATGCTAGCACTGCTCAGAATGATTATGGGTCTTTTTTGCTTTTGCTCAATGAACTGGAGAACAATCTTTGTAAAGTTAAAAGACTCCATCTCTCTACAGGTGTAAAGTATGAAATTAAATTATATGCGGACTGTAAAAGTCAAGATCTGGTTTACTCTGTAAAGTGTAAAAACTATTTATGTTTTTATGTAGGTAAAACTAATCATTGTCCGAAAGACAGGATTCTGGAGCATTTAGGCGAAATTCGGAGGGATGTTAATACTAACGTACTTAATAAGCATATAAAAGCAAATCCTGGCCACACGTTTCTCTTTGAGGTACTACAACTAATTCATAAGAATATTAGAGGTCCCCCCCCCCCAAGGGATAGGACTGAAGCTGCTGAAATGAAATGGATCATCACACTACAGTCTGATACGTTTTTTGGTTTAAATGATAGTGTTCCACTTAAGCCTGTACTCAAATTACGCAGATTGAGGCATTAATCTATTAATTGTTATGGTAACTGATTGGGGTAGTTCTTGATTTTTTTTAGAGCCTATTTAAAGGTTGCGTTTTGCTCTGATGTTATGGTCTGAAGAAGTGCACATTGCACAAAAGCACTAACCATGTGTTTAATAAAAGACTTCTGTTGCTTTTTATTTGAATAGTCTTCAGCCTTGGTGGTTTGTTTTCCCTTTCTGATACTACAGAAACTGAATGATGAGGGAGAAAGGCATAATGTGGCAATTCCTCCTTAGGTATTTTAGGTGGAAGGGTATCGTGATGTGCTGGGGCATATGTAAAAGATCACAAACTATGGTATGTTAGGAGGGGCACTGGAGCTATTTTCCATGAGGCAACAGTTAAACTGTACAGTGGACAGGCATAATAGAGGCTTATCACTGAATAGATGGGGTGGCTTCCTTATGGTGCCATTGCACGTCCCCTCATGTTATGCTACCCAGCATGCCAGTGGGGAGTTAAGTTCCATAAAAAAAAAACTCTCTCATGAACAGTATGTAATATATATGTATGTATATATATATATATATATATATATATATATATATATATATATAGTTCCCCTTCATATGATCGAATTTCTCTAAATTCGAAAGTCATAAACTCAAAACCAGAATCTCGAATTTAGAGAAACTCGAACATATGAAAGGGAAAAAAAAAATTAACACCTTTCAAATGTTTTCGCAGGGGGGCTTTGCCCCCCCCTGCACCCCCCCACACCCCCTACTTAAATATACCTAATCCGAGATCGCACTATAGTGAAGGAAAGGGAAATCTCCCATTCTGCGCTATACTCGTAATCGCAAAATGGAAGATTTTCCATTCCTCCGCTGTAGTGCGGTCACGGAACATTCACATTTAAACTGCTAGGGTACAGGGGGACCTGGCCCCCTGCAATAAGGTAAGTTAACTTTTCATTTTTTTAAACCTAAGGATCCCATTCACAATTTCGAGTGAATGGAAGTTTGAGATTCTGGTCTCAAGATTATGAATTTCGAGCTTCCATCCATTCGATCTTGTGAAGGGGAACCACACACACATACATATATATATATATATATATATATATATATATATATATACACACACACACACACACACACACACACACACACACACACACACACACACACACACATGATGCTGTAGATTTCTATGATTATTTCTGCCAACCCTTCTGTGATCTCCACTACCTATAGGCTCTGGACAGTTAGCTATCCATATAGCTAGCCAGCCATGATTGGGGGGTGGGGGGTTGCATTGAACAGGAAGTACTGGAGAATTAGAAGGAGTAGGAAACAGCAGATGGAGAAAGTGTAGTAAAAAGGGTGCCCTAAATAAATAAATAGATACACACATACACATATATGTACACGAATATATAAGCAACTAAAACAAATATTTTTTTTCTAGGGACGATTAGAGCACCACCACCCCCTCTCCCTATGCAGGGGGAGATTGGCATATACAGCCCTTCTAATTAAATAATCAACCCCAGTGTCACTGCACCTTTAGGAAAATGATAGTATCTTCATTAATAGGCGCTTTGGAATAAACCATTAATCACTCAAAAAGAAAAGTATTTTTGAAATCAGTGTTTTATCAAGAAAAATCAATAATGGTGTATTGATTTCATCCAAGTAAGACGTAATAAACGCTGTTTCATCAAATTGCATAACTACCTTCCTGTGGATGCATTAGCTCTAGAAAAATATTTCCTGTGAGCCTGTAGCTGGCGATTGTTGAACGGCCTATGCCAGATATCAGCCAACAAGAGTTATGCCCAAACCAAGGTGAGTCTCTGACCAGCATGAATGCATGTTATATTTATTTATTTAAGTTTCGTACCCAGGTAGACAAACAAACATAGTACACATATTACATAAACATTATTTTCTGCAAAAATATGGTTTAGAGAAAACTTCAACAGTTGCTGAAATATCATATTATTAAAGGAGAGTTGTTAACTAAAGAAAGGAGCTACTATGAAAAGAAAGTTACCTGTTACCGAAATGGATATATGGTAGTTACAGAATGGAATTCTAGTTAAAGACGAAGGCTGATTACAGGTTTTACAAAACTATGGTGTGAAAAGCCTCTAAAATATGTTACTGGCAACTGGGTCAATGTAGTCTGAGATGGCTTACAGTGTGATTTCCGACAATATTGTAAAGCTGGATGGTAAAGCTCTACCGATGAAAGAGTCACATACCAAAAAGTCTGGGGTTATGAAGTTTAAAAATGAAAGCCTAAGTGCCACAGTTGTCCTTATGAGGATAAGTTGGTTTGCTTTTAATATTGTCTTCCATTCTTGAATTAGTACCAGTAATATTTGCTACAGAGGACAACTTTATTTTTTTACATTTGTGTATTCATTTATGTTGAATTTGTTCCTGTCTCTTTTGTTAAGAAATGCTACCCTTCTACAGCATTTTGCATAACCCGCCTACAAGCAACAGTAATTTACTTATTAAGTTTGCTAGTTTGCCAAAAATGAAGAAATAATATACACAAGTTGTTAATGCCAGGTTTGCAAAAATTAAAAACAAAATATGTACTGGTATATGAATGTATTTTATTGTAAATAACATAAGCAACTAGTTAATTTACTAACACGTTTCTTAGGCAAGAAAATGTCAGAATCACAATATTCCAGAACTAGGTAGGGAAGAGACTGCTCATCTGAACAGAAAATGGTATATATACAAAAGACAGCAGTTTCTTAGTGGACATAGCATAGATAAGGCATTCGTAGAGATCTCAGCTTTAATAGCATTGCCTTCTGAGTTAAGTTTTGCAAAAAGTTCTTACTTTTAATTCAAGCAATATTATACACTGTAATGTGAGCTCAGCACTTTAATTGCTTAGATTTCTGCAGATTTCTTATACTAACACTGGGATTTCTTCTTTATCCCAGGTCAGCCTGGTCAGTATATGCGATAAACAAATGAATGAGCATTCCTTCCTCTTTGTTTTGGAGGATTTCTGTATATTCAGATAGTACTCAGCCATTGAAGACGTACAAGTACAGATGGTCACCTCCTATTAGGGTTTGACAGTGTCATTATTACCTATCAAAAGGAAGGCCCGAAAGAAATCAAAGACTGAACAAGACAAGTGTGTGAGTCACACTTCAAAAGCAGTGAACCGAATGGGTGGGCGAACACAGTTCCTCTGTTCAGAATTTTCTGCCACACTTCTGCCAGTTGTACCCTTTCTGCCTGAAAAACAAACTCCCCCCCACCCCACCCCTTTGTCTCACCATTCCACCTTATTTGCTGGCATCTCATTACTTCTGCCTGCTCTCTATCTCCTGGGTAACCGCAACAAAATGAATCCCCATCTGTGAAAAAAAAAACAGTCAATGGCTCAAAGCTGACATATGTCCATTGTCTTTAACTGTCCGCTTGTTTATCTTCAACTTTGTCCAAGTGACCCAAGGGCAGCATAGTGCAAACAGCAAGCTTTGGTGGTCACTTCTGTCTTTGTACATTTATTAACTTGGCTTTTTTCAGGCTTCAGTGGAGTGCAATACTGAAAGTGTGTAATGAGATTTTGTTATGCCAGGATTGTAAAGGAATGCAATAAAACTACATCTTTGGCTGCCTATTAAAGAGTCTCATCTCCTGGCAGTAATATTCTTAAGTTAACAAAACCTTCTTCCTTTCATTTCATACGTTGAGCTTCCCACTTCTGACTGCAGCTTATCCTGAACCATTTGACTTATGAGCCCTCTATAAAGTTTTTACTTCATTTTATATACAATATACTTCTAACTTTCGTTTGCTTGGTTACTTTTCCATCTTGCTCTGACATACTAATCTAGAAATTAACAATTCTTGAGTTTGGAACAGTATGTAATTTGTGCCTATAACCTTATTTTGTTTTCTCCCCATGCACATCTACAGACATTTATTTGTTTTTATTCTTTCCTGCTTATTTTCATCCTCGTGGAAAAACGGAGGGATTATGAATGAATAGGAGAATGGGAGAAAGAGAGAGAGAGACTGGTGAAAATATATGATGTCCTTACATTCACCACTGCAGTATTCATTACAAATGGGATTCCCTGCCATGAAGCCCACCGTTAGACCAGTTTAGCAAAGTCTACTGTTGTTTTAAGGAACGCTGAACGTCACATACACATTCCTTGCGTAGTGTAGGGCATAAAGGTGACGTTCAGGCGTACCATCCTCAGAACTTCTTTGCCACCAGTCCGAATGCTGTTTTTAACCATCGGTCTGTTACCTCAATCAATTTTTGCCATTTTTCTGTTTGTTGGCTTTCCGGTGATTATTCCTGTTTGCTGAAGTCCTCACCGTTGCAAATAAGTACCCAGTTGGGTTTATTTTTGTTCTTTTTCTGATTGTTTTGTGCTTTTTGGGGTTAATGTCATCCAGGAAGGGTAAATGCCAGTGTGGGAGACTGATTCCCCGTAAAGACCACCATGATAAGTGTCTTTTCTGCCTAGGTGCTGCTCATGACCATACGTCTTATTCAATTTGTCAGGCGTTTGTCCCTAAAGGTCTACATAGTAGACTTTCTTCACTTTCAGTGTATCTTGAGAACCAGTTTCTTAAGCTTCTTGCTGCAGATACTATGGATGGAACTTCCTGCCATGAGGGTCAGCTGTCAGGGAAGAAGAAGGTGCATAAGGTAACCTGATGTCCAGCCTCTGCCAGGAGTTTCTCCCAAGGTTATTATGAACCCAGAGGCTCTCCCAGTTGTTTTGTCAGATTCCTCTACTGCATCTGGGTTGGAGGCTGGTGAGGATCTGGCAAGAAGCATATCTGATGAGGCTTTGCAGGCATCCATTTCGGGTGTTCAGGGGGAACCACGGTTGACTGTTTCTGAGGGATTTCAGTGGGAACCACAGCTGACTGTTTCTGAGGGATCTAGAGGGGTTCCACAATTTCTCTTTAGGGAAGAGGTTCCTACTACAGTTGTGGAATGCCATCCTGATTCTGGGCCTTCTCAGGTTTCAAGGACAGATGTCCCCTTAAAAAAAAGAAACAAAAAAAACTAATCATGTTTCTTCTGCTCCTAGGGATCCACAATGTGAGTGGCAGGCCTTTACTCGGGTTGTTTAGTGCTTTACTGCCATTAAGGCCTCCCCAAGGGAGTTTGGTTCCTGCTCCTCCTTTGTCCTCTTCTTCCCCTAAAAGGCCCAGAGTACTGAATTCTTCTGAGGAAGAGATGGATTCCGATGATGACTCCCTTGCTTATTCTGCCCAGATTCCTTTTCCTTTAGACTACGGGTCTGAGGAGGAGGGTTCTGATACTCTAGATAATCCTTCTGAGGAAATTTCCTTTGGGGACACAATCTCTAGGATGATGGAATTTTTTAAGTGGGATTGTGCCCAGATTTTAGATATTCATAAGAAGTACTATGAGTTACTGCAGATGGAATCTCCTAAACCTGCAACCATTCCTTCCGTCTTGGCTGCTTTATTGGATGTTTTTTCCAATGCCTCTAAAGCGCCAGATTCTCTGTCCCCTGCTCCCAAGAAGTCTGATAGGTTTTGCAGGGTACCTGAGAATTGTTCCTTTTTGTTTAAATGACTTCCTGCTGACCCCTCTGTGGTGTTTGTAGCCTCTGATAAGCTGTCTCAATTGCTTCCTTCATCCAAGTTACTGCCTTCTGACAAGGACAGCAGAACTATGGATAGGCTAGGTAAGAGGCTTATACTTCGGTTACTCTAGCTTTTAGGGTTATTAATTATCAGACCCATATCTATAGGTATGTCTTGGCTCTTCTTTCTTAGGCTTGTCAGCTTCTTTCTGATCTTCCAGACTCTGAGAGTAAATCTTCTGCTCTTTCCTTGTTTGGAACGTCCTCTCAGGTAGTTCGTCATTCTATCAAATGCAGTTATGATGCAGCGGATGCCTCTTCTAGGCTGCTACATTTGGTTCATTTCTGAGGAGATATTCTTGGCTTAGGCTTCAACCTTTGCCCGATGATATTAAGGCTAAGTTAATGGAGGCTCCTATGGATAATAAACTTTTGTTTGGTGAAGTGGCTGCTGGTATATTTAAGTCTCTTCAGGACAAGGGGAAGGCTTTACAGGAGCTTAAGCATGTCTTCATTTCTCCTGTGTTTAAATTTCAGCAAAACTACCCTTCTAAGCCAGCCTTTGTTCATAGGCAATCTCGCCCGCCTTTTAAAAGTAAAATTGGTGGTAAACAGACTCCTCCTGCTAAGGCCACTCAGACTGCAGGGATTCTAAAGCCTTCCTTTCCTGACAAACCAGGTGCCATCTGACTATCCACCTGTTCCCAGCCACATTCCTCTTTCTCTTCGACTTTTTCTTTCTCTTCCTGTTTGGCTCCGAATCACCCAGGATTCTTGGGTTATGTCAGTCATTCAGCAGGGGCATTTCGTGGTCTGGATTTCCCACCATCCTTTTATGGGCATTCCTCTGCCTCCTTGGGAACAACTTCTTTTTTTCCCAGAGGTTTTTCAAGACCTCTTGTCTCAGGGTACTATTCAAGAGGTAACTGTGTCCCAAAGGAGGAAAGGGTTTTATTCAAGAATGTTTGTAGTGCCCACAAACGAAGGTACTCAGAGACCTGTTCTGGACCTCTCCCATCTGAACACCTTTCTGAAGGTGCCTTCCTTTCGGATGTTGTCCCTTCAGTCCCTTTTTCCTCTCTTGCTCCCTCAGGCCTTTCTGGTGTCTCTGGACCTCAAGGATGCTTATCTCCATATTCTGATCCATCCTCTCTTCAAGAGATTTTTGTGTTTCTCTGTTGCTTTCTGGCATTTTCAGTTCTGTGCTTTGCCCTTTGGCCTTTCTACTGCCCCAAGGGTGTTCAACAAATGTCTCGCTCCTGTGATTGCCTTTTGCAGTCTTCAAGGGATCCAAATCTTTCCTTACTTTGACGACCTGCTGATTCAGGCATCCTCTCCAGAGGTCCTTTTACAAAAAAATCTTCATTTTGCCATTTCTCTTCTTCAGATCCTGGCGTTCATGGTAAACTTCAAAAAGTCTTCCCTGATTCCTTCTCAGGATTGATGTCTTTCTGGGTTGCAGGATTCAAATGGTGCCAATGCTGGCATCCCTGCCTCCTCCAAAGGCCTTAACTCTCATTTCTTTCTTTCAAACTCTTCTTCCCCGGCCTCCATTCCAGCCAAGGATTTTCTGAGAGCTCTGGGGTTCATGGCTTCCACCATTCCAATGCTCCCTCTAGCCAAACTCCACATGAGGAAGTTCCAGTGGTTTCTGAAGTCGGTGTGGCTTCAGCATGCGCATCCTCTAGACTTTCAAGTTCCTCTTTTCCTGTGTGTCAAGAAAGAACTTCTGTGATGGTTTCAGCAGTTGTATCTGAATCCAAAGCTCCCTTTTCAACCTCTTCTTCCCTCTCAGGATTTGTTCACAGAACAAATGCTTCAGATGTGGGATGGAGAGCAATGTTTGGCTCCCTGAGGGTTGAGGGAGTGTGGTCACCTCGTCAGCAGAAGGAATACATCAACATCAAAAATATGAGGGCTCTTCTGCTGGCTCTTCAGGCCTTTCATCCTCTCTTCTCTCCAGGGCCTCTCAAGGTTTTCACAGGCAATACCATAGTCATGTGATATATCAACAAACAGGGGGTACAAGATTTTACTGTCTGTGCCGGCTGGCACTTTTGGTATGGGATCTGGCTATCCAATATCAACTGACTCTTCAGGCAATTTAAATTCTTTCAGATTGGAACACTGTGGCAGACACTCTGAGCAGGTCCTTCACTCAATCCCATGAATGGATGCTTCACAGGCATGTGTTTCTGGACATTGTTCACCAGTGAGGTACTCCTCAAATAGATCTCCTTGCCTGCCCTCTGAACAGACAACTTCCTGTATTCTGTGCCACAGTCCCAGGTCCTCTGGTATGGAAGGTGGACGCCCTCTCATTTTCTTGGAAGGGGAGGTTTCTTTATGCATTCCCTCCCCTTCCTCTCATTCCAAGAGTCTTGTTCAATATTCAACAGGATGCTCCCAAATTCCTGTTGGTGACCCCCTTTTGGCCGTGACAGCACTCGTTTCCTCTACTTCTGTAACTGACACTGTGGGTGATAGGGTTTTGATCCCTCATAGATACCTTTTTTTCTGAGGACATGCTGCAGGTCCTGCAGGAGGTCAGGAATCCTACTACTATGAAATTCTACTTGTCAAAATGGAAGAGTTTTTCTATTTGGTGTCTTCCTTATGAACTGGACCCACTTTCTGTGGATGTTCCTTTGGTTCTCTTTTATTTGTGTGAGATGCTCAGTGCTGGTTTGGCCTATTCTTCTGTTAAGGCCCAGTTATCAGCTCTTACTGCTTGTCTGCCTTTAACTCCCCCGTTAGCTTCTAGATTTGAGGCTAAGCAATTTCTTAAAGGCGTCCTTAATATTAGACTTCCCAGGAAGCCTGTTCCTCCTCTTTGGGATCTTAATTTCATTCTGGAAAAATTTACTCAGGCTCCTTTTGAGCCTGCTGTTTCAGCTTCCTTGCAACATTGTTCTTGGAAGACAGTTCTTTTGTTAGCTATTGCTTCTGCCAGATGTGTATCTGAGTTGGAAGCCCTTATGGCTTGTCCACTTTGTTTGATATTTCATGAGGACAGGGTGTCCTTGCTTACTAATCCTGCTTTCATGCCCAAGGTGGTTAATGAGTTGTCACTGAATCAGTCTATTAATTTGCCTGCTTTTTCCCTCTCCACAATCTGACAGTGAGAGGGTGCTGCATACCTTAGATGTGCATAGACAGCTCAGATTTTATTTGGATAAAACTAAAGCTATCAGAAAATCTGACCAGTTATTTGTTTCCTTTCATCCTAGGTCTTTAGATTTGGCTGTTTCCAAGCAAATTATTTCCACTTGGATTTCAAAGCCAATTTCCTTTTGTTACACTTTTCATGGCGAGAGCCTTCCTTCTTCTGTAAAGGCTTATTCTACTAAAGCTGTGACTTCTGGTGGTTTTTTCAAAGGCTTAGACACTAATTATATTCGTGAAGCTTCTACCTGGACTTCTGTGCATATCCTTTCCAAACAGTACCAGTTGGATGGTATCTCCAGAGCTAGGGGTGGTTTTGCCTATGTCATTCTTCATGGCTTCTTAGAGGGCTCTGCTGTTTCCTCCATCCAAGTTTCTTCTTGAGCTTTGGCACTCTCCCATGTGTAATGAATACTGCAGCAGTGAATGTATTGACATAGTACAGTTGTGTAAAATCTTACCACAACAGTAGATGTCCTTGCCTTCACTGCTGCAATATTCATTCCCTCCCTCCATCCCCCTAGTCTTTTTTCCCTTCCTGGATGTGCAGGTTCTCCTTGGTTTTTCCTTGGACTACTGTTCCTACTCAGTTCTGAGGATGGTATGCTTGAACATCACCTTTATGCCCTACGCTACGCAAGAAGTGTGTAGGTGATGTTCAACGTACCTTAAAGCAATGGTAGACTTTGGTAAACTGGCCTGATGGTGGGCTTCAGCAGGGAACCCGTTTGTAATGAATACTTCAGCAGTGAAGGCAAGGACATCTACTGTTATGATATGATTTTACACAACTGTACTTTTTTGCTCAATAATAATGCCTTGATTCCACTTTGGCAGCCCTAATGTCTCTTGTCAGCTTTGTGTCAGGTGGTTCCTTCTAAGTTGTTCTCTTTTGTGTGAGCTGGTAAGGATATGCACCTTTACGTACTGCCAGAAGTACAGGCTGTTACCATAACCTAACTCTATGAGAGATGGAGAGGACAGATACATAAACTTTCTTCTGAAAGAATACATGAGAACTACTCTATCTTGTCTTGGCTTATCAGTTCATCTGTCCTACTAAATTCTCAGTAAGAAAATATTGTTCACATGAATTTGGATTTGCAACAGACTGTGCAGACATAAACCTAAAATCCAACAGCATTAGCTGACGATGCACAGAAATGCATCATATAAAACCTTGGCACTGTGCCAACTCACAGAATATGGCTGTATTACAGTGCCAATGTAAAATGCAGAGTCCATCAAAAATGTAGGTAGATAATGAAATGTTAAAAGCAGCATAGTGTGCAGTTTGTGGCATGGAGCGAAATGACCTCTTGTCCTTTCACTGCCGGGCAGATCAGCATTATAAAAAAGTAGGTGAGAGGAAGTCACTCTCTTACTGGATTCCAAGGAAATAGCATCTATGGTATATGAACCACAGGAAATACAGAGAGTCCTAGTACTGTGCTACACAAGGGAGCTGATGAGGCAGGAAAACCCATTAGAGAGAGAATGTAACATGTTGAGGGTGATAATATACATACAGAGAGAGTTGCTCTAACACTCTGAACTGCATTATTCCAAAGTACTACTATAACAGACTGCTGAAATAATATGCTACCAAAATGCTCTTTGTCAGAAGCATGAATTCAAATACTCAGTCTCACTTGGTAACAACACCATAAGACATAGCATAACAAAGAAAGAAGGGGAGAACCAGTACTGCTGTTTACCCTTTGGGGTATCGAGTCTGCAGTTCTAGGGTGGTACAGGCACACCAGCCATTCCCATGTGGGGTGCTACACCTTCCTACAGCCTCTACTTAATTAATCTAAATCTGAGGATGCTCTTTCTTGGTAAAACTGGGGCAATAGTTGTTTGTCCCAAAAGTCTAGTATTACCATTGTCTGTTGTTGTACAGCCTCTGAGATTGAATAATTGGGTAACAGGCATGTAAGGAATACAGTGGATGGATTGGCTCCTCTACCTAAAAATACTTATTTTCTGTTTTTAATCATTTGTAACATCGTGGCTAGATCAAGACACCTATGCTTCATTTAGGCAGATTCCATTATTTGCTCCGTTCATGCAGGTATGGCTTCCGTAGGTACAATTTTGGTGCTAGAGTTTTAGGGAACTGTACTTTCATATGCCAAAGTGGATGCTATACAGAGATACATGACACAGAAAAAGGCCATCTGGTATGATATACAGTGACAACAAAGAAAAAATCAGAATACAGGTAAAGACAAGGGCGCTGACACATGCAGTAACAGCACATTATGATGCATCACAGTAAAATGAATGATATTTGTTGAAGACATAGCCTGATTTGCATGAGACACATACAGCTTAATGAAACACTTCTACTTTGATTCACTGGGTCACAACATGGCAAGGAAACAGTTCACTGAGAACAAGTGGTCATGAATTCAGTGCCACGAAACATTAAATATATACACTTTTTTATGGGGGGGGGGGGGCTTGTAAGCCCTCTGCACCTCTCTGAACCTCCTCATTTGAGATGGCAAGCCTCCTGTAGCCCTCAACCTTATATATGATTCCATGACTGCACTGACTTGAAGATAAGGGAAATTGGCAAAAACAAATTAATCACTGCCAGCATGCACTTAAAAACCCACACCAGCAGTGAAGTCCTATTGAACTGGAGAGTCTGACATCAGTGAGCTGAATTCAGCCATATAGAACCTCATCTACTTTGCACTCAATGAGGTGTAGGGGAAGTGTAGTGAAACACATGCAAGGTCTCAGAATGTTATGTTGTATTATGAACCAGCAATACTTGGATATGTGGCACAGGAACAGCAAACATGTAATAATGCAATGTGCAAATGTTTGCCAAAAAACAAGCCATGCAACATGCAGAAAGGTGATGCTAGAACGTCAAACCTTTTGGAGGACAGTGTGTCCTCAGCCCAATTTAGTGGGCTCTCTCAGTGAGCTAGTTCATTATTCAGAGGGTTACAAAAGGGTTTACATTTAGTTTGATTAGTCTGTTGATAATGCCAGAATGTGGAATGGTGCTGAACGCCTTCACCAAGTGACGGTAAGAGGTATGTACCAATTTGCAGCTATCCAACGCCTCAGTGATTTTTTTCAAAGAAGTCAGATAATTTTAGCAGGTAGGCACTTCCTTCTACTAACCCAAACTGGTTCATCAGTTCCATAATGAAGCACTCCACTGCTTTGCAAATAATGCTGGTAAGCCTCATTGATCTGTAGTTGCCAGGATCAGTGATGGGTCCACCCCTATGAAAAAGAATGACCACTGCTGTTTCTGACACCTCTGACACAAAGCCAATTATTTTTATTTTATTTATTTGCAAACAAAAATTAATTTATTTATTTACAAATGTTAAATAAATAAATAAAATAAATAACTTATGAGGGTGAGGCTGAAAAGGAGCTGTATTTCATACTGCCAAGAAATGCTATTGGCTTTGGACAGAGCCCTTAGGACATGCTTTGAGGTGCTCTGTCTTTATACAGTCCTAATTTTGTCTGACCATGGTTGGTAGATGGCAAAAACTAACATTGCATAAGATAGGCACGATGGTAGTGAAAAAGGCTTTGGCCAATATACAAAAGCTCTTAGCAGAAAGATGCAGGCCATCTCTAGAAAAACAGGCAGGAATGTCAATCATCTCATTTCAGGCTGATACACACTGGACTCCTGGAATGACACCAATATATAAGCTAATTGTTGAAATCATTAAATCATTATTTTTATTTTATATTGTGGCATTTTTTTTGGGGGGGGGGGTAGAATGCTGCGCAAGACTAGTTCATACCAGCCTTGGACACATATTCAGAGAGCTCCATCATGTCTCTCTTCGTATATTCCGAGGATAAGTGTGTGTGTGTGTGTGTGTGTGTGTGTGTGTGTGTGTGTGTGTGTGTGTGTGTTTATGCATGTTATCAAACTGGTTCAGATGCCACAACAGGACTAATGAATCAGTTATCGGACTGGTTCATATGTCATATATGGACCAATGATTGAGGTATCAAACTGGTTCAGATGCCACAACAGGAGAACAGAAGCATAACAATTGACTGACATACAAAAGTTTGACACATAAATCATTGACCTCAAATGTCTGAAGCAAAAAAAAAAAAACATTGATCCAAAATGGCTTGAAAGAAAACACTAAACCAGAGTTTCTGTGTGCGGGGGGGGGGGGGGGGGGTCAAGCCCCTCTGCACCTCTGACACCTCCTGCCAATAATTTATATAATTTCAGAGACTGCACTACACTAGGGAAAGGGCAAATTCCCAGATCCTCACTGTACCACAATCTCAGTGTGAAAAAGCTGGAAAGGTTCAACAAGCTGATTTTTAATGGATTGTACTATCTTTCACTCTCTTCGATCAAAGGAAACGTCAACAAAAAAGTATGCATTCCAGGAGATTATACAAGGAGCAGTAAAAGAAGATAAGCAGCCGACTCTAATGATATAGCAGTTCAGTGTATAAGATCTGTAAGCAGAAAAGCAATGTGACTCAGATGCTGTAGGGCAGAGGGCAAAACAGCAGTAACTTAAAAGAGCAGACACAACTAGAGGTAAAATATTAATCAACAGCATAGACTTCCCAACAGTGGGTAGAGCAGTGAGTTTTACAATAGCACAGCCAAGCTGTATGAAGTGGGTTTTACAACATCACTGTTACATCGGAAAGGCCAGATTCCCAGATCTTCACTGTATCACAATCTCAGTGTGAAAAAGTCTTTGATAAAAATGATATCCCTGCAGACTATCATATAAATAATAATACCCTAAGTAACAACTCAGTAGTGAGAGACTTGGGAACGCAAGTTGTCTGTAGTCTAAACTTTGACCACCATGTGTCTATTGTGGTAAGGGAGGCATTTTACGTTGCACACCTCATTAGCAATGGTATTGCCTCAACCTCAAGAGAGAAAGATTTCATAACTTGTACTCGACCCTCATCAGACCAATAATTTAGTACAATGCTCCCTTTGGAATGTACCTTACCAGGCACCTGCAGCAACTTTAGAGACCTCAGAGACTCCTAACCAAGAAAATTCAGGGTCTCCAGCACGTCATACATTAACAGACTGAAGTCACTGTCACTGTACTCAGTAGCGTACAGACTACTTACAAGAGACTTGTGCCTGGCCTACAGAGCAATCAGATCCAAACCTAATGGAAATGCTGCACATCTGCAAGTCAAGTGGGGCAAGGGTCACCCGCTCCAAGGACCCTAACCTGACCTGTGACATAAATAGGACCTGCTGGAGAGACAGATATGTCTCTCAGAGTTTGCCACTCCTCTGGAATAGGCTACCAATTCACATCAAACAGAGCCCCTCTATGACCCTGTTTAAGTGTAGACTGGATAACTGGATAGAAAACCATAAATTTCTCCTCGGGATTTCACCTATGATCCTCCAAGATATGGGCTGTCAATGCTAACTAAGATCTCCAGTTTTGGCAAGATCCTTTATATTGGATTTTTATAGTATTATATTGGGTACACACGGCTAGGCTTATAAAGACCTTCAGGTCAATAGCCCAGTAGCCACCTATGAACCTATATGTCTTAGGTTTCAACAGTGATTGATTTATAAGATGTGCAATTAGTTAATGGTGCTCACAGCATTTGGAGCAATCATGCACAACTGTGCTCAACAGTATGCAGGTGATGAGGGTATATCACACAGTTTGCTGGACAAGCAATCAGAGAGTTGTACCAATAAGTAGGTTTGTTATCTCTAGGGACACTACCTCTTATAGAACTGTTGCAGCTGTAGATGATGCAAGCACTTGTAGTTGTCAAAATTGTTTCTCAGGCATGTACAACCCTACTGCACAAAGTGCAACACTTTCTAGGTGCTGTGTGATCAGTTCTGAAGTCAAATCCAGTGGAGCTGCAGCCCAGCACAATAAAACAGCAGCAGCAACAACATCTGCAAGCACTCCAAGTTTAAACAAACAACCAAGAGCACATAAGCAAAGGAAAAGAAAAACACACTGCAATGCAACGAGTAGGAATTTTGCCTAAAAACAATAGCTACAGCTCCTTCTCTCAACAGAAGGAAGCCTAGTAGACCAGTTGTGAATGTACAAAATTACTACTGCACAAAAGAGAACTCTTAAAAGTATCATATAAACCTGTTTTATGATAATGAAACTATAACTGATAAGGTTCCTAAATGTTTAGTGTATATTGAGATAACAAACATAAATGTCAGAATGGATTTTCTCTAGCATAATTATTTTAGACTTTACAACTGTCAAAATGAATATCTGTGTTTCAACATTACTCTTAGAAAAGCCAGATCAGAACCATGTTTGCATTCTGTGAGATATGAGTGCATGTTAAAAATCTAGATGGAACTCGTACTTCTGCTTTGTGGAACATTACTTGCCTAAGAGAAGCAATTAAAAACATATTGTCTTTATAGTTTGTCCTTGTCTTATTACATGTTCTGTAATTAATACAGCTTTGCTTGTGTAAACTAAAATTACCTCACAAATAAGATCATGAGAGACAATTCAGAAATGAGAACATTCCAAAGCATCACAAGTATCAGCAGTTTCTGAATGATGATTGTGTTAGTTATCTGTCAGTCAAGAATATGAATTATGATTGGGAAATATTTTCCAGAATGTACCATGTGGACTAGTCTGTACCTTGTTTCATGTCTTAAGTCTGCCATGTTAGAATTAGATTTGATTTAGAGATGGTTTACATTTTTCATGTTTACACTTTGTGTAATCTCAACTTGTTATTCTATTCTGAGCAATAAATGTTTTCCCTTAAACTGCTTTCATGTTGGCACAGTGGTAGGCACATGACATGCACCACTGTGGGCACCCATAATACCCTCCCCATGACAAATGTGTACACATGTACACCTACATAATGAGGGATACTGCCAATAGGTGGACTGATGAAGAGCACACATGCTACCTGGTTGTGGGCATGCATTGTGCCTCCAAAGGACTACAACAACCCACATTTGAGAGCATATCTAAACAATCCTGCCTTGGTTTGTGATTTACTGTAGAGATGACTGGTAAGAAGTTTTATTTGAATTTATAAAAAGTCAACAACTGCTACCAAAAAGTCAGAACTCCTGTACAAGATAAAAACAAATGTAAAGGCAAAACACAGGAGTGTGAATTGGCAGAGTAAAGTAATCCACATCAACAGAACTTCGTAACACTCGCAAATCACAAAGCAGGCAGTTTTCACTGTTGATCCTTTAATTCGTGATATAGTAGGTAATGTCCCCAAGTTCACTTACAAAAATTGCATGAACCTTCAGAGAATGTTGTGTTACTCAGATAGGCACCACAATCATATATCCTATTCCTCTGCTGGTTCTACTAGACCATGTAGGAATTGTAATTTTTGCCATTTGATAGATAGCCATGCAATGTTTATACATCCCATTAGTCAACAATGTTTTTATTTTCATCCCAGAGCCAGTTGTGATACGGAGCATGTTGTCTACCTGGCCACCTGTGTGTCTTGCCCAATGTTTTATGTGGGCAAGATGGACAGGAGACTTAGGGATAGGATTAGAGAGCATCAATATAACATCCATATTAAATCGAGTAGGAATGCTCTCTCTAAACATGTATTAGGCACTTCCCTAAAACATAAGTTTAAATTTTTAGTTGTACAGATTAATCAACCTACCATTAGGAAAGGTGATATTATGAATCTTATGGAACAAAATGAGACTAAGTGGATAATTAGGTTG
Organism: Protopterus annectens; assembly: GCF_019279795.1. Taxonomy (NCBI): domain Eukaryota; kingdom Metazoa; phylum Chordata; order Ceratodontiformes; family Protopteridae; genus Protopterus; species Protopterus annectens. Next base: position 1,461,901,916 of record NC_056726.1, read on the forward strand.
AGAGCAGACAGGGAACCCGGTTTGAATGATAGAGTACCCCTGAGACCTATGCTAAAGGGTAGGAGGCTCAGGGTATAGTTTAGTGATTATAGATTTGTCCACATACATATATATTTGTACATATGTATTTTTGTTTTTTATATATATATTTTTTTTTTATATTTTTTATATTTTTATATTTTTCAAATTTTTTATATGTATGTGATTGAATGACATGTGTGTATATATATGCATATTTTTACTATCTTTGCTATTAGTGAGAAAGCATTTTATTTAAATATGCTACTTCGCTGTTTATTGATTAATTAATTGCAGGATATGATGTCATTCCAAGAGTGTATATATATATTGGGTGTTTTAAACAGTTTAGTATTTTGGCTTGAAGAAGCCCATCAGGTGAAAGGGCTTGCCATTTTTGTCTGCTTGTTAAATTAAACACTGATGTTTTATATTCATGAGGTGAAGACTGAGTTCTTGATAGTGAAGTGAAAACTGCCTGCTTTGTGATTTGCGAGTGTTATGAAGTTCCGTTGATGTGGATTACTTTACTCTGCCAATTCATACTCCTGTGTTTTGCTTTTATTTGAATTTATATTTTATCACTGTTTTTCACTGTTCATAGGTAGGAAGGGATAGCTTGTTAACAAGATTTACTTTGATTCATATTTTGTTGTTTTACCTTTAATTTCACTGTTGTTTGTTAGAAAAGGATATGTTTTAGACAGGCAAGCTCTAGCCATCCCAAGGGGCCTAGACAGCTATAAATTGACACAGACTGCATAGAGGAAAATCCAGAGCATAACTAAACAATGCTACCTTGGTTTGTGATTTATTGATCTTTGCTGTTAAAAAGAAGTGCGACTGAGAGCGATAGTGAGCAGAAGCTACTGCATGAGATGTAAGGGAATTGCAGCTTTTGTCTGGCTTGCAGAACTGTATGGTCAGAACAACTTACTGTATTTTAGTATTTAGTTGTACCTTGTTTGTGTGATTTTTGTCATAGAAGTTGATTTAAGTTTTCTTTGAATTCTGTGGTTACTGATTTTGATTATTCTTTTACAATATCTTTTTCAAGCTGAATATGGATTCCTTAAATGAGTATGCAATTAATGATTTGCTAATGTACAAATATCTTGTACAGTGTGATAAATGCTATGCATATTTAAAGGTAACAGCCGATAACACTAGTGATCTGTGTTCCTTGTGTCAAAAGTTGGATGATTTGCTTACCATTATTATAGGTTCATAGGTTCATAGGTTCATAGATTAGTACTAAGCTAACTGCTCTTGTGAGCCATTTTAAGCCTAGCCAATTATCCCTTGTGAGATTTAAACCCTGCACCTTGAGTTTGTAAGGCAAACACCTTAACCATTAGGCCACCCTCCCAACCCCCTAGTAACTCTAGACTTGATTGCACTTGTGCAATTGGCATGGCTTGGAGAACTGTTGTTACCTATATTAATGACTGGACTGGTGAGATAAATAATGTTAGGCAAGGAACAAATAGAACACATTTAGGAAATAATGCGTCTATGGTCTGTAAAGATCATTTAACCCCTATGAAACAAGATGATGCCCCTGACAACTTTGGAATTCTGGATTCTTTAAAAGGAAATAAAAAAGAAAGAAAGGAATAAGTTTACAACAAATAAGAAGGAAGAAAAAAAACTGATTGTCTACAAAGCAACGAAAATACCTACTAAAAAGGACACTTTGTTATGTAACTCACTTACAGGGAATGATAATAATTTTCTATCAGAAAACCTTCAGTCTATAGAAAAAGGCATCCTTTTTCCAAAAGAGAAGGTAGAAAAAAGAGGCAAGGGGACAGGTGAAAAGGAAGAAATCAAAAGTGAATGTTTAAGGATTGAAGAACATCACTGTAAGAAAACAGAAGAGGAAGACAGATGTTGACTACATGGCTCAAGCTGTAGATTTACAATACCAGCTGGATGAGAATTTAACACACAATGAAAACAGTGGGATTAATAAAACTAATGGTGATGAAGATCTATCCTTCGTAACAATTGATAGAGCAGATATTACTGTATTAGAAGTTGAAGATTCTTCAGAGCTGGTCAGCAAACATATTCTTGTAATTGGAGATTCAGTTATTAGAGGAACTGATATTTATATTTGCAGAGAATATAATGAACATCAAGTAGTGTTATGCTTGCCAGTAGCAAAAATAGAAGATGTGAAACAAGATTTGGATAATGTAAGGAAGTACAGATCTGCTTTTATTCATGTCGGTACAAATGATCTCATTAGCAAGGATTCTCTGACTGTTAGTAGGGAACTGACAACCTTCTTAGATACTATAGCTTGTACTGGTGTTAGGATGTATTTTTCACAAATAACCTATAGAAAAGATAGTCAGGTCATACCTACATGGAAAAATGTCCTTTTTTAAAAAAAATAGAAATATGTAGCACATCCAAGCCTTGTTTTGGGCACACGTGTGTAGACAGGATGGTGTGCATTTGTCAAGATCAGGGAAGATAATTTTTGCAGCAGATAACATTTGATGTGTCTCTGATGGTTGTTAATACTAGGAACATTAATAATAACGTTTTTTATTGGAAAATTTGCTACATTCCCACAAGATTGATGTTATTGTTTGTGAAACATGGTTAAAGAACAATGACTGGAAAACAGTTCTGTCAGGGTATAAATGTTTTACTGTAGCAGACATTCTAACAAAAAAGTCAGGTGGAGGTGTTAGGATAGGGATTAAAGATAGTTATGAGACCTGTGATTATTACATGTTCAGTGATAATAGCAATACTATAGACTGTGTAATTGTGGCAATAAAGACAACCCTGGAACATATAACAATTGTTGGAGTGTATAGACCACCAAAGTCAAGTGCAGATGACCTAGAGGAATTCATACATTTCTTACATGAAACACAGGAGGGAAGAATTATATTAGCTGGGGACTTAAGTTTACCAGAAACAGACTGAAATAATATTGATTCTATAACATTAGTAAGGAAATTATTCACAACATATATTCAGGAACAGCAATTGTTTCAGATTGCAAAAAAAATACCAGGGGATGGAACATACTAGACATTATTTGTGTTCGTAAAGAAATTACTGTTACTTCAAGTCACGTTTTACCACCATTGATGTGCAGTGATCATGGGGGTATAAAGGTTAATTTGTTCCTAGATAATTCTGCCAAACTGAAATCTAAACCAATGCACAGACTGTTAATTACAGATTATATGGAAGCAAAGCAGTCACTGTGTAAAACTAACTGGAGTGAGGTGTTCAGTGGAAAACCTGTAGATGGAATGTGGAAAGTTTTGAAAGAGAAACTGAGTGCAAAAAATCGAAAATGTTTAACATCAAGATCTAGGCATACAAGCTTGGGGGGTATATTTTCATAACAAGATACCTGATTAAGATGAGAGACAAAAATATAAGCTATGGAAGAGAGGTCGAAAACTGAAATAAACAAGCTGGAAAAACAGATTAAGCATAGTGTGAGACAAAGTCAAGAAAAATTTGAGGAATATTTATATAAAGATATTGAGCATAAAAGGAAACCTTTTTTATAGATACATAAGACGTGGAAAGAGTAAAGACAGAAACTGATAAACTGTGTGCAGATTCTAAAAGTTATTCTCAGATATAACAGATTATACTTATATTTACAAAATCTTATGCAAAACAGCTTGGGTCCACAAAGGGGTGATAAGTTGTTCTAGTGACATCCAGGTAATCCCAGATACTGGAATCAAATTAGATTATATTGAAAAAGAACTGTGCAAACTGGATCCAAACAAAGCACAGGGAGGAGACGGAATAAGCAACAATGACTTGAGAACACTTCAGCAAGAACTTACACTGCCATTAAATCTATTATTCACTAGGTCATATAAATATGGGGAGATTCCTCAAGATTGGAGATATGCTTATTAAACCTGTCTTAAGGGAAAGGGGAGAAGGATAAACTCAGAATCATATAGACCCTTAAGTCTATTTTCGTGATGTGGAAAAATAATGGAGAAGGTAACATTGGATAAGTTATTGTCAGAACTGGATAGGTTCATAGGTTCATAGGTTGGTACTAGGCTATCTGCTCTAGGGCCTAAACGAGCCTAGCCATAACAATTCCCTGGCTATTTCTTCCCACACTATTTACTTCCCTGGACCCCTGTCTAGCAGGGCAACTGATGTGATCCCCGGGGTGAATTTACTTTCTCCCATCCAATCGTCAAGGTTCCTTTTGAAGAGGGCCAAGGAGGCGCTCTGCTTGACATGTATGGCCAGTCTATTCCAGAGTCTGGGAAGTCTCTGGGTCAGGAACCTATCCCTCCAGCATGTTTTGTTTATTGTGATGACAAGGTTTAGATCCCTGAAGAGTGTGGCTCTGAGGGATTGGGATTTCTTTAAGTGCAGCATGTCCAACAGCTTTGGATTTGGCATGGCCTTGTATGTTAAGCAGAGATCGCCTCTGAGTAGACGATATGCTACTGAGTATAGCTGGAGTTTTTTAAGGCGGTCAGCATGGGGCATCTGCTTTAAGCCTGTGATTCTTTTAGTGAGGTATTTCTGCGGCCTTTCCAGTTGTTGCAGATGTCTTGGTGAGGTACATACCAAACGAGACATTGTACTCTATAATGGGTCTAATGAGGGATGAGTACAGTTGGACAATGACCTCTTTTTTCCTGGATGAAAAGCCCTTAATGATGAGGTGTGCCACATAGAAGGATTTCCTGACTGTTGTGGCGATGTGGTTATTGAAGGTGAGACCACTGTCCACCTGTGTCCCTAAGTCTCTTATCACACTTTCAGTGTTTAGTGTACTGCCACCTATGTGGTAATTCACGGGTACATGTTTTTTTCTCAAAGGGGATAACTATACATTTCTTGGCATTGAGCTTGAGCCCATGGCTCTGGCACCAAGCATCTGTTTCTTTAAGGCCCTTTTGTAGAGTATCCACATCATTTGGGACTTGAAACCATATAGCAGCATGCATATGTTAAAAATAGATCTATTACTACTTGTAATATGATGTTCTATAACAATATAAACAGCTATGAATGAAAAATTGTGCTGTGATATAATTTATATCAATTTAACTTCAGCATTTGACAAGATCAAACACAAAACATTGATCAATAAATTAGAACAACTAGGTATTGATATATTCTTGATGAGATGGATAGCTGCATAGCTTGCAAATAGGACATGGCAAGTATCATACAGCAACTGGACAGGTGAAATTCTTGGTTACAGTCAGGGTGTCCCACAGGGCTCTGTCCTAGGCCCTTACTTGTGTAGATTGTATCTTTTAGACCTAACATTTTCATATAAAGGTATGCTATAGTCTGTATGCAGATGACCTGAAATTGGGTAAACTGATTTCATGTGTTACAGATAAGGCATGTCTGCAAAAGAACTTGACCAAATTGACCATTTGGGCATAGGAGAATAATATATAAAAAGTCTTTTGACTTTTCCCAGTTAGGGGTCACCACAGCGGAACTCCAGTCCGCTAATGATTGGCAGTGGATTTTTACAGTGCCGAGTTGCCAGCCTGACATCCAACCTTCAAAGAAGGCAAACCCATTCACGCACGCACCTACCTGAATGCCTTTAAAAGTCACTCGACCATGGGGAGGACATGCAGACTCCACACAGAAGGCGCTCCAGCCGAGAATCAAATGGGAGAACCTCTTTCTGTGAGGCGACAATGCTAACCGCTGCACCACCGCGACCTACAGTAGAATAATATGCTGATAAATACATCAAAAACTAAGCATATGAGATTTGGGAGACATAAATTGAAAGGTGAATATTTAATACATCACACAGTGAAACTGTAAAGTCATTTAAGGACCTGAGTGTATAGGTAGGTCAAACTATGAGTTCTTCTAATCCTATCAACCAAATGATTAATGATAGTTATAGAACTATAGGTTGTATAAAAAAATTTATAAAGTCTAGGAAATCTAAAATGATGAAGTCATTGTTAGTTACATTAGACCCAAACTTGAGTATGGAATAACAATATGGAAACCCTGTAAGAAAACAAGCATGAGTAAACTAGACAGAGTACAGTGGAAATATACCAAGGGTATCCATGGATGTGAAAATTTAAGTTATTATGAAAGACTAAAATATGAACTTGTACAGTGTTTCTTATAGATATCTAAGAGGAGATCTTATTCAGGTATACAGGGCATTTAGAGACAACTGCCTCTGGGAATGTTTGGGGTTATCAAAAAGTACTAGAGAATCATCAGACAACCCATGTAGAAGGTTCTATAGGAATGAGAAGTGCACTAACTGGTTCTGTGACAGAGTAAGTGATGCATGGAACAGACTACCAAATTACATTAAAGTACTAGGGAATCATCAGACAACCTATGTAGAAGGTTCTATAGGAATGAGAAGTGCACTAACTGGTTCTCTGACAGAGTAACTGATGCATGGAACAGACTACCAAATTACATTAAAGTACTAGAGAATCATCAGATAACCTATGTAGAAGGTTCTATAGGAATGAGAAGTGCACTAACTGGTTCTCTGACAGAGTAACTGATGCATGGAACAGACACCAAATTACATTAAAGTACTAGAGAATCATCAGATAACCTATGTAGAAGGTTCTATAGGAATGAGAAGTGCACTATGGTTCTGACAGAGTAACTGATGCATGGAACAGACACCAAATTACATTAAAGTACTAGAGAATCATCAGATAACCCATGTAGAAGGTTCTATAGGAATGAGAAGTGCAGTAACTGATTCTGTGACAGAGTAACTGATGCATGGAACAGACTACCAAATTACATTAAAGTACTAGAGAATCATCAGATAACCTATGTAGAAGGTTCTATAGGAATGAGAAGTGCACTAACTGGTTCTGTGACAGAGTAACTGATGCATGGAACAGACACCAAATTACATTAAAATACTAGAGAATCATCAGATAACCTATGTAGAAGGTTCTATAGGAATGAGAAGTGCACTAACTGGTTCTGTGACAGAGTAACTGATGCATGGAACAGACACCAAATTACATTAAAGTACTAGAGAATCATCAGATAACCTATGTAGAAGGTTCTATAGGAATGAGAAGTGCACTAACTGGTTCTCTGACAGAGTAACTGATGCATGGAACAGACTACCAAATTACATTAAAGTACTAGAGAATCATCAGACAACCTATGTAGAAGGTTCTATAGGAATGTGAAGTGCACTAACTGGTTCTCTGACAGAGTACCTGATGCATGGAACAGACACCAAATTACATTAAAGTACTAGAGAATCATCAGACAACCTATGTAGAAGGTTTTATAGGAATGAGAAGTGCACTAACTGGTTCTCTGACAGAGTAACTGATGCATGGAACAGACACCAAATTACATTAAAGTACTAGAGAATCATCAGACAACCTATGTAGAAGGTTCTATAGGAATGAGAAGTGCACTAACTGGTTCTATGGCAGAGTAACTGATGCATGGAACAGACTACCAAATTACATTAAAGTACTAGAGAATCATCAGACAACCTATGTAGAAGGTTCTATAGGAATGAGAAGTGCACTAACTGGTTCTCTGACAGAGTAACTGATGCATGGAACAGACTACCACATTACATTAAAGTACTAGAGAATCATCAGACAGCCTATGTAGAAGGTTCTATAGGAATGAGAAGTGCACTAACTGGTTCTCTGACAGAGTAACTGATGCATGGAACAGACTACCAAATTACATTAAAGTACTAGAGAATCATCAGACAACCTATGTAGAAGGTTCTATAGGAATGAGAAGTGCACTAACTGGTTCTATGACAGAGTAACTGATGCATGGAACAGACACCAAATTACATAAAAGTACTAGAGAATCATCAGACAACCTATGTAGAAGGTTCTATAGGAATGAGAAGTGCACTAACTGGTTCTGTGACAGAGTAACTGATGCATGGAACAGACTACCAAATTACATTAAAGTACTAGAGAATCATCAGACAACCTGTGTAGAAGGTTCTATAGGAATGAGAAGTGCACTAACTGGTTATATGACAGAGTAACTGATGCATGGAACAGACTACCAAATTACATTAAAGTACTAGAGAATCATCAGACAACCTATGTAGAAGGTTCTATAGGAATGAGAAGTGCACTAACTGGTTCTATGACAGAGTAACTGATGCATGGAACAGACTACCAAATTACACTAAAGCAAGTACTAGTTTAGATATTTTTAAGAGCAGCCTGGACACTTATTATGGGAACATGTGTTTTGTTATATTGGCATGCTAGAAGGACATTAGTGCATGCACTTGAAATATTAGTATGTATGTACATCTAGCTTTGCCTCCTTCCCCAGAGGGATGGGCATGCCAAGAACCCAAGCCACTGGTCAAACTCAGGTTGCCAGTGACATATTCAGGGCTCTACCCTTCTACACAACCAGGCTAGATGGATGGCCTTTCTATTTTTGCTCCACACTCGTAAAGACATCATTATGTAAGTCACATTAAATATGATATTTAGATTTATAAACTTAGCTGGCACCAGGGAATATCAATGGGATTGTACATCTAATGCCATTTCGATACCTATTACATTATAATTCAATTCATTAATATTCAGATTGCTTCACAATAGACAATTGTCCTCCTGTTGCCAACAAACTAAATGTAAAACATTCATCATACTCACTGTGGAACCAAGGTTTACTGTTAACTAGACCACTTTTAATGTAGACAGAGGAGAAGACTTTCTCCAAAATCACATCAGTAAGCTGGAATGCATTACTGCAGGATGTACTATAGTGTATGCAGCATTGCTGAGAAAGCTTAAGGAATATCTACTGGAAACGCTTGGAGCTTCTGTCCCCAGGCCTCCGCTGAAAATGGGCTCCTACCCTGTTGGACTTTCCTAGTAATCAAATGTCAGTAAATAAATAAATAAGTTACAAGTGTAAGCATTTCCTAAAACTTGAGTAAACTATCTTAAACATGTTAGTTCCATATATAAGAAATGACTTTGTCTATTACTCAGTTACATATTAATTAGTTATACAATTGTATATTTTTGATTGTACATTAGCCTCATAACACTGACAGACCAATATCCATTAACATTGTACTGTCTAACTTAAGATGAACAAAATTTATTTACCTGTTTCTTTTTGAATAAATGTTTATGTGTCCACATTGCTTTCTGCTGTATAAGTATTATACAACTAGTTACTCAGGGGACATAGAGGGATAAAGGCCTACCCACAGTCCAGGCATCCCAAATCTGATTAGTGGTTGGGCAGCTGGCAGAGGGCCATGGAGTATGGGTGTGCCTATCTTGGAGGGGAGGGGCATCTTGGGCATTGTGAAATGAGTCCTGCCAAAGGCTAGGAACAAAGGAACTGATTCCAGGTAGGGTGGGTGAAGGGAACAGAGTAAGGCATGTCCATGCTATGGCCATGGGTGCAGCACATGCTCAGTGTAGCCCTACAATTGCCCAGTGTAGTCTACACAAATAGCATCAGCACAAAGGGGCAGGGTATTATGCTAGTAAAAAAACACACACAGTCAGATGATGGCTTCTCAGTCAGCCCATCCAACCATTTGCCTGGCATGTACCTCACCCTGAAAAACTTGCATGAGGTGTTGGGGGGTCCACCTCAGTGCAGGAACTCTTCTAGTATGGAAACCCTCCCTCAGATGGAAACACCAGGAGCCCACCAGGGATGGGACTTGCAATAGGATGACTAGGTTGGCATAGGTAGCATGGTGTTTAGACGATGTGGAAGAAAACATATTATTCAATGACTAGCCATTAATACTAAAAAAGGAGCACACTGATTGGCCAGCCCAACCAGCGTGCCTGTTGTAAATCCGAGAATATACCAACAGAAAAAGGTCCAGTCACCCGGACTTTTTCCAGTTAGTATATTTCGTAATTTTTTTTAGTTTTCTTTTTTTTTGAATAAAAAAAGAAAATGGAAGACTTGAAGCAAATGAGGGAGACGTTGCAGACAAAACTAAAAGGTTAATCAGGTACGTACTGCAAAACTTAAAAAAACTTACCTGATTATCCTTTTAGTTTGTCTGTCCCGACTCTCCCAAATGTAAAAAGTGTCCCAGTTTCTTTTTTATATTCAATGAAAAAAAAAAAAGAAGAAGAAGAAGCAGCGGAGATCTTCCTTTCTCCATTGGTCCATCTGCACAGCACTGATGTACTGCGTAAGTGTGAGAACACAGGTCCCGTACGCATGCGAAGTACATCAAAAACGCCCCTGGATACCTGCAAAAAGCGGAAGGGTAGCACGGATGCATTATACAAAGACATTATTTAAGAAAAGTAAGTATTTTTTTCTTAAATAATGTCATTGTATAATAGCAATAACCCACAGCTGGGTGTAGGCAATGATGGATTTACCCACGGTTGGCTTTGTTTGGTCACTCGGGCTTTGCCGTCGTGACCAAACCACACCAAACATGGGTAAATCCAGCATTACCCACACCCAGCCATGGGTTATTGCTTAAGTATAAAAATATAACTAATCTATGTTTGTCATTGCCATTTGCTTTAGATTTATTTATTTACAGAGCAATGATCCAAGTGGACCCTTTTCAAACTCAGACTAGGAATATAAGCTTAACAAAAAATAAAATATATACAGCATCATTAAACATTTACTGCGAGAACAAAATATGCATAGATATATGCAGTACATACATATTATAAAAATGTTATACAGATTGAGAGCATTGCTGTAGAATTACTAAGAATTGATGCATATGGAATAGTAATTATTGACTAAACAAAAAAAATATCCTGGAAATGTCAAAGTAGCACTATTAATGACCAGCTGAAGCGAGTACAGAAACTTGAGTTTTGAAGCCTAGACTTTTTGTATCTGGTGGTGGAATTGTTGTAAAGGCATTTACAAATGGCTGCTTGATGGAGGTGCTGTTTAAGGCCTTCCCTGAATATACTGTAAGACTTGTTGTCTTTAAGCAGTACAGGAAGGGATTCCAACAGTTTAGAGGCAAAGCTCAGAGAAAATGTGGTCATTAACTGAGAGTTTGTTATGTGGCATCTGCAGGGAAGTGGTCTTTGAGTTCTTTGAATGGAGGCTGTAGCTGGACTGTCTAATAATGTCTAATAGTAATCTTTAATGAGTTTGTACAAGATGGCCCCTAGCAGTAGGTCAGCCAGTATGTAAATGTGAGCCATTCGGGGGGTTGGGGGGGTTATTCCATTCACAAACTGAGCCATAAGGATCGCTATTCATATAGTGTTTCTGTTCTTGGGACAGGACGTTAAATATTCTTCAGGATAAGAAGAGATTTTGTTAATTTATGTTCTAGTCATTTCAATGTGGTGTTGGACATTTAACCGTTGATCTACCCAGAGTCCCAAGACTATGACTGAAAAGGGTCTTTGGGCCATTTCAGTTAGCTAGTTAACAAATGTAGAAATACGTCAATAAATATTATCAAATGTGCCCTATAAATAATTACCTTATGCAGTATAACATTTGTAATTATGACAAAATATATTCATTATTTACAGAATGTGCAGTCTGCCATGTTTGTATTTACTTATTAATTGCAATTGGATAATGGGCTACATTGGCTGGTCGACTGCTCCTTTTTAACCACAACACAGTCTCTAAGAGAGCAGCAAAAATGAATGACATCAAACATACATTTCAAGTATATAAGCAGCATTAAACAAAGGTGACAGTAAGACTTATAGGTAATGTCATGCTTTGATTAAAAGTAGGATTAACATTTGAACAGTATATATTATTTACAACAAGAAAGAGCTTTACACCAGAAACTATTATTCACAATATTTACAAAAGATTTTGCCTCATTAGTATTTACAATATTCATAACAGGTATTTTGATGATCAAGAGGAACAGATAGAAATTATAGCTATGGCATTGTTGTGGTTCCTTGTTCCTTAACCTGTACGCCTGAAACATGTACACTTTGATTCTTGCTTAAGGTGATCTTTTAGTGTGTTCTTGAATTCTAGTAGAGAGTCCAGAGGCCTTATTTCAGTTGGTATGGGGTTCCAGGTGGCTGGATACATTTTTGTGGAAGTTCTTTCCTCTGTGGGGGTACCAAATGAAGGACTTGTAAGGAATAGCAATCGATTGTGATACTTATTGTCAGTGGCTGCAGTGAGAACCCACAGTTGTGATACTTATTAATTTACTTACTATATGGTAAACAGGTAGGTGGACTGGTCTACTGACCATTTTCTACCATGACCTGGGCTCAAAGAGCAAGAAAGAACATACAACTATATTTCAGAATTCCAGTAACAATACATTAACATTTTGTAAGAGACTCTAACTCAGACAAATGATGGGTGCAAAAGCCATGACCTAAAACTCAATGCCAAAAAATAAATTATAATACTCTTTGGAAAATTGTCAACCTAAATCAATTACTCCACCAATAAAACACCACTAAGAGTCGACCCATTAGTAAGGGATCTGGGAACATATGTAGACAGCAATCTGGCCTTTAACCAATACATAGCTTAAGATAGTAAGAAAATCATTCCAGGTTGCCCAAGTTATATGTAGGGGTAAGGTATCCAGGTCCAAGGAAGTTATAGTACCACGCAGCCCTTATCAGACCTATCTTTGAGTACAATGTCCCCTTTGGCATGTTCCTAACTAGACACTTGCAACAGCTAGAACACCTTTAAAAGTTTCTCACCAGGAGAATTCAGGACATGAATACCCTGCCCTACACTGATCACCTAAAGACACTGTTTTTACCACACTTTTGTGAAATATAGGCCGTAAAGGGTTGAATCTGTCTGAATGGTTGCTACGTTTGGTGTCCTGTATCTGTATTCAATCTCCTAAAGGCTGATGAGAGGGGATCTTTTCCTGACTTACAGAACTTCCTCAGACACAGCCCTGATGGATCTGTTGCACATGCGCAAAACAAACAGCATCGGAAACTCTAGATCCAGGGATGTGAATTTCAATTTTGACATAAACAAAACATGTTGGAGAGACAGATACGTGATGCAAAGGATGTCCACAGTATAGAATAGCTCTCCATTCATGTAAAATTGGGTTAATCCCTGACTGTATTCAAACAAAACCTTGACAACTGGATGGGAACTCATAAATTTAAACCCGTGCTGGCCCTAATGTCCCTAATGGACAGAGGCTATCAGTAAGAAAAGTATTATCCTAACTAACACCCCACCCCAAGTCTCTTAGTTACCTCCCTACTAACATTTCCTCTCCTTGTATATACACCCATGATACTCAGGAACCTAAATGGGTTTGGCATGCATGGCTAGGCTTGTAAGGGCCCTAGTGGTTATTAGCCTAGCAACAACCTATGAACTAAGATTATCAACAAAAGCATGCTATAAATTACTAATTAAAGTGTAAGTAATCACATTTTAATTCTATAGAAAAAATCTACGATGTTTATACAGTATATGTATAATATTTGCAGTATGTACAGGTTCGCAAAGGTTAAGTATGTTACATTGGAAGAAAATTCACTGAGCCATTCCAGGAACTTTAGCTATCGTCTCTAAAACATTTGCACTTGACTTCTCAGGAAAGATGATTTCTCAACTCCTTTTTAAAGTCCTGTAATGAAATGAGGTTTGATCGCCTCACAGCAAGAGGTTCTCCGGTTTGATCCTCGGCTGGGGTGCCTTCTGTGCAGAGTCTGCATGTCCTCCCTGTGGTCGCGTGGGTTTCCTCCGGGTGCTCCGGTTTCCTCCCACATGCCAAAGACATGTTGTAGGTGGATTGGACACTCTAAATTGGCCCTAGGTGTGAGTGCGTGCATGTGTGTGCCTTCTGTGGAAGGTTGGGCGCTGGGCTGGCAACTCAACACTGTAAAACTTCACTGCCAATCATGAGCAGACAGGTGATCCGCTGTGACGACCCTAACCGGGAAAAGCCGAAAGGAGAAGAAGAATGAAACGAGGTTTGATATTGCAGAGGGTAAATTGTTTCAAATAGTCAGGCCTGCTCTTGAAAAGTGTTTTTTTTCAGCTTTACAGTTTGAATCGTAGGGCATGTAAGTGTAATGTTGTTATCTTAAGTACCCCTTAGTGTGTGTGGGACTGCCCTGTTAAGGGAAGCTTTCTCTGGGGGGGGGGGGGTGTATCCTAAGTTCAAATTTCTAAATAAGAGTGAGCTAAATAGAATTGAGACCCACTGATCCATTTTATATTTTGGAAAAGATTGCAGTGGTGAGTTTGTGAGTTTGAAAGAAGAGCAAATCTAAATCTTTTTTTTCAACTATATGTAGTTTATCAGCAGTGGTTCAGGATGTAGGGCAATAAGGGGTGGGCCATGGGTAGGCCATACTCCAACTCAGGTATCAGTATGTTTCTAGCTATGGCCATTCTAGCTATTACATAAGGAACAAGAGATTTTATAGCGTAGCTTACTTAAGCTGATCGAGTACCTTGATTACTATCCTATTAGTGTGGAATGTAAAGTAAAGGCAGAGATTGAGAATTGAGTTCAAGGTATTTGCATTTCTGAAATGACTGAAAAAGTGTTACCATGCATGTCCTAGATGGAGACAATTAGAGCTTGTGAAAGATTCTGTTTGAAAGCAAAAATCATCAAATTATTTTTATTAGAATTGATAACGAGTTTGTTAGTGAAAATACACTGTCTAAGTTCTGAGAGTGATTTTTGCAGATTGGATTTTGGAGATGAGTGTTGTTTATTTGACTCCAGCAGTAATATATCATCTGATTACAGTAAGATGTTTCTAGTAGTCAGGATTTCAGTAATATCATAGATAAAATGTGAAAAGCATACAGGCCCATGAATAGCATCTTGTGGAACACCTATATTAAAGCTTCCAATGTCTGAGTATTGATTATTGAAGTAGACATGAAAAGTCCTGTTGAAATAATTTTGGAACCAGTTAACAGTGTTATCTCCAAAGTTTAGCCAAAGGAGTTTAGTAAATAGCAAATTATGTTTGTCTGTCTCAAAGCCTCAAGTGATGTCAACAAAAATACCTGCTGTAGTTAGACTATCATTTATGTTAAAATAAATGGTATCTGTAGACATGAGCAATCCTGTAGTTGTACTGAAGGCATTTCAGAATTCATGCTGGCCATCCACTATTGCTGTTTATGTGTTTAAATAATTGACTGTATAGCAGCTTTTCAAATATTTTTACAATTAGGCTCAGGTTGGATATTGGTCTGAAGTCCTTGAATATTTTTGGAGCTGAAATGTTTGGGACTGGAATAATTGTGAAGTGTTATAAGCTGAAGGAAGTGAAGCAATTGTAAGTCATAAATTAAAAGTATGAGTTTGAGACTTTGTAATTTTGTCTATCACACTTTTGTGGAATTTAGACTGCAGAGGGCTGAATCTGTCTGAATAGTTGCTAAGTTTGGTGCCATTTTCAGTGATTTTTGAAGTGTGAAAAATTGCTGCATATTCATCGAGGGGATAAGAGCTGAGATCAGGGTATGGAATTGGTATTGCTGGAATGATTTGGAGTGGATTTGGGGTTAGTGAATAATTCAATAATATTTTGGATAGATGAAGACAGGAAGGATTCAAAATTATTTGCAAAGTGGGACTTCAGTGTTAGAATTTGAAACAGGAGTGGAGTCAGTGATGTTTCTAGTGATTCATTTTATTTTGTTCCAAAATAGCTTAAGATTACCAGAGGTCATTCCTCTCAACTGTCCAGATTTTTGCCTCATATATTGGGTCAGTTACTCATAAAATTTGAGATTTTCTGACAAGCTACTAGGGATTGAAGTCACTAATTAGTGACAAACATTTGCGTTACAGACTTCATATCCTTCAAAAATACATGCTAACATAAAATCTGATATTCTAGCACCTTTCTAAGTGTGTAAGAACAATATTTAAAATGTGTCCCTATTTTTGGCCCTTTGTTTCCCCATAAGTTTTGATTTTGTCTAGATTTCTTGCATTAGGAGTTTGAGAGGTATGTCAAAGGTACAGATATGCTTCGGCCTTATGTATACTGATATGGCAGAATTTGTTGTGATTTTAGTCTGTTTTCTGCATGTGAGAGATTCTTAGTGTAGTTCGGTATCTGATAGATTTTGTTTCGAAGTCTGCCAGGCACTACCTATTTCTTTCATCTTACGTGTTATTTCATCAGTAAGCCAAGGGCATGCCTGACCTCTGAGTTTTCTGCGAGAGGTAGGGAACAGACAGATGTCCATGTCAGAAAGAATGGAATAGAAAGGAAGAGAGATATGACTGATGAAGGGTTAGTGATAGAATATAAAGGGGACCAGTCAATAGAACTGAGAATGCCATTAAAGTTGTTTAGCTTATGTACGATGAGTGATCTGCCAGTGACTATCTGTGAGGGGAGTTTTTGAGGTTGGAAAGAGCAAGTTGAAAGGGCTAGCCAATGGTCTCTATAGTAACTTGGGAGAACAACTAGTTCATTACATTTGTAATTAATATTAACAATTAGCAGATCACGTGCAGTGTCATTATTTGTTGAAGGATTAGATCTAGTAGGTGAATTAAGTATCTCTTCAAGGCTTGTATTACTGAACACTTGTCTGGAGATGTTCACTTTCTGGGCCTGTTACATTAATGCTGAAGTCACCAAGCGTGATGGTATTTTAGGGAAGCCTTTAGTCAACATCTTTTGAATGGTTTGTTGGATTATTGTGAATGAAATTGGGGGAAGTACATAAATTGAAGCTGTGTTAAGGTGGAGTTGCTTATCTAGTGTCATGAGGCATAATGACCAATTTGGGTCCAGTCATTGCTTGTGCTGCTTGTAGAAATTTTTTTAATGTGTACAGATGCATTTTGCTTAATACAGAGCATGGCATCTCTGCGCCATCTAGAGCTAATTGTGTATGTAGCTTGTATGAATGCTGGTGGGCAAAAGCTATTTGTCACCCAGGTGTGGTTAATGTAATGTTAGCCATGCCTCAACAATTTACTACTTATTGTTAAAAAAGCATTAAAACTAGCAATGATGATGTCTTTATTGCTTGGTATTAAGGTTGAAGAAGGGGCAGCCATGGTGGTGCAGCGGCTAGTGTTGTCGCCTCACAGCAAGAGAATCTCCGGTTCGATGCTGGGGTGCCTTCTGTGTGGAGTCTGCATGTCCTCCCTGTGGTTGCGTGGGTTTCCTCTGGGTGCTCCGGTTTCCTCCTACATCCCAAAGACTTGCTGTAGATGGATTGGACACTCTAAACTGGCCCTAGGTGTGAGTGCATGTGTGTGTGTACCTTCTGTGGAAGGTTGGGCGCCGGGTTGGCAACTCAACACTGTAAAACTCCACTGCCAATCATGAGTGGACAGATGATCCTCTGTGGCGACCCCTAACCAGGAAAAGAAGATTAAGGTTGAAGAAGGATTGCAATTAGGTTTTTGCTGGATTAGAGTGGTTTAGAATGGATATCACCAGAGTTAAGAAATTTGATTAGGAAATAGCTTAGTTTAGTTTCAAGACTAAGTCCTTAAAAAGCTTTTTTTGTTGGTTTGTTTGTTTTGTTTTGTTTTTGTTAAAGGATATATTTTGCAATGGTATGGTTTAAACTATGAATTGCTTTCTCGTGATAAAAGGAATAAATGCTGTCTACTGGGAATGATTTGAACTGGAGCTTATTTGAATCCTGTAGGATGCAAGTAAGTATAGCTTTTCCTTACTGGAAGAACAACGAGGAATATCGTCTGTGAATTAGACATAGCTGAGCAGGAATGTTCCAGTTTGGGTAAAATAAAACACAAACTTCAGATGCGGCCTAGTTCTGTACAAAGTAGTATGAAAAATAAGAAAAGTAACTAAATGAGAGAGAAATATGAGGAGAGACAAAATATAAATCATTGTATGAAGTGCTTGCCAGAGTTTGTCCAGCATATTTCAAAGATAAAATAGATAATGATGCAGTATGTGTATGGGGTGGATATACGGAAGATACGTGTACTGGTGAAGAGATGTGAGTTAACTGGGAGAGGGTTTGAAAGGTTCAGTGACCAAGAAGTATAGTGACTGAAAGGGGGTGAGTAAGGAATGTGGCCAGCGGACTAAAAGGAGACTAATGAGAGGTCCTGCAGTAACCTAATAAAGGTAAGCAATTACCTGATCTAGTCAATGACTAGGGAATGTGTAAGGTTGGTTATAGTGGAAGAGACAGCAGTAAAAGGAGAGTCGGTAGCAGTTAGAGAAGGAATATCTGGAAAATGAGAGTTATGAAGGGTCAGAGGGAGCAGATGTAGCCAGCTATGGGAGGGTCAGTAATACAGACTGAGAGGTATAGCTAGGACACTAGTATTAACTGTAAGGGTCCTAAGTATTAACTGTAAGGGTCCTAAGTATTAACTGTAAGGGCCCTAAGTATTAACTGTAAGGGCCCTAAGTATTAACTGTAAGTGTCCTAAGTATTAACTTTAAGGGCCCTAAGTATTAACTGTAAGGGTCCTAAGTATTAACTGTAAGGGCCCTAAGTATTAACTGTAAGGGCCGTAAGTCTCTGGAACATTATAATAGTGGATGCTATAGGCAGGCCAGTTAGTTGGTTGACCCATGACTGTAGGCTGAGCAGAAGTAGAGCTTCAGAATATTGGCAAAATGGAACAATCAAGCATAGTAATACTGCCCAGGGCAGTTGCATAATACCACTGTATTTTGCACCTTTTAATGACAGAAAGCCATACCTCTGTATTCATCACCTGAGACAATGTGAATTCCTTTTCTGCTTTGTCATGCCTCACCATTTTCTTGCAGTGGAAACACTAACAAAGACATCCAAGCCTCCCATGACCGTCACTTGGAACTCATTGTATGTTTGTCTGCTGGTGTTTGTTGCCTTCTCAATTGTTTAACGTAGTCTTTTTTTGTCTTTCCCCCCAAAATTTAGTAGAAGTAAGTCTTCAAGTCTTCTTAGCAGTGATTTTAAGTGGAGAGTGTTTCGGAAGGCTCTAAAACCTGCTGGTTGTCACAGTTACCACAGGATTTAGCTTTATTTAATCTTTTACCATATCCTCATGATGTACCAGATACCTGGGCCATTATCTTTGTTTATAAGATAACCCTTAAGCTCTTCTACTTTAACTCACTCAAGCCTATTAACACAATTTTTGTATACTTCCTGTTCACAACCATACCTCACTTATGGCGCTCAATCATTTTTTGGGCCTGGCTTCTTTAAACAAGTGACTTATCAACTGATAATAGGCAGTATTAGAACGTGCAAAGGGTTATTAGCAAAATAATACTAAGACTGTCAATACAGGATATTCTGCAGTAGAGAAATTAATCAATTAATTTGTCACTTATTCATCTTTTCATATTTATGTTCATATTTTCATAGCTGAGAGCCCTACATGTTATTAAGGGGTATAGTGTGAAATGCCTTGGTGGGAGACGGGAAAGTTTATTGTCCATGCCCATTTATATGACATTATACATCAGATATTGTTAGCTCTTTGTTAGTATTTATGAAATAAACAGTATTTCATTATGTATTATATCCAGACAAAATACCAGCATTATCTAATTTACTTAAAATACATGAAAACCCAAGACAACTATGTTCTAGTGACAAGACCTTAATCAAGATAATCAGAACCAACAACTCAGCAGGAGACTCCCTCTTTTCTAACTACATAGGCAAAATCTGGAACTCACTGCCCCCTGATATCACCTCAGCAAATTCTATCATTAAGTTTAAACAACTACTAAAGGAACACCTACTTATCAACAGACAATGCCCATGCCTTCCCCCAGATTGACCTTCTACACCTGCCTTTCCCTCAGGACTTTATCTATCAACCTCCACATATTAATTTACTGTATGTACTAGTTTTCTTAATATGGCATAATGGTTAAGGTGCTTACCTTAGAAACACAAGGTGCAGGGTTAGATTCTTACAGGGTTAATTGGCTAGGTTTAAAAAAATGGTCCATGAGGGTAGTTAGCCTAGTAATTGTCGAAAGATTTTACTCTTCTAACATATTCTGGAAGAATCACACCAAGTTCTTGTAAGCAAGTAAAACAGCTTTATTTTACATGCATGGAGATCTGCTACATGATAGTAATATGCCAGCAGTCTGGCTACTTGTACTTTAAGTTCTCCTTATATAGACCCTCCTGCACGTACATACACGTAGCACAGAGGACTTTCATTAAAATTGATAGTTTGATTACTTGTTTTTACCAGCCAGTACCACAGTTATTCTTGCACCATTAACTTTATCAGCAGTTTAAGATTAACTCCTGCATTCCTCAGTGATCAACATTTTCCAGAACATTTCAGTTTGCACGCAGTGAACATTTTTCTGCTTAACCCTTTAAATACAGAATACAAAATATGTTGACTTCAGTATTTTTCCACATTTCCCCTTACAACATTTTGTATACTGTTTATTTTACACAATCCCAGATCGTTGTATACCTTCTCATAATCAGAGAAATATGCTTTTGTAGCATTGGCAGAGATAACCTTCGATATTATCATTTTGATACATGGTATGCAACAGCAGCCAAGCAGCAAAAATATGATTGCACCAACACATACAGCAATTAAAATGTTCATCAACACAGAACCCCAGTTTCCAAACAGATTTTGGAAAAAGTCAGTCAAGGGGTTTGGACCAGGTTTAGTCAGTTCAGAAACTTGTTGAATTATTTCAAGATGGCTCTGAATCGCGTGCTCGTTATCAGGAATGAACGAGCAGCACTCCTCGTGTATCAGAGCGCAAGTACCTCCTTTCGCCGCTAGGGTGAAATCGTGCGCCATACGGTTCTGCAACACTACTGTTCTCATCGCCGTTAATTCGTCCGTCACCAATTCTAGCGCTGAAAATGTCGCATTACTCAGAGTCTCTAACAGTTTTGACAGTTTTCTCAGTTCCCAGATGGATTTTACTGTCCCATATGCTGGCAAAATACCAGCCCAAGCAATTACATCATCGCCTAGGTCCATATGTGAGAGTCCTTTGCTGCTGACGTGTGCCAAGTCATGGTGATAAATCCATGACGCATCAGTGTTACCAACGGGATTAATAGGTTTATTAAGAGAACGTGCATTTCGTATTTTACCTTGAGGCAACGCATTTGCGTGCCTGATAGCTGGTATCAGATATCCCAAAAAACAACTTCCTGACCAGCCATATGGTAACCATTTATATGCTTTCCTACCACAAATAAAATAACAATCATTTGTTTTGATGGTAATATTGGTTGCAAATTCATAACTCCCATTTGGCTTTAGCCCTTAAATAACAGGCCATATACATACAGCATTTTTGCACCAAAACTAATATCATTTACATTGATGTCCTTTTTTATAGCTCCAAACTTGGTCTCACACTGCCCTTCTAGGGTACAATTATGAACTATTGTCAAATTACATTGGCTCAGCCCCACCTTAACTTTCCCAATCTTTTGAAAACACACTGTTCCATTTTGGCGCCCAGAAGAGGCAGCGCCACCTTGTCTCTCAGTGGTACTTCTGTGGTTTCAAACAACAAACTATTCCAAGTATCATTTATTCCCAGAGGGCTGTCCCTAACATTAAGCCACTGTGTACAGTAGGTATTGCAGTACATACCCAACAATTTGAGACATTCATTGAGGATGCATATGCATATTTAATCGCTTGATATGTATTAAAGTTTGGATGCCAGCTGGTGTGTTTGTCTCTTTTTGAATGGCTAGCTTCATTAAAAGACAGAAATGTCCAAAACAGAAATATTACAATCACAATAGTTATAAACAATAAAACATTGCAATAGAACCATTTTCTCTTATTCTCATTATTGTCCTTCATGATTGCTGCTGTCTGTTTGTTCCTCAGGGGAACTCAAGTCTTTATTTAACTTAAAATGTTTTATGATTTTGCAGTGCGTTAGGTGGATCCATGAGGACCTTTCTTTAATCCGAACTGCTGTTGGAGTTGCGATTAGCACCTGGTAGGGGCCCTCCCATTTGGGGATGCCCAATTCTTGCGTTTATTATTTTGATCCAGACCCACTCGCCGGGCCTGATTTCCGTGATCTTGTCGTCTCTTGAACCTGAAAAACAATCATTCGTTAAACAGCTGTTAGTATTGGTCAGCATTTTCCTCATGTACTCAGCTATCTCCTCACCCCTCACGTTCCGCAGGCAACAAGTTTTGCCACTGCGGGCGTAATAAGGTCTCCCATACAACAACTCAAATGGGGTGACTCCTTTTGAGGTGGGAGTTGTGCGCATGGAAAGGAGGGCTAGAGGTAGACAGGTAATCCAAGACTGATGTGTCTCGGCCATGAGTTTTCTCAACTTGCCTTTTAGAATGCCGTTATGGCGTTCCACCAACCCTGCTGACTGTGGGTGGTAGGCACAATGGTGTTTCAATTCAATTTGGAAAACTGTAGACAGTTTCTGTATGATCTGATTGACAAAATGCGTGCCGTTGTCAGAGTAGATGCGTGTAGGAAGTCCAAAGTGCGGGCCGATGTGATTGACCAAAATTTTAGCCACTGATTGAGCATCCGGATGTGTCACCGGAAAAGCCTCAATCCACTTAGTAAATGCATCTACTATTACTAACACAAACTTCTTTAGTTGTGCCGGGGTCAATTCGATGAAGTCCATACATATTGTATGAAAAGGATAGGGGGGTGTTGGAAATGATGCGGAGCAACTCTGACCCCTCCCCCGTGGTATTTAGCACATACTATGCAGGATAGACAAAAACGTTTTGCATATGCAATGAAACCCTTGGTCCAAAAGGTAAGGTGGATAATTCTAACCATAGCTGCAGGGCCCAGATGGGAAGGGCCATGCACAACTAGTGCTGCATATCTAAAAAGATTAGTAGGCAAAACATATTTATTATCCGGTCCCACATAGATTCCTTTGTTCTGCCTAACACCATACCTAGTCCAGCGTTGTTTTTCCTGTACTGTGCTAAGTTCCTGCATGACTTGTAAGGTTTGCAAATCAAATTTATCTGTTGGTTGTAATTCTGTAGGTGTGGTTTCAAGTGAAAAGGTACTGGACATAGCTGCCTCTTTGGCTGCTTTGTCTGCTAGGGCATTACCAAGTGATACCGGGTCCTTAGCACGGGTATGAGCAGCGCATTTACAGATGGCCAAACCCGTGGCCGTTGGACGACTTGTAGTAATTCAAGGATTAGGTCTTTGTGCATAATGTCTTTCCCGAGGTTGTAACCATCCCCTATTTTTCCATTGCTGAGCAAACACATGCACCGTAGAAGGCATATTGACTATCCGTATAGATAGTGACGTTCCTGTCCTCTGAAAGGAGACATGCCCTTGTCACAGCAATCAGTTCCGCTGCTTGAGCGGATAAGTTCCTGGGGAGTGGTCTTGCCTCTATTATCTGAGTTGCAGTAGTAACTGCATACCCTACCTGCGTGGTGCCTGTTTCTGTTTTGCGTGCTGACCCATCTACAAACAGTGTCCAGTCCGCATGTAGTAAGGGTTGATCTTTAAGATCCGGTCTTGGTAGAACTTTAGAATGTATGAGATCTAAGCATACATGCGGAATACCGTCTTCAGCAACAGGTAGCAATGTCGCTGGATTTAAGGTAGTGCATCTCTCAATTGTCATGTGTGGCTGCGATAACAGTGTAGTCATACAAGATAAATGTCTGCTAGGTGACAGAAATGTTAACTTGTCCTGCAGAAGGATGACTGCTACAGAGTGCGGGACTTTTAACGTAAGATCATGGAACAATACCAACGTGGCAGGCGCTTGTACCGCCAAAGCGGCTGCAATTACTGCTTGCACACAGTGTGGTAATGCTCGTGCTACTGAGTCTAATTTGCTAGAGTAAAATGCCAATGGTCTTAACTTATCTCCATACATTTGCATTAAAACAGATGTCATAAATCCCTGCTTGCAATCTACAGTCTGTATAAAGGTCTTACTGTAATCTGGAAACCCCAATGTTGCTGACCCAGCTATCAGTTGCTTGATCCTAGTAAATGCCTGTACTGCCTTGTCTGTCCAGTGCAGCAAATCTTTGCCGCCATCGGTATTGCAAAAATTAAGTCTGATAGCGGGTGCACTTCTTCGGCGTAGTTGGGAATCCAACTTCGACAGAAGTTCGTAATTCCTAAAAAGGACATCATTTTTTTTTTGTAGTTGGCATGGGGGCTTGTAAAATAGCATTCTTTCTGCTGTCATCTAATCGCCTGCCCTTCCCAGAGATAGTATAACCCAGGTAACGTACTTCTAATTTACAAAATTGTAACTTAGACTTATTTACCTTATGTCCTTCGTGTGCCAGAAAGTGTAGTAGTCGAATAGTCTCGGACTTACAGAGTTCTTCCGTAGTCGCGGCCAGGAGGATATCATCCACGACAGCAGTAGGTGGCACCCTTGGGCTGGTTGGAACTGAGCCAAATTGGTGGACATCTCTTGTGAGAAGATGGTCGGACTTTTGCAGTATCCCTGCGGTAACCTGGTATAGGTATAACGCTTGCCCATAAACGTAAATGCAAACCAAAATCTACTATCTTCCTGCAAGGGAATAGAGAAAAAGGCATTACTGATATCAATTACAGAAAAGTAGTTATCCGTTGGAAGGATATCGTTCAGCAGAATAGACGGATCCGGGACTATGGGGCCCGAGGTACCACCGCGGCAGTTATTGCCTGTAAGTCTTGTACCATCCTCCATGTCCCATCCGTGTGTTTTACTGGAAATAAGGGCGTATTACACGGTGAGTCTGTGCACAGAATTAATACTCCAGCTTTCAAAAGTGCTGTGATTACCGGTAAAATGCCCTCCTCTGCCTTTCTGCTCAAGGGATACTGCCGTTTATGAGGTCTAAATTCTGACTTGGGTGTAATCTTTACCTGTCCTGCCGTTCTAATCAGTCCGATATCGTGCTGACCCTGCGACCATAATGAGTTTGGAATCATCTGCAATTGAGATTCTTCCATGGGGGTAAGGAGACATAGTCATAATGTCCCAGGGGATTGTATCGGTTTGTCTTCCCTGAGGTGCACGGTCGGTCTGGCTTGTGTAACCCAGTTAAGTTTTGAACCTGAATGCCCTTACCTGCCAACTGTTCTGGTGTCCATCCTACCCATTCAGTTATTTTCTTACCCACGAGGTACCATGACATTCCTTCACCCTCCGTGACTGAAATATGTGTGGTTAATTCATTCTTATACAGCAGCTGCATATCCCTTGTAAGGCTACATGTGACTGCAGAATTACCTAGTGTGTCCCAAAAAGGCTATGCAATACTAGTTTGGTGACTTTAAAACTAAGAAATTTCTTTTCGTATTCTAAATCAGGTCCGGCACATCTTCTGTAATACATTGTGCAATGTAATGGATCTGACACCTTCGGATTTGTTATGCCGTATTTGCTTAATGCCAAATTTGTAAGAGCCGTCACTACACTCTGGGGCCTGTCTCTATCAAATCATTACTATACCAGTAATGTAGATCTCCCTGCCCCTCTAATAGCATTGCACTATTCAGTTCTATTCTCCTTGCCACCATCCCGTGGAGGTTGGGACGGCTGCTATACCGAACACTTGCATTAAATCTCTTCCTAGTAAATGTACTGGGCAGATTTCTGAAATTATTACTCGGAACCGTATGGTTTGGTTCGTCTCTGGGTCGGTAAACCACAGAGGTTTGGACAATGGCTCTTTGTAAATACGACCATTTGCTGCTTTTACAAGCACATATTCATCCGAGGTAACATCGGATGATATGGCAGTACTTCTGACTAACGTTAGAAGCCCCTGAGTCACAAAGAAATTCTATGTCTCGGCCCTCAACTTGCAATGTGATCACTGGTTGGGATTCCAATTGCATAGTTGATGCTAGTGCTGTTAGATTTGCCATTTGATATTTCTCATTTTCTGCCATTTCCTGTCCCCACCCATCGTCTTCACTTGTACCTACTTCCCCATTCTCACTTTCTTCTTCTTCCTCATACCCTCCATCTACGTCTTTTTGACCATCATATAGTCATGCGGTACCACGGAAGCAACCATCGGTTTCTCCGGTCCTCTGCAATCTCTGGCGAAATGTCCTTTCTTACCGCACTTAAAACACTCCCCCCTCTTTTGCCTACCCTCGAAATCCTCAGAATGACTTATGCCTCCCCGTCCTCGTCCTCTTCCCCTGCCACGCCCTCTTCCGCGGTTTGCGGAACCTTGAACTAACATTAAAGTTCCATCTTCACTAACTGTAAAAGTCTGGGCTTTTTTATCTTTTTTTTCCTTCAGGTATTTCTCAGCATGTCTAGCATAATCCATAAGGGGCTGTAGACGCGCTGTCCTGTGTGTGATCATATGCTTTTGTATAAAGTTACCAATGGCTGTCTTGCAGCCCTTTAGGAATGCATTTTTCAGTTGCTGTTCATAGGGCGAGTCATTTGCCTGATTTTCTGCCTTAATCAACCCACTATGAGCATCAAAACATTGTGTGAGACGATGTAGATAATTGTCTACGGTTTCGTCATCTGATTGAACGCATTGATTAATGCAAGTCCAATCTGCTTTGGGCTTCCAATGTTCTTCTATTTTATCTAGGAGAGTCTTTATTCTGGTTCTACACACTTGAGTTAAACGGCAAGGCTCCCCTTCCTCTGGTAGCAGGGGTCCCAAGTTCCATAAATAAGGTGCCAATCAGGTCCTAGGATTTGCCTTATTACTTGTTCAAATTCTACAGCGTTTAATCTATAACTCATTCTCATGCCCCCTCGTCTGTACGGAATTTACGCATATCTACTTTTGGATGGGGAATCCCCTCTACCGCTTTTCGGATATCATCACGGGTCCACGGTCGGTAGACCAATATGGTAGGACCCTCGCCTTCTGCGCCTGCTTGAGGATTTGCCACTTCTATCAGTGGGTATTCCTCTCCTTCCTGATCTACCTTCTCCTTAATTTTCCAGTCCCCTTCTCTCCTAATACTTCCGCTCGTAAGTCAAGAGTGTTGGCAGGCTCTCTCTGTAATATAATACGTGGCGTGGGGACACTCACCGAAGCCTGGTATTGCGGTGGGTCCTGGTCGGGGCACCTCAATAACCTGTGCAGTATTAGGATCCTGGATGGGACGGCCGAGGGATTCTGGTGACTACGACTGACTATGGAAGTTTCATTATCTTCCTTTTGAACAAAGTACACATCTTTTTCACTTGAATTACCACACCCTTTTTCAAATTTTGTTCCTTATGTTTTTATTTGCTTCCTCCAGCCATTTCTGTGCCTGGGGAATCCCTACCTTCTTTTGCTTCCTTGTCTTATTTCCTGCCTGTTTGCGCAGTAATCTTACTAGATTTTGACATTCTGACTTATTTAAACATCCACTAAACCCATGATCTTTTCTCCATTTATCTAAATACTTTACATTCTTTGGGTGTAAATCAAACATAAACTTTTCATCTTCAGTTTTGTCGTCGCCTTTGGCGCAACTGGTTCCTGTTCCCATTTCTCTTACGAGAAACTATTCCTGTTCCTGAGATCTCTTGTATATGGAATCTATTCACATATACTCCTTATACTTTGAGAAAATTAAATTTCTCCCTTGACTAGTCCCTTAAAATTTAGACAAAAAAATTCCAATCAGAAACAACAAAAAATAGCTTTTCTTTTTGCTTACCTTTGTGATTCCTCCGCCCTGTTTCGCTGCCACCTCACGGATTGAATCTGGAAAGAGTGACTGGCCTCTAATTTCAACCTTTCAGTTGGAGGTCTTTCATTCGAGGAGAGCCTGATCTCTCTCCACCTGCGCAGGTTTTCAGCCTCTCTTTGTTCGATTCGCCGTGCAGGGGCCGCGCTAACGTTGGGCGCCAGTTATGGTGGAAGATTTTACTCTTCTAACATATTCTGGAAGAATCACACCAAGTTCTTGTAAGCAAGTAAAACAGCTTTATTTTACATGCATGGAGATCTGCTACATGATAGTAATATGCCAGCAGTCTGGCTACTTGTACTTTAAGTTCTCCTTATATAGACCCTCCTGCACGTACATACACGTAGCACAGAGGACTTTCATTAAAATTGATAGTTTGATTACTTGTTTTTACCAGCCAGTACCACAGTTATTCTTGCACCATTAACTTTATCAGCAGTTTAAGATTAACTCCTGCATTCCTCAGTGATCAACATTTTCCAGAACATTTCAGTTTGCACGCAGTGAACATTTTTCTGCTTAACCCTTTAAATACAGAATACAAAATATGTTGACTTCAGTATTTTTCCACAGTAATAATCTATGAATCTATGAAATCTACTAGGAGTTCTACTACACTCCTGAAGGCTCTCTACTACTCACTGTACTCCCCAACTCTTTCATACACCATCATACTCAAACACAATATTGTAAATTTACACATATCTATGGGTGAATTTTATATACTCTCATTAATTCAAGTAGAAATTACTGGACATACAACTAACGTGTCCTGCTACTACGATTTGCAGCTAAAATATATATATTCTTTCTATATATACTGCTAGAAGTCTAAACCTCAAAATGCACTCACTTGAGACACTCCTTAAAATGGAGAACATCGACATCTGTATAGTGACAGAGACCTGGTTCAAGGTTCCAGAGAGCACCTCTGCATTACCAGGATATAATTCATACCACACCTTTCAGCCACCTAACCTGGACCGAAGCACTAAAGGCGGAGGCGTGTCCATATTCATTAAGGATATCCACACCTTCAGGCTACTTGCTCAGCATAATGCATCTGAGATTATCCAAGTGCAACTAACTCTGGGCAAGACCGCAATGCAAATTGTAGCTTGCTACAGATCCCCCACCATGCCCCAGGATTCCTACTCCTCATTTCTTGATACACTGGAAAATATTAGGGTACAACCTAACACCCTAATAATGGGTGATTTCAACTACCCCACCATTAACTGGGAAAACTACTCATGTACCAACTCTTGTGCTCAACGTTTTCTGGAATTCATAAATTCCAATGCCTTGGATCAACTTATTCACACCCCCCTAGGGGCAGCAATATCTTAGACCTGGTCATTACCAACATGGGTGACCAGTGTTCCACACCAGAGGTCAATTCCTCGTTGGTCAGATCCGACCACAAGCAAATCACCCTAGACATCCACATCCCACCCCCACCCCCCCCCCCCCCATTAGGGAAACCACCGAAAAAAATTTCTCCAAAGCCAACTTCACTCTTCTTAAGACAGAAGTGGCAAACTTCACGACACCCATGCTGACAGACAATAGAAATACGACTGCTGAATCCTATACAGTTGCACTTTATAATCACTTACACGAGTGCATGGATCGTGCAAACCCTAACAGAACCAAGATGTTATCCTCCAAAAAAAGTAAGCCAATCTGGTGGTCCACTGATATAAACAAACTCTACAACAGAAGAAAGAAACTGTTGCAAAAAAGAGTAAAATCCCATGATTGGAGGAACTCCATGGTCAGCCTCAGTAAAAAGCTGAGATCCCTCATAAAATCCTCCAAAGCTAGTTACAAAAACAAAATCACCACTGATTCTAAAGACAACCACAAAGCATTCTATAGCTATGTCAAGAATCTCAATGACAACACTCAGATCTGCTCTGAGTTACAGCACAATGGCACTAAATATACAGAACTAACTGATATTGCCAACATCCTGGCAGATAGGTTCAGTGCTAACTTTACCCCTCTCTCATCCCCTAAAGGGCCCATCTCTATACCAGAAGAATGCAAAGTACCTGTAATCACGGCTCCACAGGTAAAAAACACACTCTCCAAAGTCAAGAACACAGCATCCATTGGACCTGACAACATCCCAGGCTGTGTTCTACATGAACTACAGAACGAACTGGCACCCCACCTAAGTACCATGTTCAATCATAGCCTCACCTAAGGCTTTGTGCCCACTGAATGGTGCACAGCAACGGTTATCCCACTCCACAAAGGAGGAGCCACCATGGACCCCAGGAACTACTGCCCCATTAGCCTAACGAGCCTGGTCTGCAAGGCTATGGAGCGTATCATCATGGAACTTATAAACAATGACATTGGTAATCTCCAAACTCTGGACGCTGCCCAGTTTGGGTTTGTAAAAGGCAGATCATGTCTCCTAAACCTGATAGACTTCTTTGAAGCGATCACCAAAGCCGTAGATGAGGGTAAGGTGGTACACACAGCCTATCTAGATCTTGCCAAGGCTTTCGACACCATCCCCCACTCTGGAATTATAGACGAACTCACTAAACTAGGTATAAATCTCTATGTCACAAGATGGGTTGCCAACTGGCTCACTGACAGAACCCACACTGTGAAAGTAGCAGACTCTAAATCCAACTTCAGACCAGTGACAAGTGGAGTACCACAGGTCCTCTCCTGTTTGGTATCTACTTCTCTGAAGTACAGGCTAACACAGAAGGTCTTTGGCTAACAAAGTTCGCAGATGACTGCAAACTAGGAGCCATAATCAAAAAACTCCTAATGATGTGGACATCCTACAAAAGGGCCTCACTGAGACAGATGCCTGGTGTCAAAGCCATGGCCTCAAGCTCAATGCCAAAAAGTGCATCGTCATCCCTTTTGGTAAAAACTCTGTACCCATGAATTACCACATAGGAGGTAGTCTACTTAACACTGAAAATGTGATAAGAGACCTTGGGACACAGGTGGACAGTAGTCTCTCCTTTGATAATCACATCGCCACAGTAGTTAGGAAATCCTTCTACATGGCACATCTCATCACAAAAGGTTTCTCATCCAGGAAAAAAGAGGTCATTGTTCCCCTCTACTCATCACTCATTAGATCCATTATAGAGTACAACGCCCCTTTTGGTATTTACCCCACAAGACATCTACAACAACTGGAAAAGCCAAAGAAATACCTCACAAAGAGGATTACCGGCCTCAAACAGATGCCCTACGCAGACTGTCTTAAAAAACTCCAGCTTTACTCTGTCACATATCGCCTACTCAGAGGTGATCTCTGCCTAACATACAAAGCTATGTCAAACCCAGAGCTGTTGGACATGCTCCACGTAAAGAAATCCCAATCCGTCCGAGCTGCACGGTCTAGGGACCTAAATCTTGTCACCACAATAAACAGAACATGCTGGAGGGATAGATTCCTGTCCCAGAGACTTCCCATACTCTGGAACAAACTACCTATCTATATCAAACAAAGTTCCTCATTAGTACTCTTCAAGAAAAATCTTGATGATTGGATGGAAGATAGGAAATTCACCCCGGGGATCACTTCTGTGGCTCTGCTTGACAGGGGCACAGGAAAATAATTTTCTTGGGTGGCAAAAACCAGGGTACCGTTTGGCTAGGCTTATAGAGGCCCTAGGGCCAATAGCCTACTACCTACCTATGAACCGATAATATATTATGTTTTTGTACCTGGGCTCTGTATTTGTTAAATAACTCTGCATGTGTTTGCTTGCCTTTGTATATTTACAAACTCTGGAGCTTTTCTCCCCAGGCATCTGCTGAAAATGGACATTTATCCAGTCAGATTCTCCCAGTCAACAAATGTAAAATAAATAAAAAATAAAATAAATAAATGTACTTAATATTTCAAAAAAAAAGTGACTTACAAACTATTGCAAGATATCAGGTGATATTGTTGAAAACAACTGTCTCTAATATTTGGCTGTAAGTTGCACACCTTGAGAGATATCTAGTATTATCTGTGTTGCTAATTATACAATTAATCATAGGTTTTCATATTTCTGTAAATATCTCAATAGACAAGCACTCATTGAGGAAATTTTTTGTCATCTGAATCCTTATGTCTGGTTAACAACATTTTCTGACAATATATATCTAAACAAAATATTCTAGCAATATATATATCTAAATAGTATATTTTCCAAGATTTGACAACTTATTTGTGAAAGTATAATTTGGTGTTCATGTGCATTATATATAATAGGTTATAATATTTATAGAAACGACTAGGAATGCACTGACTATTATCACTGTAAGGAATACTTCTTACTGATAACATTGCTATTTGTACAGTTTTAATAGCTTTATTCTTCACAAAATATTAACATTTGTTTATCTCAAGCTTTTGAAGTAGAGTTTTCAGAAAATGCTCTGGAATTCAATACATGTATAGGCTGCTGGAGTAGGGGGCGACATTCCACACTACATAGGTGTATCACAAACAAAGAGATATATGAACTTCTGAGGAAAATGTGTCAAAATATATGGAATCCAAAGTGAGGTCTTGAATTATTCCTTGTAGACTTCATCAGTACCCCTTTGTCTCAGTGGTAGAGATGGCTGGCCTGATAATAAACTCATCAAACACCATTCACTTCACGAAAGTAGAACATAAGAGCTGCTGTATAAAATTGTTATGCAGGAACTGCTGGTATGGTGGTGCCTTAAGAAACACCAATTCATGATGCCTCCCAGTTGACAAAGCTAAAAAAGGAAGGAAAAAATTTAATGCAACAATTTTTTTTTCAATAAATAAATGAATACAGGTAGTACCAAGTGATAAAGGGAGAATATATAATAAAAACAAGAAGAAAAATTGGCAAAAACTTAGAAGAAGGCAGCCCATAAGAAATCGGTAAAGTAGATGGATGTCAAGATAAGCCTGTTGTGCTGAATGCCACGTGGCCGGAGTTTAGAGAAATGAAGTAAGTGCTGAAGGAGAAACTGAGAAACTATGAAAAGAGACTGCAGGAGGTGGATTTAGTGCTCAATGAATACGCTGTTCATCAGCACATTGCAGATGAGATCACTGAACTGAAGGCTAGATTGCAGGCAACAGGGGCCTGGCTTGGACAGGCTGAAACCAAATTAACGGGTCATGAAGACATGCCCAGGAGAGACAATATTAAGATTACCAGTATATCTACCAAGCAAGAAATGGCAGATTGTAAAAAAGCAGTCATTTTATGGTTGCATCAATGGACAGTGATACCAGAGGGATAATGTAAGGTAGAAAGAGCATAATGAACTACCTGGCACTCGGGGAGAGGTCAGACTGCTAGATCCCCCATCCAGTGATTGTGAAACTTGAGGTCATATGAGCTCAAGGGGAGAATATTAAAAGAGGTACGGACACCTGGAATGAAACTTTATTGTTGAAGATTTAGTTTTTACTGAGGAGAACTACTTTGGGGCATTGGAGAAAATGGAGGGGCACTTATACCAGCAATAAGAATATGCCAAACCAGAAGATATAGATAGCAGTTACTGTACCCAGCCAGCCTAAGGACCTTTATTCATGACCAGGTGTATATCTTCATACCTTCACTGATCCAGAGTATGTGATACAGCACCAGCACAACCCAGTAAACCTAAGAGAGAACAACATGGAGGATATGACAGCAAACAAAAAGGAAGGCAATGTGAGAAAGCAAAAGGAAAGAATGGGAGAAATTTGGGGCAAAAAACTATTTTCTTTATTTAAAAAGAATAAGCAATTGTGAGAAAATTCAGATTAATACAGGAAGTGAGGAAGAAAGCTGAAGTTGACAATAAAGAAATACATAATTGAGACAATCAAGAATAACAAGTAATGGAAAAATGCACATTTGAGTAACTGTGCCAAGAGACTAAAAATACGTCTATAGTTACATTTTGGTTAGTAGGAACAAGTAAGAGTTGGGTGGATATAAACAAAGACAGCAACTTTCAGTTGTAATCAGACTGCACCACATAGATGATGAACACGTATGACAAGTGAGAACTGTCAGGGAGAAGAAGTAGAAATACACGCTGGAAAGAGTGGAAACTCAAACAGTTAACAAAAGTTTGGAAATGCAATTGAGTAGATAGTAGAATAAGTAGTCTAGTAAGGTTGATATGGCAAAATATAAAATGACCAACATAAACCCTCACCTGCTAAATAAATGATGTATTACAATGCAGACATCAGCATGCAGTAGAAGATGGTATGGACTTCTGGGGAACAAGATAATCACATAACTGGCATGGGTCAGGATCAGCAGGAGAAGGAGAAAATAAGAAGCAGAGGAGATAAAAACCAATAGGGAAGGAAAATGGAAGGAATGATAACCAACAAGTAGCCGGGAGAGCGAGAAGGAAAATCAGAGTGGAGAATATTTAAATACAGGACAAAGACTACTGTCACAAAAGGAAATATTGTCAGCCTAGCTATCTGGCATTTTGTAAATAATTATATGTCATTTGTGAATATTAATATGATTAATATAGAAGTGTGATAGAAGGAGATACTGCCAACCCAGCTATCTGGAATTTTGTAAGTGGTTGTGTGTCATTTGTGAATAACAACATGATTCATATGCCTGTGCTACAAATGTATTCGAACTGTATGTCATATTGTACAGATGTGTGCTGAAGAGATATTTGAGTACTGAGCAGAAATGTATATACACTATTGTAATTGTTTAGATATATATGTATTTTACAATGGGAACTGAAACACAAGTTAACTTCAGGAGAATAGCTGAAAATTTAAATTACTTTATAACCACATAATAAAAGAAATGCTATCTTTCAGTTTCAGTGCAACAGGAGACATAATTTCTAGAACTAGAAGTTTTTTGTATTGTCTTTAAATATGGAAGAATGTAAATTATTTTACTACTTCCACCATTTGCTAAAATATCTAAGGTGTGTGTATTCGCAGACAGATGCTAAATCCTACAGCTGCTTCAGTGGTTTTGCCTGAGATAGTCAGATGACAAGAAGTGATGTCATGCTGCCAGCTACCCCAGCAGTAATATTAGATATTAATTTAAGAAGTCTCTGAGAGAGACAAACACAGCATTCTGCATTTGTCTTTGACCTGACAACATCAGCTAGAAGATACATTCACCACACTTGCCAAGCTGTAATAGTAAGTTTCTAGGGTATACTAATTCTTTTAGATATAGATAGGAATATATTAAAGATTAGTTTAGATGTTTTCTGTATTTATTTGAGACTGTCCTGCAATGCTGTTTTAAACATTTCCTGTGATTTTGAACTCTGAAGTTACTGTGAAGATTTACTGAGTATTTTCTTGTTCTTTTATTATGTATTATTAAATATATTTAAACCTGTCTTTGTGGCTGATATTTGTGAGACACATTTAAGCTCTGAGAGTACTTGCATATCTATTTGGTGACACTGGGGGCCACTCCTAATAGCCTTGCTCTTGGTCAAACTACCATTTGGATTATTAGTAACATTTCACAGTAGGATTGGACACCCTTTGTTAAGGGCCTAGAGTAGCTGATAAGTGTGGTTGGTGGCAGTAATAACTACCTTATAGTGTGGGCAGAAGGGGGCATAGCTACTAAACCTGTGTCAGCCTTTCCCAGGGGTGTGTGTGTGTTTGTGTATAAATCAAATCTCAAAGAGTGTGTGTTTCAGCTACTTGGGCAGGGACACGAAGCACTGGTTGGGCAGAGAGGGTGCTGGA
This sequence comes from Protopterus annectens, assembly GCF_019279795.1. Taxonomy (NCBI): domain Eukaryota; kingdom Metazoa; phylum Chordata; order Ceratodontiformes; family Protopteridae; genus Protopterus; species Protopterus annectens. The sequence continues at coordinate 1,461,937,289 of NC_056726.1, forward strand.
GGTCTTGGCATGGCCACTCAGCTGAGATCTAAACTCTATAGCTGTGCCAGTGGGGAGTCTTATTGGGGATCTGGAGAAAGAGGGACAAACCAGGCCAAGACTGACTGTGGTTTCTGTGTGGTCTTAAGGAAAATTGCACTTTACTGTGTGTACTTGTCATCCTCCCAGTGTGTATGCCCCCAGTGTTGCCAGTGGTGAGGATTAAGGCTCCTTGATTACTGGGTCAGTGATGGGGCATTACAAGTTACACACACAAAAAAGGGGGTTGAGGACATCCTATAGGAATGATAGGTAGTACTCTAAAAACAAATGGGGGTAAACAAGCACAAAGAATATATTATTGTCCAAAGAAATAAATTATATATGCAGTTAGAGTAACAAAGAAGGAGGGAGATGAAAGAAAGATGGGACAAATTTACATGATACAGAAGATAATTAAAAGAAGTTGATGAGACAAGACAAAAAGAGGATTTAATTTCCGGAAGGTGGAATAAAAGAAGGAAAGATAGGGAGATCTAGAGGTTGTGAATTAAAGAAGCAACTAGGGAGAGAGCACATAAAATAATTAAAATGGGGACCCCAGTAGGGAGAGCGGACATAAAATAATTAAAATGGGGACCCCGAGACATTTGTAAAGTGGGTAAAGGGAAGGGGAAATCCGAAAGACAAAGGAGGCAAAAGAGAAAATTAAATAAAGGAAAACTATAGTTGCTGGGGAGAGGTGCGAAATGGAGTCCCATACATGATGCATGTACTGATAACAGCAGGGAAGGGGTGACTTAGGGATGCTGTCAAATGGACTCATAGAAAGAGAGAGCAAACTGTACATTTGTGTATAGATACTATCGGTAGGGGAATGAAGGCAGACTGTAAGATGATAACAGTAAAGGTGTGTGAAAAATAAGATAGGGAAACAAAAACAAATGATCAACCAACACAGAAGATTTGTAGAATATATAAGAGAAGTGTAGGAATGGTAAGAAGCAGTCAGGAGTAGATAAACCAAGTCTGAAGTAACCAGTCGGGAAGGTTAAAAATAAAAAAGGCATTAATGAGGAAAGGATGGGAAAAGCCGACGTGGATGATAAACTATATAAGAAGGACAGAGAATAGGATACTGTTAGCAATGTTGAATGCTCATGGACAAATAAATCCCATCAAACCAGACAGGATACTAAGAATAGTTAAAAGAGAGTGACACCTTGTGATAGGATTGCAAGAGATGCATAGAAAAGAAGACAAGCTAAACTACTTAAATAGGCAGGGATACAGAGCTGACGTACACTCATCTTGGGGTAACAGAAAAAGAAGGTCAGTAATACTGAGAAAAAAAGGAGTAAACGTATCGGTAGAAGAAAAGGTAACAGAACATAAAGGCGTACTGGTGGGAATAAAGGGGCAAATAAATGGATGGTGTACAATAACAATAGCAATTTGTCTCCCACCACATAAGGCAATTAAAACTATGAGGGAAGGTTTATGTGTAATGATGGAACATTAGAATGTGGTTTGAAGAAAGAAGGATGTGGACAAGGGGTATAGGAAGAGAAGACAAACAAAAGGAACTGGGTATTCAAATGTGATTGGCTGGGAGGATCTGTCGGAGAATTTAGAAGAAAGAAGGGATACTAGAGAATGTTACACATGCTTTTCGTATAGGCACAGAGCTTGGTCAAGATTGGATAGGGTCTACATTAATACTGAGCATAAGTGAAAAGCCACAAGAGTAAATTGTGGTCCCCTAACCTTTTCAGACCATGCACCACTAATTGCATTCGTGATATTACAAGAACTAGAAATTCTGAAGAGACATTGGCAAGTACCCAGTTACTGGTTAGAACAAGAGAATGAAAAGTGCTTGCTCAACCAAAAAGTAAGAAATTATTGATGAAATAGGAGTCCTTGATAGCGAGACATGGGATTACTTAAAGGAAGAATTTAGGAGAAGATCCAGGGAAGAGGGAGACAAAAGGGCAAGAGGAGGATAAAAAGGCAATGAATGATGAGCTGAAGTTCCTACAAGGAGAGAGAGGAGGACAAAATATCCATGTGAAAGAAGGAATGGATGAATGGAAGAGGGAGATATAAAGCACATAGCTGAGAGAACATGAAGGAAATAGGTGGGAACTGAAAGCATGTATTTTGCCAGTACTGCACAGGCAACCCAAACTTTGGCAGCATGTTTGAGACAGAGGGAAGTGGAAAGGGGGTATATTAGTTAATGGAGGAGAAAACAGAAAAATTATACAAACACTGGCAGGAATATTGAGGGAATTTAGAAAATTCTTCCAGACTCTGTACACAGAAGCTGAGACAGGAAGGAATAGACTGCAGGAAAAAGAGGAAGAAGAACGGGATGCAATCCGATTAAGGGAATATGAGAAGTGGGAAGGAAAGACCCAGTAAAAATCTGTTTCCATAGAAGAAATTAAGTCTGAGTTCCAAAAGATAAAGAAGGGGAAATTGCCAGGACTAGAAGGCCTGCCCAAAACACTGTGGGACTTGGGGGTTCTTACTAATGAGATGAACTAATTTGTTTAACAATATATTAAATGGAGACTACCACCCAAGTCCTTGAAGGAAGTGATTATAGCAGTCAGTAACACCAAAATTAATTTATGTAATAGGATAAAAAGTATGCAGACCCATGGATGGGATGGTGGGGAGCTTTGCTCAAATATTTTTTTAGAATCAAGCAACATTTAAACTAGTGTAATTTTCACAGGCAGCATTTAATCTTAAAAAATGTGTATCTATCTGTCTATCTAAATCTGTTTATATCTATATCTATATCCATATTTGAAAATAGAATATTGGAATGGCTTTCCAAAATCCTTAAACATGATGGGTCATTACTTCTGCATAAAGTTAATAAAAAAAAAAAAACAAGACTGGACAACACAGAAGGAATTTGTGTAGATCTAAAGCTTTTCACCAGTTTTGTAATACTCTCAGTAAACTATTGGATCAAACAGCCACAATTTAATAGCTGTTTTAACAGCTGTCAAAATTCCTGACAAACTGCAGTTGTTTGGTTCAGTAGTTTATTGACACTATTATGGAGCAGGTAAGAATCTATCAACATATCTGTTGAACCATGGCCGGGCAATTCAAATTAAAAACAAAAGTGATTATGTGACAGTTTGTAAATATAACCCTTTTTGTGTGTACTTCTCTGTTACTATAAAGTGTAATGTAAAATGCCACAGCTCTAATCAGAACACCCATGTCACTGTTCCAGTTACAGAAATACAATTTATGGTGGAGGGCAAGCCTCCCATACCCCTTGAATTTGTATATACCAACTCCACTGTCACAAAAACACAAAGGAAGAAGAAATCCCACCACTTAAAAAAAGAATCACAGGCAGTGTGTACACTTACAAATTGCACTGACAGTGATTTCAAACAGAAATCAAAATTATGTTCCTTGGCATCTTGTGACTCAGCACTTCACATTTTCAATTTGAGCTTGTCAACCTGTAGATCTACCATTTGGACAGCATGGAGAACATGCATGCTACATTGGCTAGTGTGTTTATTTTACAAACATGCCTTGAATTCTTGCTACCATATTTGGCTTGGAAAACTATTCCACACCATCTGGGAAGTACTGGGTTTAGTACAGCAGGTCTGTGAACTCTGCGACACAGCACCAGAGTGCAGGCCATAGTAGCAGGTGCTCACCTAAGTAACTGTTCCAATTTTCCAAACCCCCAGAGAAGCTTGTTCCCTAAACTAGTGCACCCTAATGCTCATAGGTAAGTGCTAGCCTAGATGCCCTTGTGGGCCATTTTAAACCTAGCCAATTTTCTTTTCAAAAGTTAAAATCAAACCCTGCACCTTGTGTTAAATCCCCTGTCCCCTCTCCCCTTAGCATGATATATGTTCATGGTTAAGTATTAGGCCAGCTGCCCTTGCAAGCCATTTTAAGCTTAAAAACTTCAAACCAGGCAAGAAGCAATGCTTAAATATAACAAAACTGTCTGCCACTGTCTACCAGACTGCTTGTCTACAATTATATATAAAAATATTTGTATTTAACTTTTAGCCTTTATTTGTTAATCAGTCTTTTCTTTACGATTTTGTTTTTGTTTTTCAGTTTGTGTAAAATTCTATTTCATTCCTTTTTTTTTGTATTGGAGCTTTTCAACTCAAGCCTCCACTGAAAATTGGTTTTGTTTACCGAGTCAGACTTTCTTGGTAACCAAATGTCAAATAAATAAATAAAACGAAAACTCAAAAAGCAAAGCTGAAACTAAATGGTAACACAAAAAAAAGTCCAGCAGGAAAAACTTTGAGTATTAAAAAACGATTTCAAAAGGCCAATACACAAAACCATTTGTAAGCTTAGTGCTTTTGTTCAATTTTAAGCTTAGCCAATTACTCTTCAAAGGTGATAATCAAACCCTGTCACTTGTGTCTGTAAGATAAATGCCTTAACCATTATGCCAAACCCCAATGATCTTCACTGTGCTGTACTTGCTTGTATGTACTGGCAGTTTCTAGCATTATCTCTTCACTAGCAAAGTTGGAATTAGCATGTTGTACCCTATTGTTGTACCCTGTAGTATTAGGGCTAATGTACCCCAGTGCTTGCCTGCATCTGTGCCAGCAGTTTGCAGCATTATCTCCCTGCTAGAATCAATGGATTTAGCATTGTTACTGCTCTTGTATCCTGTTATTTCTCAGCTGTGGCTGATTGCTTTAGTACTCTACTAGATTGCAGCTTTGCTGTGATAATATATACTGCATTATCTTTAACTGTCTGGTCATAGTGTTCCTCCATGCCTGTTGTATTTAAACATTTCTTTAATACACAGTTTGCTGCTTTACTACAACTTGTCTACTCTTCAACACTCTGTTTAATACTGCGGCACCCTAGCCTGCTGTTGACACCTTGATTGCTGTGTTGTGGCATCTGTATTTGTTGTGCCAAACATCTCCTGTAACACTGGATGATGCAGTGGTGCAGCGGTTAATGTTGTCTCTTCACAGCAAGAGGTTCTCCAGTTCGATTTTCGGCTGGAATGCCTTCTGTGCGGAGTCTGCATGTCCTCCCTGCATTTGTGTGTGTTTCCTCTGGGTGCTCCGGTTTCCTCCCACTTTACAAAGATATGTGTCCGGAGCATTTCTTCCCGGGCCTCCGCTGAAAATTGGCTTGTTCCAAGTTGGACTTTCCCAATAAACAAATGGTAAATAAACAAATTGTGCCTGTTGTGTTAATAGCCTCTTGGAATCAATAATCATCTATGGATCTTGGGATATTGTGACTTGTCATCAGTGCCAGTTATTTAGTCATTCATTGGTAACCATACTGCATAAACCGACTCTTGGAATATTGCACTCTGGCATCAGCACCTGTTATTTAATCGTTCTTTAGTAACCTGATACTACATAAAGCATCAGTTGAATTACTGAGCTGTGACATGCATGCCTTTCTATTTCCCATCCACTCATCAAGATTTCTCTTGAACAGAGGCAGTGAGATGCTCTGCTTGACATGTATGTGAAGTCTATTCCAGGGCATGGGCAGTCTCTGGGTTATGAACCTGTCCCTCAGGCATGTTCTGTTGATTGTGGTAATGAGGTTGAGGTGTCTGGAGCATGTGGTGCGCAGGGATTGGGATTTCTTTAGATGCAGAATTTCTAACAGAGCTGGGTCAGACATGGCTTTGTAAGTCAAGCAGAGATCTCCTCTTAGGAGACAATATGAGACAGAGAATAGCTGGAGTTTTTTGAGTCTGTCCGTGTAGGACATGTGTTCAAGGCCTAGGATCCTCTTCGTGAGGTACTTTTGTGACCTTTCCAGCTGTTGCATGTGTCTAGTGAGATAAACGCCAAATGGGAGATTATACTCGATGATTGGCCTAATGAGGGAAGAGTAGAGACAGACAATGACCTCTTTCTTCCTGGATGCAAAACCCTTAGTAATGGGATGTGCCACATAGAAGGACTTTCTGACCACAGTGGCAATGTGGTGGTCGAAGGAGAGGTGGCTGTCAACCTGTGTCCCCAGATGTCTTATAAAGCCTTCAGTGTTCAGTGGGCTCCCATCGATGTGGTAATTAGTGGGAACTAAATTTTTACCAAAGGGGATGACGATGCATTTTTTGGCATTAAGCTTAATGCCATGGTTTCGACACCGGTCATTGGTCTCAGTGAGGCCTTTCTGTAGGATGTCTACATCACTTGGGGAGTTAATAATGGCTCCCAGCTTGCAGTCGTCTGCGAACTTGGTCAGCCAGAGTCCCTCTGTGTTGGTCTGGACTTCTGAGAAGTAGATGCCAAACAGGAGAGGACCCAGGACTGATCCCTGTGGGGCTCCACTCGTGACTGGTCGGCAGTCTGACTTGGAGTCCGCTACTTTCACACTATGGATTCTATCTGTGAGCCAATTTGCAGCCCACCTAGTGATATAGGGGTTGATGCCTAGTTTGGTGAGTTTATCAATAATTCTTGAGTGGGGAATAGTATCAAAGGCCTTGGCCAGATCAAGGTAGGCTGTATGAACTGTCTTGCCCTCATCCACAGCTCTGGTGACTGACTCAAAGAAGTCAACCAGTTTGAGCAGGCATGAAATTGCGTGGGATCTAGATTTTGGAGATTCCCTATATCCTTGTTAATTAGGTCCATGATGATGCGCTCCATAGCCTTACATATCAGACTTGTCAGGCTAATGAGGCGATAATTCCCAGGGTCTGTAGTCGCTCCCCCATTATGGAGAAGGATGACTGTAGCAGTGTGCCATTCAGTAGGGGCAAAGCCTGAGGTGAGGCTGTGATTGAACAGGGCACACAAATGTGGTGCCAGTTCACTTTGTAATTCATGTAGAACACATCCAGGGATATTGTTGGGACCCATGGAAGCTGTATTCTTGGCCTTGGACAATGCAGCTTTAACCTGTGCTGCAGTAATGTTGGGTGCCTGGCATTCCTCTAGTATTGTGATTGGTCATTTGGGGGGAGAGAGTGGTAAAGTTGACACTGAATCTGTCAGCCAGTATATTGGCAATATCTGTTGGCTCAGTATAGGAGGTACCATTGTGCAGTAACTCAGAGCAAACCTGGGTATTGCTATGGAGGTTCTTGATATAACTATAGAAGGCTTTGTTGTGGTTTGTAGTGTCTGCCACAATTCTGCCTTTATAGCTGGCTTTAGAAGTTTTGATGAGGGATCTCAACTTTTTGTTGAGGCTAATAAGGGAGTTTTTCCAGTCCTGGGACTTCACCTTTTTCTGCAACAGTTTCTTCCTTCTGTTGTAGAGTGTATTAATGGCAGGGGACCACCAGATTGGCTTCCATTTTTTGGAGGAGAGTGTCTTGGTTCTGTTGGGTATGGTTAGTTCCATGCATTTATGTACATGTTCGCACAGTGCATTGGTGTATGATTTGGCAGTCATGCATCTATTTTCCATTGACATGGGTGCCGTGAAGTTTGCCACCTCTGTTTCTAGGAGCCCAAAGTCAGCTTTGGAGTTTTTCATGGTGGTTACCTTCATGTGTGTGTGTGGGGGGAGGTGTGCGGGAGATGTGGATTTCCATGGTGATTAGTTTGTGGTCGGATCTAATCAGGGAGGAATTGACTATTGGTGTAGAGCAATATTTGCCCATATTAGTAATAACCAGGTCAAGGATGTTGCTTCCTCTAGTAGGGGAAAGAATGATCTGGTGCAGGGCATTGGAATTGATGAATTCCAGTGTATTGGTGCATGAGTAGTTTTCCCAGTTGATGGAGGGTAGTTGAAGTCACCTAGTATGAGAATATTGGGTTGGACCCTAATAGTTTCCAGGGTGCTTAGGAACATGGAGTGAGAGTCTTGAGACATGGTTTGGGACCTATAGCAGGCTACGACCTGAATTGCCGTCTTACCCAATGTTAGTTGTACCTGAAGTATCTCAGATGCGTTATACTGGGCTACTAGTCTGGAGGTGTGCATATCCTTTATGAATATGGCGACACCACCGCCTTTGGAGCTTCGGTCTGTGTTCTGGGGCTGAAAGGTGTGGAATGAGTTATAGCCTGGTAGTGCAGGGGTGCTTTCTGCTTCTTTAAACCAGGTCTCAGTTACAGCACATATGTCGATGTTTTCCATTTTGAGGAGTGCTTCCAGCAAGTGCATCTTGAAATTTAGACTTCTAGCATTGAGCAGCATTACCCTCAGATTGCATTTAATTGTAGCTGTTATGGTGGTAATTTGGACTTTGGAATATCGCCTAAAAAGGCACTATAGGGGTGACAAGAGCCTTAGCCAGTATCCGGAAACCCAGGGGTGACAGATGCAGGCCATCTCTGGCAAAGCATCGAGGTCTGTCAGTCATGTCATCCCAAGCAGACAGATACTGGATCCCCTTAGAATGACACCAGAAACCTAGCCAATTGTTGAAGTCAATCATTTTCTGCTTGTACTGTGGTATCATTCTGGGTTATGGTAGGATGCTGCTCATGGCTAGGGTCATACCTGCCTGGACCACATAATCTCAGAGCTCCTCCATGTCTCTTTTCATGTAGTCCAGGGAGATGCATCTCAGGTCATTCACACCCACATGGACAGTCCCTTTATAGGTTCATAGGTTCATAGGTTCATACTAGGCTATCTGCCCGAGGGCATTTACAAGCCTAGCCCATCGTTTTGTGGCTTACGCCACCCCTTTAGTATGGGGAACTATACCCATTATTTTGCTGTGCCTCTGTCGAGCAGTGACACTGAGGTAATCCCTGGGGTATATCTGCGATCTCCCATCCATTGGTCAAGATTTCTCTTGAACAAGGCCAGCGAGGTGCTCTGCCTCACATGTACCGGGATTTTGTTCCACAGCATAGGGAGTCTTTGGGTGATGAATCTATCCCTCCAGCACATCCTATTAATAGCCATGTCGAGGTTTAAGTCTCCCGCCCTTGTGGCTCTGATGGATCTAGATTTTTTGAGGTGAAGCATATTCATCAAATCTGGGTTTGACATGGCCTTGTATGTTAGGCAAAGGTCACCTCTGAGCAAGCAGTGGCGACTGAATAGAGCTGGAGTTCTTTCAGTCGGGCAGCATAGGACAGATTTTGAGACCCTTTATCCTTTTGGTGAGGAACTTTGTGGCCTCTCCAGCTGCTGCAAGTGTCGGGTCAGATACATTCGAATGGGGCATTGTACTCAATCATTGGTCTGATGAGTGATGAGTAAAGGGAGACTATGACCTCCCTTGATCTAGATGAGAATCCCTTCATGATAAGGTGGGCAATGTAGAAGGTCTTCCTGACTACTTTAGCTACATGGGTGTCGAATGACAGACTACTATCAACCTGGGTCCCCAGGTCCCTGATAACTTCTTCTGTGCTCAGTGGATTGCCACCTATTTGGTAGCTAGGGGTAACCTTGTTTTTCCCGAAGGGTATGACTATGCATTTTTGGCATTTAACTTTAGGCCGTGGCTCTGGCACCAGTTATCCATTTCTGTGAGACCCTTCTGAAGGATATCTGTGTCAGATGTGTTTTCTACTATGGCCCAGTTTGCAGTCATCTGCAAACTTTGTCAGCCATAACCCTCCTGTGTTTGCTTGTACTTGGAAAAGTAGATGCCAAACAAGAGTGGGCCCAGGACTGAGCCCTGTGGGACACCACTTGTGACAGGCTTTGAGTCTGACATGGCGCCAGCAACTCTGACCCTGTGGGTTCTGTCACTCAGCCAGTTTGCAACCCATCTTGTGATGTATGGGTTAACATTTAAGCTGATGAGTTTTTCAATGATACCCGAGTGGGGTATTGTATCGAAGGCCTTAGCCAGATCGAGGTAGGCTGTATGGACTGCCTTTCCTCATCAATGGCTTTGGTGACTGTTTCAAAAAGTCAACCAAGTTTAAAAGGCATGATCTGCCTTTGACAAAGCCAAACTGGGTTGGATCCAAAGTCTGCAAATTCCCTATGTCTTTATTTATGAGGTCCATTATGATCCTCTCCATGGCTTTGCAGATAAGGCTTGTCAAGCTAATGGGCGGTAATTTCCAGGGTCGGTGGAGGCACCGCCTTTGTGAAGTGGGACCACAGTTGCAGTGCGCCACTCCCTGGTGCGTATCCAGAGGTAAGACTTTGATTAAACAGCTGTCCTAGCTGTGGGTTTAATTCCTCATTGAGTTCGTGGAGCACACAGCCGGGGACACCATCAGGTCCCATGGATGCTGTGTTTTTGCTTTGGAGAGAGCAGTTCTCACTTGGGTGCTGGAGATGTTTGGGGGCTGCAATCGTTTGGTATAGATATCTCTCCTTTGGGGAGGGGAGAAGTTTGCACTGAACCTGTCAGCCAGTATGTTGGCAATGTCTGTAGGATCAGTAATCTTCACATCATTTTGAACTAGTTCTGAGCATATCTGGGAGTTTCCTCCTAGGTTTCTAACATAGCTAAAGAAGGCCTTATGATTGTCTTTTGAGTCTTTAGCTATTTTTCTCTCGAAATTTGCTTTGGATGATTTTATGAGAGCTCTTAGTTTTTTACTTATAGTGATCAAGGGTGTCTTACCTTTTAAGGATTTTGCTCTATCTTGTAGTAGCTTCCTCCTTTTGTTGTAGAGTTTGTTTATGGCTGGGGTCCACCAGACTGGACGCTTGCCTTTGGTACAAAGAGTCTTTGTTTTGCTTGGGATTGCCTTATCCATGCAGTCCTGCAGGTGCTGGTAGAAGGCATTTGTAAGTGATTCAGCGGCTTGAGTACTGTTTTCTGCCGGTTCGCGGGCCTTAAAGGGGGCCACACTAGTCTTTAGAAGTGTGAAGTCGGCTTTTGAGATGTTCTTTACTGTGGTCTTTTTATTTCAGGTGGGGTGGGATGAGGACCTCCAGCGAGATTAGTTTGTGATCTGATCTCACCAGTGAGGGTATACTTCGGTGTTGAACATTGTGCTCCCATGTTCGTGATGATGAGATCAAGTATGTTATCTCCTCTTGTGGGGATGGTGACTAGTTGTTCCATGGCATTTGAGTTTATGAATTCCAGGAACTTTTGGGCTAGGGTGTTAGGGCTTGAGTAGTGTTCCCAGTCTATATTAGGGTAATTGAAGTCACCTAGTATGATGGTGTTTGGTGATACATTTATCCCCTCTAGTGTTTTCAGGAAGGCCATGTGAGGTTCCTGAGTTTGTGAGGGTGGCCTGTAACATGCTACAATTTGCAGAGCAGTCTTGCCTACGGTTAATTGCACCTGGATGGTCTCCGATGCATCATGCGTTGCCACCAGTCTTGAGGTGTGGGTGTCCTTGATGAATATGGATACCCCTCCTCCTTTCTTGGTATTGTCCGGATTTTGGGGCCGGAACGCATGATATGAGGTAAAACCTGATAGCGCTGGGGTGCTCTCAGGAGCCTTGAACCAGGTTTCTGTCACAGCACAGACATCGATGTTCTCCATACTGAGAAGGGCCTCGAGTGCGTGCATTTTGAGATTTAGACTTCTGGCATTGAGCAGCATTACCCTTAGTTTTTTTTTTTTTGTGTTCTAGGGTGGTAGGTTTAGAATTTGAGCCTTGCCTAAAAAGGCACTATGGGGTGGCAAGAGCCTTTGCCAATATCCGAATCCCAGGGTGACAGGTGCAAGCCATCCCTTGAAGCAGCGTGGCTTGTCCAGCATGTCATCCCAGGCAGACAGATACTGGATCCCCTTTGAATGACACCAGTGTTTAAGCCAATTGTTAAAGCTGATCATCTTATCTCTGTATTGTGGCATCATTCTTGGTGAAGGTAGGATACTGCTCAAGGTCAGGGTCATACCTGCCTGGGCTACATAATCAGAGAGCTCCTCAATGTCTCTTTTCATGTAGTCCAAGGAGGTACGTCTCAGGTCGTTTACACCAGCATGGACAATGACTGAGTCATATTTGTACCTGCTGTTGAGAGACCTGAGTGCTTGCGTTATGTGGCGGATTCTAGCGCCCGACAGACAGCTTACTGTGACCTTCTCCTTACTCAGTCTGGTGAGTGGGACGTCAGTGTGTCTGACTATGGAGTCACCAATGACTAGTGTGTCTGGCATTGTGTTTGGCCTTAAGGGCTGTGACTGTTTGACACTCTGACTGTGAGGTCTATGTGTTGCAGGTGTTGTGTTCTGAGGTGGTGGTTGTTTGGGTGTCTGCTTTGGTGGCCTCTGCTGTTTTGGTAGATTTTTGATCAGAGCCTCGAGTATGTCTTTGTGTGTTTATGTGTATGATTTGAGGTTGTAATGGTACTATGTGAGACTGGGTCTATAGTGTGTGTGGTAACCTTCTCCTCCTGACTGGTCTTGCCAGTCCTATGTTGAGAGAGCTCAGCCTCCAGTTTGGCCGTATAGTTGCATCTCTCGCATGTATTTGTGTTTTGTGGGAGGAGGAGAGGGTTGTCTGTGTACATGAGGCAATTGTAACATTGCCTCAATATTCCCAGGTTCACCAGCTGAGCAGGAGAGGACACTAGCAACTGATCCCTCGACATGCTAGAAGGATAGACAAAAACTTTAAAAAGATACCGGGGATGTGGGTGACCGAGAAATGGGGGGTTGCCTTTTTGGGGTACTATCTATGACAAGAGTGCCGTATCAAGGTAATAAGTACTGTAGGAGCAAGTGCTAGGTTTAACAGATAGAGAATAGTCTACTTGGAGTCAAGTAGAGATGATCTTTTTAGTTATAGGATACGCTGATTAGATCAGTAGTATAGTTCGAGGAAGGTAGTTTTAAGGGAAAATTTGAAGAGTGTAATTTAGGTAGCCCTAATAGTTTAAATCTGCTTAACCGGCGCTGCCCTAGTGTGCAACAGTGGCAGCTCCGCGCAAACTCGCGCTAAATCGCGCTAAATCGCGCAAACGCGCGTTTAGCGTTTTTTATATCAGGGGGCTGAAAGAAGCTAGGAATTGGCCCAAAACGACCAATAAACTACAAGTTACTGGCTGAAACCTCACAAAACTGGACCAACAGGCAGCTCAATGCTTCCCACTCCCACTGGTAAGCAAGGGAACCTCCTCTGTTCCAAATTAGGTAAAGATATATCATGAAGCTCCCTTTCCCTTCCAGGTAGACCAAGGTTTACCAAAATTCCATAACAGCACAAATCATATTCCACCAGGTTTTCCAAGATCAGTCACTGGTCCTCAGTCTGCTTTTCCCCTAACTATTACCAGCCATCTAGCACTGGACAGCATGAGACACTGTACAAACCATCACATACTTACTAACAACCATTTCGTATTACAGCAAAATGAATCCATATGTGAGAGGTGCAGATACTTATTAAAACAGAGGCAAATATCTCACAAACACTAACACTACACCCACATAGTGCAAGTGAAACACAAAACTATCATGTGCTGAGCTGCTAAAAATCGCTTCCAAAACTGCAAAGACCTCCCAGGCATAACACTGTAAATTCTTACACTGCAGCCAAACCTCAGCAGCACAGACACCCATGCTATACTACATATGATGTATTTTCACCAACATCACAGGCAGGAATCACCAGAGAGGTCTGGTCAGGCCCTGCAGGCTACAACAACAGTCCACTTGCCATGGTAATGTACTTGTTAAATGTGACCCTGTAGTGTGGTGCATCAAAGTATCACACAAACAAAGCTTAGCAAGGACAGAGTAACAGCTGCCTGTCTCATGCCTGAATTCACCATATCACTAGGGAGCTCAAGTCACTTTACCCCAAGTATTACTATGACAAGGTCACTGTTCAGATGGGTGTAAAATGATTGTGATGCACTCCCTTAGACTCTATTAAGAGATACATGACAGAGCTCTCTGACTATGTCTCTAAGGCTGTAAGAAACTGCTCTTGAGTAATTTTCTCCTATCAGTGAGAATTATGTCACAATATAACCAAAAGATAATTGACCTTAATATAATTGGCTTAGTTACTGATGTCACTCTGAAAGGGTCCTGTGTGTGTGTGTGTGTGTGTGTGTGTGTGTGTGTGTGTGTGTGTGTGTGTGTGTGTGTGTGTGTGTGTGTGTGTGTGTGTGTCAGCCTGGAGTGAGAAGGAAAACACTCCCACCTGGTTCACCAGGGATGGCAGCATCTATTTCCCCAGGGTTTTTGTATACTGGCTAAAACATTCTCTACCTTCATAAAGCCTTTTTTTAGGCAATGTCATTCTACTCAGGCTATCAACCTAATGAATTTAAATCTGGCAAATTTCAGAACAGCGTTGCTCAGTATTTGAAACTAAAATAAGAAAATGTCATCCCTGAGGCCTCCATGACTGTATTAAATGTTGATGTTGGTATTGTCAATAAAACTTGGTTTCAGTGCAGTGAAAGTACTCCATTTATCAGGTTTTACTGCTTATCACTCGCTTAGGTCCACAAGTCTAGATGGCAGTAAGTCTGGTATTGGTGGCATGTCTGTCTATCTGAAAACTGATCATCTCAAGGCTAATTGAGACAATAACCTTGGACCCCTTCATATCCTAGTATCTGTAAACATGATCTCATATCACATCCTGGCCACTACAGAAGCCCGTCCAAGAACCTCCTAATCATGAAACAAATCTTAATTTAGAATCACTCTCCACTGACCACATCATTCTAGAACTTTAACTACCCATGCATTAACTGGCACACCTACACCTCAACAAACAAATGTGTATTATGTTTCCTTAACTTTATGAATGCAAACTCTGTCTATCAAATTGTAGCCCCACCCACCCCCAGTTACAGGCACCAGTATACTCAATCTAGTCCTTGTTGAAACAGCTCCTGTCTGCTCTCCCTCACTGAAATGTCAAATCAGATTGCCATGCTATAGCACTTACCCTATGGCTAGTCTCAGTACAGTACTCACTGTACAGTACAATCATCTTTAGAGATGTCACCAGAGGGTCAATGTCTTCACACTTACTGCTAAGTTGACATGGTTTAGCAACCCCCAGCCCTCTGTAACCGTCTAGAAAGAAACACTGCATACACCCAAAATGTTGTACTCCCCTTTCAAACCTGCATAAAGGATTTTGTTCCTGTTTGCAAAAAACAATGTCAAGTTTAGAAACAAACCCCTCTGATGGATCTCAACCGTAAACAAACTTTAAAAAAAAGGGCAAAAAACTTATAGCTTTGAAGAAAAGAACACAGTCACAGTATACAAAAATGAATCTCAAAATCGTTAACAAAGAACTGAGGAGTTTGATCAAGTCCTGCAAAGCTAATTAAAAAATGGTTCTGTCAGTGAACTATAATCACAATACATTCTTGAATTACATAAGGAATCTCAGAAATAATACCCAGGTGTTATTGTGCTTTTAATATTACTGCATGATGGCCCTTTTAAGAACCGCTGTGTTGCATAATGCATTGTGAGTTCTAAAGAATAGTCAGTTGGATGTGAGGTGATGAAATATTAACATCATTTATTCTGAGCTGTCGTGTTGTCGTGTTGTGTGTAATGCTGAATCCTGACATGTCTGACTTAACCTCTAAACTGATCACTATCTATAATGTAGTGACACCTGACATCGTGGTGTCAGAATGAGGATTTTCTTGATGGATAAAAAAACTGAAAAACACTTTCACAGGTAGCTAAACTGCTTCATGCCATGCTAATTGATCCAAAACACTCAGCATCAGATGCCTTAATTGAAAACGATTGTTTCTACAAAGTCCTCATATTACCAAATTTACATCATTTAGCCAAAAATACCAAATTTCTCCACTTTCCAAACACAATTTAACCCATCACAGTCATTTGACTTCGCAAAGCTATTTGGTTGGCCTACTTGCAGAAAGAGAGTCACATAATTTCATGCAGCAACAAAATTAGATGAAGAATTAAAGGAAAGCTAGGTAAACATGCTTTTGTATGCTGTGATCTGAGAGATCAAGGCCCTATACAGTTCCTTTGCATTCATAAAAGGCCAGAGTGTTATGTATGAGTTTGTGATTAGTAATCACAATGAATGTTTTGTGCTTAAAAAAAAAAAAAAATATATATATATATATATATATATATATATATATATATATATATATATATATATATATATATATATATATATATATATATATATATATATATATATAAAATACACAAGAGAGCATAGTGTATTTTCACAAATGTGTACAAGCAAAGGGTGTCTGTGCGGAAGTGTTTGTAGATTGACTATATATAATGGTAGAAAATTCTGGTTTTAATGGAACTAAAGATAGACAACTAAAGCTTAAAACTGTAACTGGGCTGGCTGATATAGAACTGTCAAAAAAGTTACAGCTTGAAGTAAACCTAATCTTAGAAAAAAAACAACATGAATCACCACTGCTGCACTCGGCAAATATACATGGTGTGACCATTATCATAATGAGCCAAAGCATATGCTGTACACGGCAAATGCAAGTGGTGTGACCATTACCATAATGAGCCAGATCATATGCTGCACATGGCAGAAGGTGGAAGAGATGTAAGATAGTAGGCCATTTGGCTGTTACTTGTAAAATAAAGCAGATTAAAGAGGTTACCTGTGGAAACTGAAAATAATGTGCAGAAATTATGTCTATTGGGTTCAGTCACTACTGCATTAGATGTGGATGCTGGCAAGTTAAAATTACAGTTCATGGAACAATTGTGAGTTTCTGAATTGTCAAAGGGGCTGATGTTATAATGGTATTGAGCATTGTTAGATTTCTATCTATGTCTAAGTAGAAGGGGCACAAGTTCGAGTTTGGGGTTTATGTGCTGGATGCTCTGTACATAAACAGTGCAAAATTGCTGAGGTGCAGCTTTACTCCAAATGGATGAACAAGTGCTACATTCTGTTGCCTACTGTTCTAGAATGTTAACAGATGCTGAACAAAGATACTTGCAACTTGCAAAGAAGTGCATTGCAAGTGTGTGGACATGTGGAAAGTTCTTTAGATCTATGTTAGGACTCAAGAGTTTCCATCTCTAAACTGATCATAAGCGACTAGTTCCATCAATCAATTCATATGATCTAGACAAAGTGTCTCCAAGGTGCCAGCGACTGCTACCGTCAGAGCTATACATGTACCTGAAAAACAAGTATTTGTCACAGACATTTTATCCAGAAATCCTATACATGACAAACAGTTGTCAAACACCAAAGATAAGAATAACAATGACAGCACCTGTAACTACCAGAAGACTAAGCTTAAGCAAACTGTCAAAAATGATCCAGAGTTGCAGGCTGTTATCCAGCATGTGTGAAATGGACAGCCAACTCATTGGACACAAATCAAACAGCTTAAACCCAAGAATTTTACAGTTAGAGCACAGCTATTAGAGCACGGTGCTTTATTACTATATCAAAACAGAATTGTGGTACCTCTAAATCAACGAACAGAAGTACAAAGTCCAACATGCAAGGTCATCAGGCTCTCACTAAATGTTGTGAATTACCCAAAATGTCAGTATGGTGGCCAAATATAAACCAAGACTTTGTTAGCCTAGTGCCAAAATGTCTATTCTGTATTATGCATAAACCATGACAGAGATATCAGCCACTAGCAACAACATCATTACCATAAGGTCCTTGGCAAAAGATAGGCTGACTTGTGTGAGATGGAAGGCAGGAAGGACCCTGCCATTACTGACTATTGCTCTTATGACATAGAAATAATTCACATACCATCTATAACTAGCCACCAAATAATAGCCAGATTCAAAGCTATGTTGTCAGTATATGGTCAGGCTATAAAACTAGTTTCATACAATGGTATATAGTGTATGTCCAGTACATTGCAGCAGTTTGTGGTTGTTTCCTTCTTCATTCATACTATATATATATATATATATATATATATATAATATATATATATATATATATATATATATATATATAATATATATATATATATATATATATATATATATATATATATATATATGTATTATCCTGACCATTTTTAACTCAATAGTGAAGCTGAGAGGCAGTTTAAACAGACAAGAATTGACAAAAAATAATGCTAAACAAACTGATCTACATAGAGTTCTAATGCCATATTGAGTTTCTCCACAGAGTGACACTGCAGTGAACCTTTCACAGCTAATGCTTGGTAGACAAATACAAACTAATATATCAGTGTTATGAGTCAAAATATGATCCAAAAGTTATTCTGTATTATACAGTTAAATGTTATGATAAAAAAACCAAAGCTTCATACAAAAGGTTTTATCTGTCTATCCATCCATCCACGACCCCTTTTCCCATTTTTGTATATGGGGTCATGGTGTTACTACAACAGTGACAATCATCTGGAGACAAGGTTTACATCACTGGATGGCTAGCCTGTCCAAAATCCCCTTCTCCTACTTCCGCAAATGACTACTGCCCTATTGCAAATGTTTGTCCCTAGCTAAATACTAGAGAAAAGTATGTAAGATCCTGTCCAAAATAGTATGCTTTTCATACTGAAGCATTGTAGATTTTGCACCCAAATACAGGAATGTAACTGCAAAGTATTCCTTAGCTAAGTAAATCTTTTTGTCATACTGACCAATGTCTATTAACAGTAGAAGTTATATTTTTTCCTTAAAACATGCATTTATAATTTCAATATACTATTTTATGACATAAATTGCATTGCTATCGTTTCTCACCTAAGGTATTTCATTAATTTTCTAACTCTCTCTTTCTAATGGAAGACTCAGACTCATGTCCAGTAATGGTCATTAAGCAATAACTTCTTTCTCTAAGGGTGTACCTGAAGGCTCAGTACTGGCCATTTTATTATTCTTGCTTTTCATTGATGACCTTTCCTTGGAATTTCTGCATACTGACTGTATCTTATTCATGGATGGCATAATTATTACTAAGCTGTATAAATCACCACATACCTTAAAGTTAAATCTATATATAGCAACTTCTTAGAATTGAAAGAACAGGAACCACTTAGCTATCTGCACTCAGAAATCTGCTGTGATACTTCTCGGAACCCAGCAAAAGTTACCCTCACTGCAATCTTGTTCATATTGTTAAAAGTTTAACAATAAAATACTCTAATGGTATTCCACTACCATTTATTGGACAGCAGAAGTATCTAAGATTTTATTGGATCAAAATCTTTCTTTTATTCATGCACCAAGATCTAAAGTAGAAAAACTACTGGCTCATTTTAAAGTGTCATACAGAATAATCCATCTCCTAACCCCTGAAGCACAACAAACAATAACTATTAGTGTACTTTTGCCAGACTAAAAAATGCTCTACCCAAAATAGCAATAATATTCCCCCAAAGCACTTCATAGGTCCGTAGGCTTATATCTACTTGCCAAGTTACTGATCTACCTAGCCTAGCCTTGGTAATTATTAGTCCTTATATTTTACAGTATGAATATCAAAAGACAACAACAATCACATACATATTGGGGTAATTATGTTTCCCCTATCCATGAGGGCAAGTCATGCTAAACCAGGAGTGAATTTGTGGTTACCCATCCATTCAACCAAATTACATTTGAACAGAGTGAGACAAGTGCTCTGCTTTATGTGGAGTGGAAGACAGTTTCACAGAAGCAGAATTCACAATGATACATACCTATCTCTGCAGCATATCCTGTTAAACAAACACTTGAAAACAAAATTAGATGGTTTATTAACTTAATGTCTAATGGTGAACACAATTTCCTCAGTTTTTACATGAATAAAAAAACAGTTACCAGTAACTGCTAGGACTATTTTCATATTGAAAACTTTAACCTTTCAGCTCAGGACTGGAGACTTTCGGACGGGGTAAAATTAGTGCATGTTTACATCTGGGGGATGTTCTGAGCTCAGCAGTAAGAAATCTTTGAACCCCCCCCCCCAAAAATACACTCCTGATATAAAATACAGCCTATGCCTTACAAAGCCAAGACAGCGTTTAACTTCTAAGACACTTATGTTCTCTAGCTTAAGAGCACACAGAGACCACAGTTAGTCTGGAGGTGGTTTCTCCCTCTTTCTCCAGATCCCCAATAAGACTCCCCACTGGCACAGCTAAAGAGTTAAGATCTCAGCCGAGTGGTCAATTCAAAACCTCCAGCACCCTCTCTGTTCAACCAGTGTTTCGTGTCCCTGCCCAAGTAGCTGACACACACACATACACACACACACACACACACACACACACACACACACACACACACACACACACACACACACTTTGAGATTTGATTTATATACACACAGACATTCCTGGGAAAGACTGGCATAGGTTCACTAGCTATGCCCCCTTCTGCCCAGACTCTAAGGTAGTACCAGCTACCACCAGCCACTCTTACTTATTAGCTACTATAAGGCTCTTACTAAAGGGTGACCAAAACTGTGTGATGTTACTATTATCCAAATGGTGTGTCAAAGACTTTTAAGGCTATTTAGGAGTGGCCTGTCCAGTCTTACCAAATACACATGCAAGTACTTTAAGAGCTTAAATATCTCTAAACAAACCAGTCACAATTAAAAGGTTTAAATATATTTAATAATAAATAATAAAAGAACACAACAGTACTCAATAACTCAGCACAGTGACAACAGAGTTCAGAATCACAGGAAATATTTTAAAACAATATTGCTGGACAGTCTCACATAAATACAGAAAACATCTAATCTAATCTTATAAAGTTCCCCCTCTATCACTAAGAGAAATCACTGTACTCTAAGTCTCACTTACAAAGCAACACCCAGATGAAAAGTGCTTGGTGAATGTTTCTAGGTCCAAAGACAAATACAAAATGCACAGACTCACTCTCTGAGATAGTTCTTAAATTACTATCAAACATTACTGCTGGGTTATCTCAGATTACATCATTCTTTGTCACCTCTGCCTTCAGTTCCCAGGCTAACAGAAACTTAAAAATGTAACACCTCTGTGTCAAAAATATTTATCCCTCAGAAGTTTGCCTAGAAGTGGAAGTCGTAAAACAGTTAAACACTTTTACATTTTGAAACATGTAATTATTTCTGTTTCCAGACAATAGAAAGAACTCCTAGCTGTAGACATTCTGTCTCCTAGCTGAGATAAACACCATCGTAAAACTCTTTGCTTTTCTTGAGGGTTTGCAAGTTAACTCTGTATGTTCCAGCCTTTAACATCAAAACATACATTTGCATAGGCATTTTAGTTTATACACATTTCTGCTCTTTATTTATTTATTTATTTATTTATTGACATTTGTTAATCAGGTTAGTCCAACTGAGTCAGGGGCCCATTTTCAGTGGAGACCCAAGGGGAAAAGCTCCAGAAATAATGCAAGTAATTATGATATTTACAAAATATTAAAGTAGGGTCACATAAATGTAGTACAAGTAAAAAAAATGTGCACAGCAGTACAATGCATAGGTAAAATAACAGTTAACAAGTACAATTTCCAAAATTTGAGAATAATATATAGCATAGGTCAAATAACAATTAAAAAGTTTAGAGAATATTACAGAGCACAGTATGAATACTGTTTGCTAGAGCAAGTAGAAGGAGGACAAAGAGTCGATAGGGAAAAGCAGATAAGATGAGAAGAGAGGAGACTAGCTCAAGTGGGGGGTTGACAAGGGCATGACCAAGAATTCAGGAGAAAAAGGTTAAGTTCTTTCATAAACAGGTATTTGTGCTGAATGCTTCTTATGTTCAGAGGGAGTGAGTTCCAAACATGGGCTACAGAGTATTTGTAAAGGGTCTTATCAATGTTTTTGTTGGATTTGTATAACTGAAGGAGGTGTTTACTGGCAGTACAGAGGTGACGTGTGGGGTTATAGAAGGAGACTAAATTGGAGATGGAGGGACAGGATGAGGGATCATATAGGATAGAGTGTGCAATATGTAACTGCAGTATAAGCAGCTGTTTGGAAAATTCTAGCCATTGGAGTAGTTTAAGAGCAAGACAGTGGTAAGATTTGTAAGGAAGGTTGGCGGCAAATCTGGCAATTTTGTTATTATAAGTTTGCTCCAGTTTAGTGATAAGAGATGTTTGAACATGAGTAAGAATAGGAGGAGTGTAGAGAAGGCAGGGTAGGAGTAGGGCCTGTGCGAGGGAGGGTTTGGAGGAGCATCACAGAAATGACAATGTGGTTACATTCTTGAAGCTCAGTACATAACATACAGTTCACCACACACTTCTGCACCAGTAGTTTAATATCCATATAACATATAGTTTTCTTACATTTGTAAGACAAGCATACAAATCATATTACTATTCACAAATGACATATAATTATTTACAAAATTCCAGCTAGCTGGGCTGGCAGCCTTCACAACTTGTTTTATCAGCTGGCAACCTTTATCCTTTTTTTTCACTCCACGTATCCAACCATTGTATGCACCCCTATACTTTGTGTATATATTGTAGTTATGTAAATATTGTGACTTCTGCAATTGTTTTAATAAGTCAGCATAATTTGTTACCAACTAATCTGCTTATATTTTACTGCACTGCATATAGACTGCACTGTACTGCGGTTTTCTGAAATAAAAAATAGAACATTTTGATGTCATAAACTATAGACATATGCATCTTCTGTCCTGATAATATGTTAATTATATTTACTATGGCAGGTTTTCTTTGTTTCTCTTCAATTGCTGACTATACCAATTACATATAGTTTCATAGGTTGGTACTAGGCTATTGGCCCTAAGGCCTATACAAGCCTAGCCATAACATTTCCCCAGCTATTTTTCCCAGGAATTTTACTTCCCTGGTCCCCTGTCTAGCAGGGCAACTGACGTGATCCCCAGGGTGAATTTCCTATCTCCCATCCAGTCGTAAAGGTTCCTTTTGAAGACGGCCAAAGAGGTGCTCTGCTTGACATGTATGAGCAGTCTATTCCAGAGAATTGGGAGTCTCTGGGACAGGAATTTATCCCTCCAGCATGTTTTGTTCATTGTGATGACCAGGTTTAGATCCCTGGAGCATGTGGCTCTGAGGGATTGGGATTTCTTTAAGTGTAGCATGTCCAACAGCTCTGTGTTTGACATGGCCTTGTATGTTAAGCAGAGATCGCCTCTGAGTAGACAATATGTGACAGAGTATACTTGGAGTTTTTTTAGGCAGTCAGCATAGAGCATCTGCTTTAGGCCTGTGATTCTTTTAGTGAGGTATTTCTGCGGCCTTTCCAACTGTTGCAGATGTCTTGGTGAGGTACATACCAAACGAGGCATTGTACTCTATAATGGGTCTAATGAGGGATGAGTACAGTTGGACAATGACCTCCTTTTTCCTGGATGAAAATCCCTTAGTAATGAGATGTGCCACATAGAAGGATTTCCTGACTGTTGTGGCAATGTGGTTATCGAAGGTGAGACCACTGTCCACCTGTGTCCCTAAGTCCCTTATCACACTTTCGGTGGTTAATGTACTGCCACTTCTGTAGTAATTCATGGGTACATAGTTTTTCCCAAAGAGGTTAACTATACATTTCTTGGCATTGAGCTTGAGACCATGGCTCTGGCTCCAAGCATCTGTCTCTGTAAGGCCCTTTTGTAGGATATCCACATCATTTGGGGATTCAGTAATGGCTCCCAGTTTGCAGTCATCTGCGAACTTTGTTAGCCAGAGTCCTTTGGTGTTGGCCTGTACTTCGGAGAAATAGATGCCAAACAAGAGTGTTCCCAGGACTGAACCCTGAGGTCTTGGAGTCGGCTACTTTTACATTGTGGGTTCTGTCAGTAAGCCAGTTTGCGACCCATCAAGTGACGTAGGGATTAATGCCCAGCTTACTAAGTTTATCTATGATTCCAGAGTGGGGGATAGTGTCAAGGCCTTGGCGAGGTCCAGATAGGCTGTGTGTACCATCTTACCCTTGTCCATGGCTCTGGAGACTGATTTGAGGAAGTCAAACAGGTTGAGGAGACAAGATCGGCCCTTCACGAAACCAAACTGGGTGGGGTCCAGTGTTTGAAGGTTGCCAATGTCTTTGTTTATAAGTTCCATGATAATGAGTTCCATGGCTTTGCAGATCAGACTCATTAGGCTGATGGGACAATAGTTTCCGGAGTCCCAGGTGGACTCCCCCCTTGTGGAGTGGGCTAACTGTAGCTGTGCGCCACTCATTGGGCATGAAGTGTGAGGTGAGGCTATGATTAAACATGACACTTAGGTGAGGTGCCAGTTCATTTTGTAGTTCATGTAGTACACAGCCTGGGATGTTGTCTGGTCCCATGGATGCTGTATTCTTAGCTTTGGAGAGTGCATTTTTACCTGTGTGGCTGTGATTACCGGCATTTGGCAATCTTCTGGTATTGAGATGGGCTCTTTATGGGGTGAGAGGGGGGTGAAATTGGCACTGAATCAATCTGCTAGGATATTGGCAATATCCTTGGGATCAGTATATTTAGTGCCATTCTGTTGTAGCTCAGAGCATATCTGAGTATTGCCATTTAGATTCTTGACATAACTATAGAATGCCTTGTGGTTGTCCTTAGAATCTTTGGCAATTTTATTTTCATAACTAGCTTTGGAGGATTTTATGAGGGATCTCAGCTTCTTACTGAGGCTGGTAAGGGAGTTTTTTGTATCCTGGGATTTTCCTTTTTTCTGTAATAGTTTCTTCCTTCTATTGTATAACTTGTTTATGGCAGGGGACCACCAGATTGGCTTCCTTTTTTTGGAGGAGACCGTCTTGGTTCTATTTGAAATGGCACGTTTTATGCATGAGTGAATATGCTTGTACAGTGCCTTAGTGTAGGATTCGGCAGTTGAACTTTCAGTTCTCATCTGCATGAGTGTCATGAAGTTTGTCACTTCTGACTTGAATAGCATGAAGTTGGCTTTGGAGAAGTTTTTTATGGAGGTTTCCCTACTGGGGGGTGGGGGAGGGATGTGAACGTCAACGGTGATTAGCGTATGGTCAGACCTGACCAACTAGGGGGTGACCATAGGTGTGGAGCATCGATCTCCCATGTTGGTAATGACCAAGTCAAGGATATCTGAGTCCCTGGTGTGACTATGGATTATTTGATCCAGGGCATTGGAATTTATGAATTCCAAGAACCGTTGGGCAAAGGTGTTGGTGCCCAAGTAGTTTTCCCAATTAATGGCAGGGTAGTTGAAATCACCCAGTATTAGGGTGTTAGGTTGTATCTTAATATTTTCCAGTATGTTTAGAAAGGTGTAGTGAGAATCTTGGGGCATGGTGGGGGATCTGTAGCAAGCTACAATTTGGATTGCAGTCTTACCTAGTGTTAGTTGCACTTGTAATATTTCAGACGCATTGTGTTTGGCAACTAGCCTGGAGGTGGGAATACCCTTGGTGAATATGGACACTCCACCACTTTTAATGTTTTGGTTCTGGTTTGGTGGCCGAAAAGTATGGTAAGAGTTGTAGCCTGGTATAGCAGGGATGCTCACTGGAGCCTTGAACCAGGTTTCATTTACTGCATAGATATCAATGTTCTCCATTTTTAGGAGTGCCTCAAGAGAGTGCATTTTGAGGTTTAGACTTCTACCATTGAGTAGTATAATCTTCAGATTTTGCGTGTTTTTATCTGTTACGGTGGTAGTTTTCCATTTGAGCCTTGCCTAAAAAAGGCACTATGGGGGTGGCAAGAGCCTTAGCCAGTAACCTGAATCCCAGGGGCAACAGGTGCAGACCATCTCTCTCAAAGCATCATGGTTTATCGATCATGTCATCCCAAGCAGACAGATACTGTATCCCCTTTGAATGATACCAGAAACTTAGCCAATTGTTGAAGTCAATAATTTTGTCTTTATACTGTGGTATCATTCTGGCCAAAGGCAGGATGCTACTCAGGGCTAGGGTCATACCTACCTGGGCCACATGATCCAGGAGCTCTTCCATGTCTCTTTTCATGTAGTCCAGGGAGGTATGTCCCAAGTCATTCACACCAACATGGACAATGACAAAGTCATATTTGTACTTGTCGTGGAGTGACTTGATTGCATGCGTTATGTGCCTGATCCTGGCTCCTGACAGGCGGCTGATGGTAATTTTCTCCTTTTCCAGCCTGGTGAGTGGAACATCAGTGTGCCTGACTATGGAGTCACCTATGACTAAGGTGTTGGGTATGTTGTCTTGCCTTAGGGGCTGTTGTTGGGTGGCACACTGGTGTTTTGAGCTATGTGTTATTTGATTGTGATTGGTGTTTGTTTGTGTATCAGCTTCGGAGGTCCTTGTTGCTTGGCCAAGTTAATGTTAAGGGCCTCCTCATATGTGGGTTTAGTGTTTCTATGTGTGGGTGTTTGTGATGTGGGTTTTGAAGGTCTATGTGTTGCTTGAGGTATAGAGCAGGTGTTAACCTTCTCCTCTTGACTGTCTAGCACAATCTTGGCTGGAGAGAGCTTTGCTTCTAGTTTGGCTATGTAAGTGCATCTTTCGCAGGTTGTAGTGTTGGGTGGTAGGAGGAGAGGGTTGTCTGTGTACATGAGGCAATTGCTGCATTGCCCCAGTATGCCCAGGTTCACCAGGTGGACTGGAGAAATAACCAGAAGCTGACCCTTGGACATGCCTGGTTTGGTGTTTCTTTTGTAGAGTACAAGAGATGTTTTCCCTTACCTTGGCAAGGTACTTTGCAGTTATAGGCTGTTTAGTGTCTACAATTACTTTCTCCTTATATACAAGGAGAGTTGAGTGCTTTTATCAGTTTAAGGATTCCTAGTGCTTTCCTGCAGGTTATAGATCAAGTGCTAGTCACAGGGATATAGTACAGTTGTTGTAAGCAGTAGTAAATGCTACCCAATAATCTGTATATAATTTCATTAGATTAATATTGTTAGACATTAACTGTTAATAACTGTATGCACGTCTCTAATTGTTATTAACATGAAACCCAATAAAACTTATTGCACTTATATTACTTACTTGTTTTTGCTACTCTGCTAAGTGTATCGAGTAATAGCTGAAAGGGACATAAGAACCAGTAAATAAATGTCCTTTAAAGTGTGGTCCAAAAAAAGAGTCGCCTATTGCTAAAATGAAAATCAGGCCTGGAACTGTTTATGTTAAGTATTCTACAGTATTTATTCATGACAGGCACTATATAGTAAGCGCTTTTGTCTTACTTTAGTAAGTAAAACTTCTTCAGACAAAGCATCACAGTGAATGTATGTATTATATACACAATTAACAAGTCACATGATGCTAACTTTAACAATTAAAACCTGGCTATCTAAAAGTTATAGTGTATCCAATTAATGAAAGACAATTTAAAAATCTACAAAATTATTATTAAATATGTATTAAAATATGTATTAAAATTAATATTAAAAGTTAATTGTATTGAAAAACAAACAGAGAAAGTGGAACCTTAAAAATAGAAAAAGTATGACCTTAAATTAATGCACACCTAAAATATCTCTAAGTAAATGTGGAAAAAGCATATACAAAAAGCATATGTATAAAACAAAGACCAACATTTCCCTCAGTTTGTAAAATAAATACCCCTCAGTTTATAAATAAATAAATATTATCACAGTCCTATATAAATTATTTACCCATAATATTTTTGCTTAAAATCACCTGTTCACAATTATTTAAGGGAATCCTGCTCACTTTTGAATGCTCTTTAATTTTAATATACAGGCTAGCAAACTCATATCGTTCAAGCCTGGTGGGCTATAGGCATTTAATCTTACTTGCCACAGATGTTGGGAAATTTCTAACATTAACCCCAAAGGTCCCCCTCTAGGGTTATAATCTACTTGGTCTATGATCTGAAAACTAAAACTGCGTTGTGGGTATTCTTGGACATGTTTTGCCAAAGCATTTTCTATCTTTGCTTTCCTAATGCTATATACATGTTCATATACTCTGTCCTTGAGTCTACAGTCCGTTTTGCCAACATAAAAACAAGGACAGAGTTTACAAGTTGCCAAGTACACCATACCCTTGGATAAACAATTAAACCTTTTGTTGATAGAAAACTTTTTGCGCCTTACCCATATCCATGTGTCTACAATATGTGCAACCTTCGCACTTGTACATACCTATAGTTCTTAATGTAGGGGTCTTGGCTCTCTCTAATAAGTTTTAAGGTTAGGGCCTCTTCTATAGGCCACCCTAGGGTTTGGTTCTATGATAGGGGCTAAATTTACATCTGACCTCAGTAAATTCCAATTTTAACGTATAATTTGCCTTATAATAGAAGCATCCAAACTGAAAGATGTGATAAAAGTAAGTTTAGGTGAGTGTTCTTTATTATATGTGAAAAGTCAATCCTAAAAGTTGGTGATTCATTAGGATGGAAACTAGATGTTAAAATGGGATTATATTCCCCATAGTCCTTTTATGTTGGACTTCAAAAATTAATTCGTCCAATAAATGGGTGGGGTAACCCTGTTTTACGAACATGTCATATAATAATTGGCACTCAAGTTTGAACTCTTTTTCCTTGGATGCCATCCGAGCTGCTCTCACCAGTTGACCCTTTACCACTGATTTTTTTCTGTTGGTAAGGGTGACAACTGGTGAAATGCAGGAATGAAGCTGAATATGTTGATTTCCTGTGTATCCGCGCTTTAAATGATTTTGCATCTTTATCCTTATATAACTCAACATCCAGATAGGCTATACTCTCTAGTCCCATACTGTGAGTGAACCTTAAAAAAGTAGTTAATTCATTTAAATAGGTCACAAAATTCGGGATGTCCTCAACCATGCCTTCAAACATGATAAACACATCATCCAAAAATCTCATGTAGTAATAGATGTTATTCTTAAATGGATTATCATTGAAGACATGGTGGAGCTCGCAGTGGGCCATCACCAAATTGGTGAAACATGCATCACAAGGGAGCCCATAGCAACTCTTGTTTTCTGCAAATAATAACTACCATTAAACATAAAGTAATTGTTAGTTAAAATTAAATCTAACAATTCTTGTAACAGCTCAATTTCCCTTTCTGAACCACCTTTTGTTCGAATTAGGTTGGATACCCATTCAATACCAATATCTATGGGTATTACAGTATAAAGATCCTTAACATCAATGGTCAAGAGTATGATGTTAGCCTTGTACTCTAGACCATTGAAGCTATTTAAGAATTACCATGAATCCTTACAGATATAATCCATCTTTTCAACATATTTCTTCTACGTACTTCACCAAAGGGTAAGTAACAGAATTTCTCCCGTTTACTATAGGTCTGAGTGGTGGATCCAAAAGGTATTTATGGACCTTCGGAATTCTGAAAATCACTGGGGTGAGGGGAGATAAACCTGACAAATAGTTGTACAATTCCAAGGAAATCCTTGATTCTATAAATAAATCATTTAAAAACACTTTTATTTTCTGATGGGCTCAGTTCATTTCATTAAGGGAGGCAAAACAATAATGATCTGATCTAAGTAACTCTGTCATGCAATCGATATAATCATCATTATCAAAAAACACAAGGCCTCCACCTTTGTCAGGATTCACCACTCTGACATTCTGGAAACTCAATCCATTCAAACTCTCCCATTCTTGCCTAGTGAAATTACTGTCTCTTCCCGAAGGTCTGTGCCTGTTGGCCTCAAGACTATCCCTTAAGTCCAGTTCACACACTTGTTCAAAAACTAATAAACCAGGTGGTAGTGGTGGATTAAATGTACTCAGCACTTTGCATTCATTTTGTACCCTTGGTTGGTCTTTAAACAAAAATTCCAGATTGATTTTGTGGACAAAAAACCTTAAATCAAGTTATTGTTCTGGCTATATTTGTCCTTATGTCAGGAACAAATGTTTGACCTTTAGCTAGTAAGTCCGCTAAGTTAGTATCAACCTCCATAGTGGAATAATTGAATATCTTGAAATCATGGCTACTATTGAAGACCATCCTAAGGCCAATACCAGTGGTAGTTCTGTCTGTATCAACGACACCAGCTAGTACGTCTCTAGCTGGGTCATCAGTTACCTCTGGTTCACCCGGTTCGAATTCTGCTTCTTCGCTTGGTAAGGTCTCATATTGTTTGCTGAATTCACATACTGGCGGCCCTTCCTGTGAAAGTTTTGGGACTCACTGCTGGTACCTAGTTGTTGGTTATCACAAGCCCCATTATAAAAGGCTGGATCATTAGATGTCTGTCTACCAAAATTGTTATTATTATATTTCTTGTTGGTATTCCTTAATCGGCCATTCCAGCTGGAATTAGTGCCACCCGGGTTTTGGTCCCTTGTTAAGGAAGCTGCATTCTGCATAGTTACGCTCTGAGGAAATACACCCTGGAGATTCCATATCCCGCCTGTCAAAATCATTATTGCCATCGTTTTGGCCATTGTTGTGCAAATGATTTAAAGGGTTAAGCCATTCTTGTGTTTTATACACATGCTTTTTATATGCTTTTTCCACATTTACTTACAGATATTTTAGGTGTGCATTAATTTAAGGTCATACTTTTCCTATTTTTAAGGTTCCACTTTCTCTGATTGTTTTTCAATACAATTAACTTTTAATATTCATTTTTAATACATATTTTAATATATATTTAATAATAATTTTGTAGATTTTTAAATTGTCTTTCATTAAGTGGATACAATATAACTTTTAGATAGCCAGGTTTTAATTGTTAAAGTTAGCATCATGTGACTTGTTAATTGTGCATATAATAAATACATTCACTGTGATGCTTTGTCTGAAGACGTTTTACTTAGTAAAGTAAGACAAAAGCGCTTACTATATTGTGCCTGTCGTGAATAAACACTTTTTTGTGGAATATTTTGCAGCCAGCAGCCGGTTTATTTATAAAGTATTCATTTTTTTTTTTGCCAGTGTATTCTACAGTATTGTGATCATTTGCAGATTAGCTTCCATTTCAAAATCAGTCATGTTTTGTCACATTTCTGAGGAGCCAGACAGGGACAAGTTAACCTGACCTAAAGAAAGTATGACGTGACATGGTAAAAGAGAATATTTTTCCCCCACTCTATACTAGTCATTATGGATGTAATGCCTTGGCTCCGCTCACTCAGCATTTCCACACTGTTTGGATGTGCTTAATTTAGGCAGGAATTTAACACTGGTTTTAATGTATATTTATCTTTCATCTTTAAGTCATTAAGACAAACTGAACTTTTCAACAATTGGTAAACTTTCCAGATTTTTTTGTCTTTTTCTTGATTTGCTATCTGTGTTGTTGCATGCTTTTTGAACTGTAAATAAAAGTGTTTGTTGCAAAAAAATGACATATTTTCTCCATCTCTCTGTTTTACTTATTCATTGTTCCTCTTGTCTTCTGGCCATAACAAACCTTTTTTTCTATAATGCCCAGGTGGTAAAGCATTATCAAATAAAATTAAAGAAGACAGTATACAAAGAAATCTTTCATGTCCACCTTCCTCATCTGTGTTCAAGTCTTCCCTCTCCTATGGTGTAAATGAGAGTTCATTTTCTATCCACTTTTGTTTTGCCCGGATTAAATCAGTTTTTATTTTTATTTTATTTTATTGGGCAAGTGAACTGGTTCCATGACCCTTTTCATCATTTGCCCAGGCTAAAGGATGAAATTACGGTGAAACAAATTTATATTTCAGTTCAGATATAATAACACTAACCTCTCTTCTCTGTTGCCTAAAGTTTTTTTTCCTCACTTCAATATGACATTAATTTCTTTGGGACAGTCTTGGTTTTAATCCAGTTTGCTCTGCTAGGAACAGATGGCATACTACATTATTTGATACCTTTCAGCCGTGCCCTAAATTATACTGCAAGGAACTCGAGTTCAAAGGTGAGTGGTCTATAAGTAGTTCCATGCTAAGTGATACCTTTCTAGTACTGACCCTATAGCAGTGGAAAAATAAAGGCCTTCAAAGTGATACACTGCATTCTTTTTGTGTGGTTATCAACAGTCCAAAATATTGTCCTTATTTGGAATCCTGTTAATTAAGCCAAGACTTTTGGTATCTTCCTGCCCGATTACTAATTACTTCAGGATTTATAAGCTGCAGTCTTTAGTTTACTGTTTAATGAGTTCTGCTACCTTCAGTTTTTCCATTTGACACATTTTGGGAAAGGGGTGGGGGCTGTTAGTGAAAGCATGCAGAGGCTTAGCTTCTGTTTTTGTCCTGCTGATAAACTGTTGTCTCTCTCTGTTGGAAACTGTGATGCCTTTTAAGAACACATTAACTCCAACCTCTGTCCCTGCTGGCTCCAGGCAGGACTCCAAGTGTCTTCCAGAGGTCAGCCTGGCTGTAACATTCACTGCAGGCCTGGAAGCTGGACTTTGTTAATTCAGTCTTGACTGGCGTTTTTATTTTTCCAACCTGCTTCTTGCCTTCAGCTTATGTTGCAATGACTATAGCAGGTGCCTCAGTTAAAAAGGTCTTGTTTATATGCTGAATTACCATGACATTCAAGGCAGTTTTATATAAACAGAGTGGTAACCAGGACATGTGCACTGTTATAATGATGACATTTGTTACTGAAGGTTGTTTTTAGTTGCTAGCTGCAAGCCTAATTTGCTGTCATATCGTCTTTACACTTTTTTTTTCAAGGAGACAGAGAAAGAGCTGGAAAAGTTTTAACCTCGCCCAATAACCATAGTCTAATACAAATAAATTAAAAAAAATATTCCACACAAAGAGGCCTGTCAAATTTAAATAGAACATTAGTAGCTAATACAGCATCTTCAAAACAGGAATGTAATTGGAATGTCCCGTTTAAATACTCACACTTCGTATTGTAGTGTTGAGTACTCACCTACCTTTTAAAGATACATTTTGCTCCCTAAACACTTAGAAACCTACATATTTTAAGGTGTTGCTCATACCTTCTAACTGCTATGATTTAGGCATAGCGCTATGATTTTGACTCTCAGATTTACACATGCTCCTCCTAGGTTTACTGATGCTCCTCAGTTTTGTTTTTGGGTACATTGTGACCAGATCACCTAAAATGGCATTGATATGGCACACAGTCTATGATCCATGGTCTCCTGTCTAGAGAATACTCCACACCACAGTTGATGCCTAAAGCAGCTGGTCTACACAACTCTTCCCCTGATAGGAACCACCTAGAACTTGTGGTCCACAGCTCTTTTTTTCTGCGGGGGGGTGGATTTGAAGTGAAAACACCCAACATGCTTTTGGAAGTTTGGGGGGAACCCAGAGCGTGAAAGCTCCACACATGGATTGGCTGAAGGTCAGGATTGAACCCTGTACCTTGTGCTTGACAGACAGACATATTATACCAACCATGTTTCCCTATGGATATATGCCTTATTAAATAAATAAACTAAGCCTAAACAGACTGTCTATCTCTAACTATATAGGGTTGCATATATAAAGACATTCTACAGTGAAAAATAAGAAAGTGTTCCTCTTTCACACCCTCTGGTAAGATTTTTTTAAAGGCCAGTGCTATGATTTTTAATGCTTTGAAGTTAAGAGGCATTGGTGCTGCTCGCTACAGAAATAAAAGCTGTTTTATTTTAAGGGTACTTCTGTTTCTACACATGTCATATGTAGACCCAAGCTGTAGATACTGGTATAGACATACATGTGTTGTGCTATATGAGATACAAAGCTTTTGAGAGATGTACAAAAAAGTGCACTGATTTGAGTATACTGAATATTTCTTGTTAAAACTCTGCTCCAAATCCAACCTAGGAGTTTCTGAGAAATAAGTGATATAATTTCTGCACTGTTGGAACAGTGTGCAATGAAATAAGTGAGTATATCTTTGCAGATACAAGGCAAAGAGGACAGGGTACACACAAGGATGTATTTCACAACAAGGGGAGAAGAACTGGTATCCGCTTAGTTGGAAAAGTAGTACAGTCAAAAAGCAGTTACAGAGTTCAGGAATATGTGAATCATGATATGTAAATCAGTCAGTTGAAACTATGTAAAATAAATGCAGTAAAACTCAAATACAGTCTGCACAACTAGTGAGAATTATTGACTAATCAAAAATACATAAAAAAGTAATAAATATATTTTTTGCGAGTCAAAGGCTTCCACATTTCACTTGACCTCTGCACCCATCTTTTTGTTATCATCAGCTCTTATGACACTGCAACTCTTGCGGGGGGGCATTTCCCCCAAATGCAGCAACCACCCCAGCAATACCCATGTTCAAGCTATACTCAGATATGTAAAATACAGCCAGATGTCAGTCCTGCACAAAAGACATACTTCTCCAAATTTAAGCTGCGCAGCCTCACCTTGATACAAAAACAGCACTGACGTGAGATGCTCATGTTATGAAGATTAAGGCTCTAAGCTTTTAATGAGATGCTTCAAAAGGGGAGATTGTTTGATTCCTTTCACCTCTATTATTCTACTATGTGACTCTGAGTAAGTCACTTAACGAGACAGTGCTCCCAGGTCACCCTTTATAAAGGGCACTTTGTCCAGTGGAGTTAAGCGGTTATCAAATAGATTAAAAAAACAAAGCAAAATACAATGTTAATGCAAGATCTTCCCCAAACACTGCAGGCTCACAGTGGATTTGTGTAAAGTTTGACTTTCATAATGTTGTTAATGATAGAAAAATGAGCCAACTGGAATAGCAAGAGGTCCTTATATACTAGAAAATTCATGCTGCTTTGCATGTAACCACCTCTGTGCTGTAAGGACTAAAACAGTGACTTATGATCCAGACATCCCAGGTTCAGTTAATGGTTTAGGCACTGAAGGAGATGTTAGGGAAGAGAGAAGTGGCAAGGCTGAACTTCTCACATCTCTCTATGGGGAGGGATGGGGGGGTGGGCATGTCATGGGTGTGATATCTGTTTAGAATCTTTAGTGGAGACCTGGAATCAGTGTAAGCACCTGCTTCCAAGGGAGACAGGGCCAAATGAGGGGGACATCCACTTATAGAAACAGAAGATGTGCTGTCAACAGACACCCATTGTATGCCAGCCTATTGGATCTTAGTGGATATGTGCACTGGGGTAACCTAGGGCTTACTAGAAAAGAAAACACTGATCCCAAGTGGATCCTCATGCTTACTCCTCAGCCATAGATGAATGAATGAACCATAGAACTCTCACCACTGGGGTATCAATTGCTGAAAAAAGTGACAGGAAGGAGGCTTAAAAGTATGCAGATCCTGAGCAGAAGAAAATTATGTCACTCTGTATTGTATTTTGTTTCTAAATGACTTAATAGTAAAGTGTAAAAAGAAAAAACAACTATAGTGATAGGGTTTTAGAAATAAGACTGCTTCCATGTATCTGTTGCTTTCTTGTATTTGTTGCTTTTGTTATCAATACCCAAACTTACTGATGTAAATTAAAGTTGATACCTACAATGAGATGTGATCTCTCTGTCTTTATATATAAAATGGAACTACATTCTATGTAGTAACAGAGACTTGAAGAAATATAACACCCCCCACAAATTACTGAGGAGAAAAAAAAGATTTATACAGGGTAAAACAGATGGATTGGATGTCGTATACCCATGTGTGATACAGGAACTGAGAGAGGAGAGGATCTTTTCATTCTGGTTTTGAAATTATTCAGAATTTCATTGAGACTGGAAGAGTCCCAGTAGGTTGACATAGCATCTGTACAGTCCGATTTAGAATAGTTACCATGAAGTGTAACCATTTCTGATTCAGAGACAGCCCTACCATGATGCTGCAACACGGGACATGCAGCAGCACAGTGGGATGCCTCTCAGGCGTACGATAATTATGTAATCACGCAGCATCTCACCAGTGCAAAACTTTGCATGCAGACTCCTGGCTGCTTGTGGTTATCAACAAGGCCAAAAAAATGTCACCTTTGAGGTAAGTGCTGAGGAGTTTAGTGGTCAGATAGTGTTACAGGATGTGTGAGTATATGTATCTGAAGGGCTGCATGTGTGAGTGTACATGTGAGCGTAGGCTGCATGTATGAGTGTACATGTGAGTGTATGTCTGCATGGGAGGTCGCAGTAGGAGGGGTTAATGAGGGAATGCATTTGGTGTGTGTGTGTGTGTGTGTGTGTGTGTGTGTGTGTGTGTGTGTGTGTGTGTGTGTGTGTGTGTGTGTGTGTATGTGTGAGATAAATAAGTGAATGAATGTGTGTGTGTGCGTGTGTGTGTGTGTGTGTGTGTGTGTGTGTGTGTGTGTGTATGTGTGTGTGTAATAAATAAGTGAATGAATGTCTGTGTGTGTGTGTGTGTGTGTGTGTGTGTGTGTGTGTGTGTGTGTGTTCATGTCTGTGTAATAAATGAATGAATGTCTGTGTCTTTGTGTTTGTGTGTGTGTGAGTGTGTGTGTGTGTGTATGTTTGTGTAATAAATGAATGTGTGTGTGTGTGTGTGTGTGTGTGTGTGTGTGTGTGTGTGTGTGTGTGTGTGTGTGTGTGTGTGTGTAATAAATGGATGAATGCATGTGTGTGTGTGTGTGTGTGTGTGTGTGTGTGTGTGTGTGTGTGTGTGTGTGTGTGTGTGTGTGTGTGTGTGTGTGTGTGTTTATGTGTGTTGTGGTGGCTGTCTTACTTCCACACACCCCTAGTCTAACGAGCAAAGCCTATGTGTGTGCGCACATGTGCGAGGATGTGCATGTGTGCATGTGTGTGTGTTCATGTGTGTGTGTGTGTGTGTGTGTGTGTGTGTGTGTGTGTGTGTGTGTGTGTGTGTGTGTGTGTGTGTGTAATAAATGAATGAATGTCTGTGTGTGTGTGTGTGTGTGTATAATAAATTAATGAATGTGTGTGTGTATGTGTGTGTTTGTGTAATAAATGAATATGTGTGTGTGTGTGTGTGTGTGTGTGTGTGTGTGTGTGTGTGTGTGTGTGTGTGTGTGTGTGTGTGTGTGTGTGTGTGTGTGTGTATGTGTGTGTTGTGGTGGCTATCTTCCTTTCACACACCCCTAGTCTAACGAGCAAAGCCTGTGTGTGCGCGGGCGTGTGTGTGTGTGTGTGTGTGTGTGTGTGTGTGTGTGTGTGTGTGTGTGTGTGTGTGTGTGTGTGTGTGTGAGTGTGTGTGTGTGTTTGTGAGTGTGCATGTGTGTGAGTGTGCGTGTGTGTGTATAATAAATTAATGAATGTCTGTGTATGTGTGTGTGTGTGTGTGTGTGTGTGTGTGTGTGTGTGTGTGTGTGTGTGTGTGAGTGTGCGTGTGTGTTTGTGAGTGTGCATGTGTGTGTGTGCATGTGTGTGTATAATAAATTAATGAATGTCTGTGTGTGTGTGTGTGTGTGTGTGTGTGTGTGTGTGTGTGTGTGTGTGTGTGTGTGTGTGTGTATGTATGTAATAAATGAATGAATGTGTGTGTGTTGTGGTGGCTATCTTACTTCCACACACCCCTAGTCTAACGAGCAAAGCCTGCAACATTTCATTAGGGGAACCACTAGACGCCAGAGCTACATGACATAATGGCAAACAGGTTTGGGAGTTAACACTAAACACCAGGAAATAAAAATCATGCCTTAACAGCACTTAAACACAACATAGGTCAGGGGTAAAACTAGACACCAGGGAATATTTGTGTGTTATCGCATGCATTAACAGTATGTAAATCTTGATGATGATTGGGGATGGGGAATACCAGTAGGTAAACCTTAATGTTGATTGGGGGTGGGGAATACCAGCATCTAAACCTTGATGTTCATTGGGGGAGGGGGAACTTCTAGCCACCGGCACACCATAGCTAACATTAGAGGCATGGGCTTTGGGTAACATGCAACACCAGAAAGAACTTTGAAAAAGTGAGTAGGGCGAGCCCTTGATGCCAGGAATACATTAATTTTAAAAAATATGGTGTGGGGAACCACTAGATACATGTGATACTATAAGCAGTGTTCTTTTAAAGGCAGTAAAAGGAATTTCAATCCTGTTTGGAGGCACTCTCCCTATAGGACATCAACCATTCCTTCTTGTTCAGTGAGCCCAGACTCCATATAACCCCCTCCCCCACAGGAATGCGATCTGTCTTGCTAGTTCTTTGTGCCTGTACATTTCAATTGTTCTACCCAGTCAGACCCCTGTCATGGTGAGTGCAGTGTTACCCCTCACATTATACCACTGTGTAACAGTGTCTATGATGACCATACCACATTGAGAAGTAATTTCAATGCTGGGATCTATTACCATGTATCCTGTTTAAGAACCATATAAAATGTGTTTACTGTGTGACCCAAAAAAACTATTAAGCAGCCAAAAAAGGTCCATGTAGTCACATACATTGCTAAGGCTATGTAGTCACAGCCACTGCCAAGAAACAAAAAGACATTCACTGCACACTAAAGCCCAAACAGCTTGATAAATACGTTCAAGTATTTTATTCCTGAGAAAATATTGAGCGGTTTCATTCCTGTAACTCGAGACTTCATCAGAACATTTGAAACATTAAAGCATACCAGTTTAAATACAATTCAGGTTAAGTTAATATGTTACTAGATTAATCAATCAATCAATCATACAATAAAACATAAAACAATAATCTGTGCCTGGGACTATGTATCCTGTCTACTGTGAATCTCTTCATGAGGTAGCACACTCCTAGATGTGCTTTCCTCAGCTTGTCAGTATTACTAACTGCAGCATGGTCACCACAAAATGGCAACAATGTTTTTTATTGTGCTAAAATGTGGCTCATAACATGCCTATTATGCTGATGAGGGGTTTAGCATGATCATCTCTGAATCATACCAGCAGTGAAATGTATTGTCAGGCCTATTCCATGCTATGGGTCCTAGTCCAGCTCATGCACAAGCACTGATGTGAGATATAGCTTGAATGTGATGCCTGGCCAGACTGCTATAGAGATACATTATGTTGATGACCATGGTTGTCTCGCTACAAAGCTGCCCACAGGGGCTGGCTATGCTCAAGCAAGAGGGTCACACTGGGGGTGTGTACCTTTGGAGCCTGGCCACACTAATGTCATCCT
Source organism: Protopterus annectens (assembly GCF_019279795.1). Taxonomy (NCBI): domain Eukaryota; kingdom Metazoa; phylum Chordata; order Ceratodontiformes; family Protopteridae; genus Protopterus; species Protopterus annectens. The sequence continues at coordinate 1,461,975,969 of NC_056726.1, forward strand.
CCGCTGTGCTGCTGACCATGTGCATTGTACCACCACAGAGAGGCATCATGCTACAGTGCTGCCCACTGATGTAGGTCATGTGTTCTTCATGACACGTGGCTGCATACTGCAGCTCTCATTTTTGCTGTTGGACTTAACCTGGTGATTGAACATGGTCTCTTGAGGATCAAACTCTGGCATGGTTCCTACATGGTGCAGCAGCAAGTACAAGATGTTTTCACACCTGTTGCACAAGCAGCTGAGGAAGCACTTTTTGGAGAGGGATGATGAAGTTCCTCTATACAAACTACGCACTTGGCATGTGTCACTGGTGCCACATGCTCTGGCAAGCAAAGCCAACATTAACATAATGATCTAGGGAGGTGCCACTCAGACCTTCTCTGCTAATGGGAAAAGAGGTTTGGGAGAAAGAGCCTCAGTGTTGCTCTAAGCACTCTGCTTTTGCAGTCACTAAATGTGCCTTCAGCTGTCATGGGTGTGCTGTGCTCATTCAGTGTTTTTTTCTATTTTTACATCACCTCAGAAAATTGCAGAGAACAGCATCACTTGTCAGAGGAGGCATGCCAGGCTATCAAGGCATTGAGGTAAGTGTGGTGTATTATTGGCATTACTATACTGAGTTTAACCTGTTTACCACAGCACTGAGCATTTTATGCACTGTAATACTTAATCACAGCTAAGTTCTTCATTGGCATTGCAAATCAGTTTGTCCTACATTTACTGTGCTACTGTTCTGACATACCTGCATTTGCCATGACTGTATAACCACACAACCTGTTTACCACAGCACGGAGCAGCTGTATTTGTATGCATTTTAATGCTTCACCATTGCTTAGTTACTCATTGGCTATGTAGATTGCATTTTACTCCAGTTATTGTGCTACTGACATACACACTGTTCCAGTTATACATGTTCAGTGCCCCCTATGTCATACTGTTCCAGTTATACATGTTCAGTGCCCCCTGTGTCACACTGTTCCAGTTAGACATGTTCAAGTGCCCCATGTGTCACACTGTTCCAGTTAGATATGTTCATTGAGCACTGTGTCACACCGTTCCAGTTATACATGTTCAGTGCCCCCTGTGTCACACTGTTCTAGTTATACATGTTGAGACCCCACTGTGTCACACTGTTCTAGTCATGCATGTTCAGTGCCCCATGTATCACATGGTTCCAGTTACACATGTTCAGTGCCTCTATGTCACACTGTTTCAGTTAAACATGTTCAGTGTCCTCTGAGTCACACTATTCCAGTTATACATGTTCAGTGCCCTCTTTACCACACGGTTCTAATTATACATGTTCAGTGTCCCCTATGTCACAGTGTTCCAGTTATACATGTTTAGTGCCCCCTGTGTCACACTGTTCCAATCATACATGTTCAGTGCCCCCTGTGTCACACTGATCCAGTTATATATGTTTAGTGCCCCTGTGTCACACTGTTCCAGTTATACATGTTCAGTGCCCCCTGTGTCACACTGTTCTTGTTATACATGTTAAGAGCCCCCTGTGTCACACTGTTCCAGTTATACATGTTCAGTGCCCCCTGTGTCATACTGTTCCACTTATACATGTTCAGTGCTGCCTGTGTCACACTGATATGGTTATACATGTTCAGTGCCCCCTGTGTCACACTGTTCCAGTTATACATGTTCAGTGCCCCCATGTCACACTGTTCCAGTTATACATGTTCAGTGCCCCCTGTGTCACACTGTTCCAGTTAGACATGTTCAAGTGCCCCATGTGTCACACTGTTCCAGTTAGACATGTTCATTGAGCACTGTGTCACACCGTTCCAGTTATACATGTTCAGTGCCCCCTGTGTCACACTGTTCTAGTTATACATGTTGAGACCCCACTGTGTCACACTGTTGTAGTCATGTATGTTCAGTGCCCCATGTATCACATGGTTCCAGTTGCACATGTTCAGTGCCTCTATGTCACACTGTTTCAGTTAAACATGTTCAGTGTCCTCTGAGTCACACTATTCCAGTTATACATGTTCAGTGCCCTCTTTACCACACGGTTCTAATTATACATGTTCAGTGTCCCCTATGTCACAGTGTTCCAGTTATACATGTTTAGTGCCCCCTGTGTCACACTGTTCCAATCATACATGTTCAGTGCCCCCTGTGTCACACTGATCCAGTTATATATGTTCAGTGCCCCTGTGTCACACTGTTCCAGTTATACATGTTCAGTGCCCCCTGTGTCACACTGTTCTTGTTATACATGTTAAGAGCCCCCTGTGTCACACTGTTCCAGTTATACATGTTCAGTGCCCCCTGTGTCATACTGTTCCACTTATACATGTTCAGTGCCGCCTGTGTCACACTGATACGGTTATACATGTTCAGTGCCCCCTGTGTCACACTGTTCCAGTTATACATGTTCAGTGCCCCCATGTCACACTGTTCCATTTGCACATGTTCAGTGCCACCTGTGTCACACTGTTCCAGTTATACATGTGCAGTGCCCCATGTGTCATACTTTTCCAGTTATACATGTTCAGTGTCCTCTTTGTCACACTCAGTGTCCTCTTTGCACACTCTTTGTCGTAATTTTTTGCTAGTACTGATCAGAGATGCCTTCCCTTTTAGGGATTTTGCTCTATCATGTAGTAGCTTCCTCCTTCTGTTGTACAGTTTATTTATGGCTGGGGGTCCACCAGACTGGACGCCTGCCTTTGGATGATTGGGTCTTGATTTTGTTTGGGATAGCATGATCCATGCATTCCTGGAGATGTCCGTAGAATGCGTTTATATAGAATTCTGAAGTTTGGGCCGTAGTTTCCACTGGCCCTGGGGCCTTGAAGGATTCTACTTCAGTTTTGAGAAGTGTGAAGTTCGCTTTTGAGAAGTTTTTCACTGTGGTTTTCTGGGCTGGGGGTGGGGTCGGGATGTGGATATCCAGTGAAATTAATTTATGGTCTGATCTTACCAGTGAGGGATATACTTCTGGTATGGAGCATAGAGTCCCCATGTTGGTAATGATCAGGTCTAGTATGTTTTCCCCTCTTTCGGGAGTGGTGACTAGTTGATCCATAGCATTTGAGTTTATAAATTCCAGGAACCTTTGGGCTAAGGTGCTGGGGCTTGAGTAATGCTCCCAGTCTATGTTTGGGTAGTTAAAGTCGCCCAATATAATGGTGTTCGGAGAAATCTTAGAGTTCTCCAATGTTTTCAGGAAAGCCGAGTGGGATTCCTGACTTTGAGAGGGTGGTCTGTAGGATGCTATAAACTGAAAAGCAGTCTTGCCCACTGTCAGTTGCACATGGATGGTCTCCAATACTTCGTGCACTGCCACTATACATGTTCAGTGCCTCCTTTGTCACACTGTTCCAGTTATACATGTTCAGTGCCCCCTGTGTCACACTTTCAGTTAAACATGTTCAGTGCCCCTGTGTCACATCATTCCAGTCATGCATGCTCAGTGCTTCCTGTGTCACACAGCTCCAATTAAACATGTTCAGTGCCCTTTGTTTCACACTGTTCCAGTTATACATATTCAGTGCCCCCTGTGTCACACTGTTCCACTTATACATGTTCAGTGCCCCCTGTGTCACACTGTTCCAGTTATACATGTTCAGTGCCCTCTTTGTTACACGGTTCCAGTTATACATGTTCAGTGCTGTCTTTGTCACACTGTTCCAGTTATACATGTTCAGTGCCCCCTGTGTCACACTGTTCCAGTTATACATGTTTAGTGCCCCTGTCTCACACTGTTCCAGTTATACATGTTTAGTGCCACCTGTGTCACACTGTTCAAGTTATACATGTTCGGTGCCTCCTGTGTCACACTGTTCCAGTTATACATGTTCGGTCCCCCCTGTGTCACACTTTTCCAGTTATACATGTTCAGTGCCCCCTGTGTCACACTGTTCAAGTTATATATGTTCAGTGCCCCCTGTGTCACAGTGTTCCAGTTATACATGTTCAGTGCCCCCTGTGTCACACTGTTCCAGTTATACATGTTCATTGCCCTCTGTGTCACACAGTTCCAGTTGTACATGTTCAGTGCCCCCTGTGTCACACTGTTCCAGTTATACATGTTGAGAACCCCATGTGTCACACTGTTCCAGTTATACATGTTTAGTGTCCCCTGTTTCCCACTGTTCCAGTTATACATGTTCAGTGCCCCTTGTGTCACACTTTTCCAGTTATACATGTTTGGTGCTCTCTTTGTCACACTGCTCCAGTTATACATGTTCAGTGCCCCCTGTGTCACACTGTTCCAGTTACACATGTTCAGTGCCCCCTGTGTCACACTGTTCCAGTTATGCATCTTCAGTGCCCCCTGTGTCACACTGTTCCAGTTATACATGTTTAGTGCCCCCTGTATCACACTGTTCCAGTTATACATGTTCTGAAAATTACCAATAAAAGTTCCTAAGCAACTGTTTTTTAATAATAACCCCAGAGCACAAAAACATTTAGCACAACGACTTATGCAACAGAAAGTAGAAAGGGTTGTTGCTAAACATATGGAGCGTATAACAAGAAAAATATCCAGAGATACTGTAGGGATATTTCAGAAATTTTATGAAAATTTGTGTAAAGCAGGGGAATGTAGAAATCAAGAAAAAGCACAAATGGAAATATTTATGGAAGACTTAGATATGACTAGACAGGAGGAGATGAGATTTTATAATCAATCTGCAGAAAGATCAGTATTAGTATTCTAAGAACTAAGCCAAGATGGACATGAAGAAAGGAAATTCTGCTAATAGCAATGACTGCAATAAGCAATACAGAAAATAGGCAACGGGTGCGGGAGAAAACTGGAAAGTAACCAAGGTACTGGGAGCAAATAGCTAGAGAGGGAAATCTAATAGAGTTGGAAGAGACGAAGAACACATTTGGACTGCAGTCTAGAGACTGCCTTCCCTTTCAGGGATTACTATTAGTATAGGTAAAAAGAAAGGGATAGGGGAATCCTGAATGAAACACCTGCTCTGGTAGAGTTTTTAGCTGAATCTAGAACAGAAGCTGTTGTTAAAAAGGGGGGATTAGTAGAGCATATAAAATATTACATTTATTTTTATTTATTTTTTTATTTAACATTTGTTGACCGGGAAAGTCCGACTAGGTTCCACAGATCCTGTTTTCAGTGGAGACCCGGGGAGAAATGCTCCAGAAGCATGTCTTTATCCTATACATAACTATAGGAATCAATCAGAGGAGGTTAGAAAAGATTGGGAAGAGAGACTGGATAAGGAATTCACAAGGAAACACTGGGAGGACATGTGTATGGCTCATAAATATGCAACAAAGTCTAGACGATTCATAATTTTTGATTGGAATGGTTTGCATAGGTATCTTTATACCCTGAGCAGATCCAACAACATTTTCTTTAGGTAGATGACAAATGCTGGAAGTGTGACAGGGAAGAAAGAGGTAACTGAGAATATATGATTTGGGAGTATAATGAGTTGACAGACTTTAAAATTTCCTACAGAGTCCTCTGTCAGGAATACTGGGTGAGCAAATGAGTGTAAATAAAGACATGATATTTTTTTTATCTGAAGTACAAGATCTGAATTGCCTAGACATAGTAAGGACTTGTTAAGTTTAATACTGGTGGCTGTCAAAGAAGCAATTACTAGAAAATGGAAATCAGGGTCTAAACCAACTGTATTTGAAGTATTAAATATTAAAACAGAGATAAAAGCACAAGAAGTGGAATTTTTAAAACAGGTAGGAGCAAATTACATAGAAAAATGGAGTTTGTGGGAAAAATACATGCATAATACTGTTTCAGAAAATGGGTGAGGTTTAAGACAAGGCTGGAATTGATCAATTTATTTAATGTTGGATATATGATAATTTTATAAAAGAATATATGAGATGTATAATGTTTGTAACTGTGAACATGTTAGCATGGTTCAGTTTTGTTTACATAAATGTATGTTTGCCTATATTTTAAGTGATAATTCAATAAAAGTGTTAAATTGCTATCCCATCGGTGCATAATGCTGTCACTTGAATCAACAGTTCATCATACACATGGTAAACAACTAAATAGTTTCTTATCCTTTGCACAACAGTTGTTATGGACAGTTGTCACTGATCAGGAATGACTGTATAGAACTGGAAATTCACGTCCTGTGGCAAAACTCAGGAAATAATTATGTGTGCTAAGACTTTGCCATTGGCCACACAAATAAACTTGGCTTTGGACTGCATTAGTTAGCAATGAAGGTTTTAAAACACGAATGCAATGCAGAATAACAACAACATCATGCAGATTATGTCATATTTATGTATGACACTGTTTATGTTATGAAGCGTTGTCGCCTCACAGTAAGACGCTGTCCAGTTCGATTCTCAGCTAGAGCGTCTTCTGCGTGGAGACATGCGTGAATGGGCATACCTTCGTTGAAGGTTGTGCATCAGGGCTGGTAACTCGGCACGTAAAAATCAATTACCAATCATTAGCAGACCGGAGTTCCACTGTGGCAACCCCTAACCGGGAAAAGCCGAAAGACACAAACAAACTGTTTATGTTATGAATGCATTCAACCATCCTAAAGTACATGCCTAGAGGTGGCAAAATGTCATTTGAAATGTAACTGAGATATAAGCATTTCTTGTGGTCCCTCAGGAACATTTGCACATATACTGATCGCACACATGGCCACGTCTAACAGCCACGTTTCTCACCTTAATTGTCCAATGAAAAATGAATCTGTGTAGTCAGTTCTAGACCATTTCTTGTGCTTTCCATTGGGCACATGCAGCTGTTTAGCTTGCCTGTCATTACACACAGAGTTGTACATGTGACCTCTGAATTGGGCACCCAATTCCCTCCCATTCTTGCAGAGAAAGACATATCAGACAATGGTGAGAATAGTGTTCCCTTTAGAGCATAGAGATGGTGTAAGACTCATTATTAAATGTTACAGCTGAAGGCTTCTGCGAGGTGACTATACCTGATTACAGTACAAGGCTAAGGCTTGGAATAGCTTGTCCAAGGCTACAATGCATGGTTGAACAATGTCATCACCATTATAGTGTTTTAAAAATGTGAAAGCAGGACCACTTTTGCCAATAGAAAAATATTTTCAGACCAACGAACAATCTCACTTGTGTAAATACAGTGGCCCATAACCAGGCGATATAATACAATATCATGACTTGGAAACACACACAGGAGTTCATTATTTTATTTTATTTTTTCTGAAATTAAAGGAAGAAGGGAAGCACATCAGCAGAAACTGGAATGACTTTGAGAGGAATGGGGTGAGTTCATAGGGTCATATGTGCATGATAGGCTAATGACCAGTGGAGCCTTTTAAGGCTAGCCAAGCATCCCAACTGTATCCTGCAAATTTATGTGCTGGCCTTTGTAAGCCTGGCCATTTTACTGAGTTCACATATATATTTCATGACATGTACTGCATGAACTAACTTTCCTATACTCACAGTTTTTCTATATTTTTTATAATATTGAGGAAATTAACATTTAGTTTAACAACAATGTATGGCCTAACAGTCATATGTGAATGTGACAAATCTAAAACGTTATGTGGGATACACAGTGACTGGGATATGTTACAATTACATGACATTCAACCGGTAGAATTACAAACATATTTGCAGAGTAGTATTACTGAGTGCAGTGTATATATTCTGCCTGGTTGGCTTTTAATTACCTTGCACTCTGTACACATACCACAGACAGTTGTCAATGATTCACACATAAACACAACTCCTGCATGCAATGATCTGGAGATAAACAGTCAGGAAAGCATGGGTGGCATTCCACTGGTTGACATCTGTCAATATCACCCACCAAACAGCTGTTCAGTACCCACATAATTGTTCAATACACCTTAATGTGACACACACATATATATCATTCCCAACACAATTAATGTGAATTATGAAAAATATGACATTGTTACGGTATGTTGAGAGTTGTGATCAAAGCATTGATGTTGACTTTCTGTATGTCTGTTATAACTCATTGCTCATTCCACAAAATATATGTCATGTAAACTACAAGTGTGTACTGTCTAATATCTGTTAAAAGACTTCTGCTGAGGCATCAGCAGTGTTATATAGAATCTGGACTTATTTAGGCAGGTGTTCAAATCTGGCAATGTGTACCTAGTATGAGTGTGTATGAAAATATTAGCTAAAATGAGTGGCTTAACCAACAGATATAATGTGTTCATTTCCACTTAGTAATAACATTTACACAGGGAGAAGGATCTCCAACTCTTGTCTCCCTTTTAGGGAAAATATATGCATTGCAACACACTGCTCAGGCAGAACCTTAAAATACATGCTGACACCTGTAATAAAACTTCACCTGTGGTATCAGCAGTTAATATGCAGTTCTAGACCATCTAAACTTAGATAGGCAGGTGTTGAAATCCAGCAATGTGTGACTTGTATGAGTGTGTCAGCAAATACTAACAGGCAGGACTGGCTTATCCAACAGATCTGAAGTATACACTTCTGCTTAGTAATAACATTTACATAGGGAAAGGGATCCTCCAACACTTGCACTCCCCTTTAGGGTGACTATCTGCATTGTAACACACTGTTCAGGCAAAACCTGTAAATGTCTGTCATCTGATACCTGTAATAATACTTCTCCTGTGGTGTCAGTTGTTAATACACTATTCTATAGAATGTGGAGTTAGGTAGCTGTTCAAATCTGACAATGACAAAGTACTGTCTGTAAGACAATAGTGACAGACAGGACTGTTTTACTCAGCATATCTGAATTAGATAACTCAAACTTGTGTGAACAGTGTGGCTATAGGTTTTAAGGGATCAAAATCCCCTTTTTGGGAGCATTATCCATTCACACACACTGCTGATGTCATCCCTTCCAGTGTTTGCTTTCTGATACCGCTGATATAACTTATTTTGCTCTATTGGCATTAATATGCAGTTCTATAGGATAAGGACTCAGATAAGCAGATATTTGAGTCTGGCAAAGTATAACTACTGAATGTATAAGAGAATATTAACTGGCAGGAATGGCTTCTTTAAGAAACCTGATGTGCACTATTTCACTTCATGGAAACATTTACAACAGCAGAGAGAAAACCCAAGTTTTTTACTGCCTTTCAAACAGGTTAGGTTATCCATTCAAATGTGTATGTGTATTTTGTAACAACTGTGATAGAACATCTCTTGTAGCTTCAGTCAGTAATATACAGTTACAGAGAATATAGACTTACATAGGCAGGTGCTTGAATCCAACAATATGTAGAAACTGTGTATGTGTAACAGAATACTGACAGGCAGAAATGGATTAATCAATGGATGTGATATGTGTAATTCAGCCTAGTGGTAACAGTTGCATGGCTGCATGTTTCTGATCACTCATACACACTTTTGTGCAATACATATCCATTCAAATATACTGATCAAGTTATCCTTCTTACTATCTACTTTGTGGCAGGTGTGCTATGACTAATTCTGTGACATCATCCATTGTGTGATGTTAAACATAATATTGAAATATCAAAACATATAAGTGTCAGAAAGGATTTTCTCAAGTAAAATTATTTCAGACATTAGAAATTACAAAATGGATCTCTGTACTTCAGACCAGAAACGTGTTTATATTCTGCAAGGCATGTGTATAGCAACCATATGCTGCAAGCTAGATAAAGCTCATAGTACTGCTTTGCTATGATACAAAAGAATATTATAGTTTGGACTTGTTTTACTATACATTCTATAATGGATACAGTATTGTTTGTGTACTGCATGAAGTCACGAGAATAAGGACAGTAATGAGAAGTTGGTGAAATGTAACAAATACCAGCAGTCTGTAGGTAATGATTGCTGTTTCTACTGTCAGTTACGGTTATAAATTATAATTGTAAGGAATTTTCCAGAACTATTCTGATTTTGTTTCATGTAAATAAAAGCCTGTAGCTGTCTATCATGTCAGCTTTAGTTTACGTGAAATCATGTTAGATTTCACTTCATGCTACCAATCTATTCTGATAAATAAATGTCTTGCCTTAAACTGCTTTTGTGTCTCAGTGTATTTACTGAAGATGGATGGTAATCAAGAACCTCTTAGACTGGCGTGCTCAGCCAGTTTTTCTAAAATAATCTAGCATGCTTTCTCATCTGCCTATAAATTTATGATGCAATTGGCAGAAAAGGGAGAGAGAAAGCTGAGGTGATGGCAGAAGGAAAAAAGGAGACCCCATTTTCTAGACATAGGTCATAGAATAGACCGTCTGGACATCCAGATGGAGAGCAAGAGATGTGGGGGCTAAGGCAGCAGGCACTTCCATTCAAAACAGGGTATGTTTTGTCAGAAAGAATAAAGAACTGAAAATAGGTACTGTTTCAATGTATTTCATTCTGCAAGATATATGGACAGTGGACAAACTTTCTTTTTAATTGCAAGTAAGCAATGAACTTATAGAGAGTTTCCCTTGAAATAAAAAAGTAATATATCAATGCTTTTCAATTCTAGAGAGCATTAATGACATGCTATTTGGTCTAGTACAGTAAACGGTAAAATAATCCCTGCTAAATAGCAGGACCAACAAGAGAAAAATACATGAGGTAATCTCTAACTGTTGTGCAGACAGGAACTGAAAATGCACAAATTAAACTGATAAATATACATTCTTGAGATTCTCAGAAGATGTCATGTTAAAAACATGAAGAAAGAAAGTTTCAAAGTTAGATTTTTTTGTAGTATAGAGTTTAACCATGAAATGGTTAAAATTCTTTAAGTAGTAGCACATGTGAGTTCCTCACGTGCTCTTTGTGGTTCTGAGTTGCCTTTGGAAGATGGATAAAAAGCACAAAAGCACCAATGCACAGACAAACACTGGCTATTGCAGGATATTTCTGTGTGCATGAGTATACCCCCATACATTGGGAAAGGCAATATAAGGTTATACAAGTATCTTTTGGTTTTATTTCATATATCATTTTGTAATGTTTTATAAAAGAAATGTGAGTTACTCCTACAGGTTAATGTTTTAATGAGATTTAAACCATGGTCAAATTGTACATTTGGGGTGTGTTAAAATGTAATGTTTGTAAGTATTAAACATCATCATCATCAATACCCTTTTATCCATTTTCTACATGGGGTCAGGGTGGCGTGTTAACTGTTGCCATCTCTCTCGATTCAATGACACACTCCTGGCTTCCTTCGACAATCATGCCTGGTTGTTGCAGATCTTCTCTCACACTATCCATCCACCCACCTCTTTGCTGGAGGTTGTGTCTTCTTACCTTCTTCTTGTCTGTCCCAAATCTTCTTTACATATTGCCTTCGAATTTCTTGCACATGTCCCTGAATCAATATGTTCTCTTTGATATTTCTGCAGTTGGAGCTACTTTGGCTTCTGTTGTTATGTCCTCATTTCTTTGCCTGCCCCACAGTGTGCATCCTACCACCTGTCTCAGGCACTTCATTTCCATCACCTCTAGTTTCCCTCATCTGCTCTGCCTCTACTGCCCAGGTTTCTATACCATATAATAGTACTGGTCACAACACTGTTTTATACACCTTACTTTTTAGTTTCCTTGGAATTTTTCTGTCATACACTATACCTGGCACTGTATGCCAGTTGACTGCAAACCCTCTAATTCTTACTTTGAACTCTTCATTCAAACTTCTATTTTCCTCAACCACCTCTCCCATATACTTGAAGCTATTAACCTGTTCCACTATCTTCCCTTCTATCTCAGTTCTCAGCTTCTTCTAATTTCCTCAATTTGCTGCCATTATGACTGTCTTATCTTTACTTAGTTTCATCCCATGTGCCTTCAGTTTTGCATTCCATTCCCCTATTTTTTCTGAAGTTTTTGCTCACAGTCTGCCTGTAATGTCACATTGTCTGCATATAGCAATTTTGTTGATTTGTCCTTTCTGACCTGTTTGGTAATGTAGTCCATCACCAATATGAACAGCAATGGGCTCAGAAGTGAACCCTGGTGCACACTCAATCCCACTGGAAACCTCTCTGTGAGAGTGAACAATGTCATACTTCAGTCGTGTCCTTGTACATAGCCTGCACTAATTTTGCCAGTGTTTCTTGGACTTTGAACCACTGCAGAACTGCCCATATTAGCTATCTTGGGACCTTGCTATATGCTTTCTCCAAGTCAAGGAATGCCTCTTTCTTCATTTCTAGCCTCTTCTCATCTATCTGTCTCACTGTAAGCATTGAGTCAATGGTGTTGCATCCTGATCTGAATCCAAACTGCTCATTTCCCATCTTACTTTCTACTGCTATGTGTTTCTGCTCATCAATCACCCTCTACAGAACTTTCATGCAATGTGACATGAGTCTGATACCTCTGTAAAGCCCACAGTTGTGGATGCCCCCTTTGTTTTTGTACACTGGCATGAGTATGTTTATTCTCCAATCATCTGGGATACACCTTTCTCTCCATACTGCTGTGAGCACCCTCAGGAGCCATTTCTCCCCATCTTACCTGTTATATTTTTACCATATCTGCTGTGGCCTCATCTGACCCTGCTGCTTTCCCTGGCTTCATATTCCTTAGTGCTCTTCTTACTTCTTCTAGGGTGGGCTCCTCTTCTTCTTCTCTCAATGTAGGCTGTCCCTGGGGAAGTACAGCTTCTGTGGGGTTTTATTCATTCAGAAGCTGCTGGAAGTACTCCTTACACCTGTCTCTGATGTCCTGTGGACTAGTGAGCAGGTTGTTGCTGGCATATAGTTTCTTTGTGCCACCTACTGAGACACTTTCCAGAAGCTGGTACAGTGCCTCCGATGCCCTGTTCTTTGCTAATGCAACTCCTTCGTTAGCTTCTTTGTTAGCCAACCAGTATTCATTCTTAGCCTTGTCTGTCTTTTATATCTCCCACTTTTTCCTGCACTCCACCTTTCTTTTGATGACTTCCTGGACTTTTGCATTCCACCACCAGCTTTCCTTCTATACCTAATTTCCATACCTGGCTTGGCCACATATCTGTTCTGTAGTCCTCATGCATGCTGTTTTGAAACATAGCCATTATTTTTCAACTCCACCTATTTCCTCCTCTTCTTGGGGTGCTAGAGCCCTGAGTAATTCCTTGAAATGTTGTACTTTCTCTTTAGTCAGATTCTAGGTCTTCAGCTTGGTCTCGGTTGACCTTAGAGCCTTCTCTGACTGTTTCACTGGGGATGACTTTGCAATCACTGATTCTGCACCAGTGCCCTTTCCTTACTAGGATAACGTCTACCTGAGTTACATGTTGGCCACTTTTGTATGTGATCTTCTAACTGTCTCTCTTTGTGAACCATGTGTTGGCTGCTGTCAAGAAGTCTAGAATGACTTCTCCTTCTTTATTCCTGTTGCCGACCAATGTGAACCCAGACAGTCCTCATATGCTGCTCTGTCTGTCCCGATATGTGCATTCAAGTCAGCTATCATCAACAACAATTCATGTTGTCCTGCTTTACTTAGTAGGTCCTGTAACTGATGTCTGAATGCACCCTTTTCCTCACTATCACAACCCTGCTGTGGGGCATAGGGTGAGATTATGAATACTGCCCTATCATTTCACTGGAGTCTGATTTCCATGAGTCTGTCACTAATTCTGATGATATGCCTCACTGCCTTCACCACAATTCCCACACCATTTCTAGACTGTCTGCCCCCTGAGTAGTAGACTCTGGATCCCAAGCCAAGTGGCTTCAACTGCCCCTCCATCTTGTCTCTTGGAAACATGGGATGTCCAGCCTCCTCCATATCATCATCTCAACCACTTCCAAGTTGTGCCCTGTCAGTGAACATACATTAAGTGTAGCTTCATGTTTGGCAGGTTGATTGATTTTATGTCCAGCTTTTGCTCAACAGAGCTATCCCAAGTAACCCAGGCTGGGCAACTGGACACCAGCTAGCTAGTAGCTTATTAACCCAGGGTTTCTGGGCTTTATGGTGGGCATACACTGGCCAATATGGGCACATACACCCCATCCCACAGTTAGCATGGGTGTATGGCGTAGGTTGGAATAGGCCGGGTCCTCAACCTACTTATCACTGGCAAATACCCATGCCCATTTGGCAACATTAGTCAACATGACAGAATCACCTAAAGCCATATTTTACACTGTTGAGTGTCTAGCCCTGCCACTGTGTGCAGTCTGTGATCCGTGTTCTCCTATCTTGAGGATACTGTGCCCACAGCTCCATTCACTAGTGAGTTTGAGATGGGAACACTCAGCATGTTTTTCGGAGGTAGGACATTCACCACAGAGACACAGGAAGAACATGCAAACTCCAAACAGGCATTAGCCAGAGGTCAGGATCAAACCTTGTACCTTGCGCATGAAAGGCAAAGACCTTAACCATTATGCCAACTGGTCTCTTAGTATGAGGATTAAACAGTAATTCAGAATGTTTTGTCTGTCCTGGATGATGCAATAGGGGAAAAAGATGTTTTTTTTTGTCTAAATGGGCTCTTAAATATTGCAAAACATGCTTGCAGTTCATAGTTGCATACTAGGCTAATGACCACTACTGTCCTTAAAAGCCTAGCCATGCAGCCCAAATGTTTTCTGCCTGGCAATGTTTTTCAGCACTTCTACTCCCAGACAGGGATTGAACTGTGTCTGGACAGTTTAAAAAGAAAAGAATACAAGAGATAAGCACAGAATGCAGGAAAAGACTTTTGCAGAATGCATTTCATTTGCTAAATGCTTTTAAGCAGAAGGAGAGATCTAATTTATGTGCCATAAATCCTAAAGCTCTGGGCAGGAAAAGTATTTTTGCAAAATGCCTATGCAGAGACACTTAATTCTATTCTGTGGGAAAGCCAGATCTCTGAAAACATTTTGCATTAAAATGGACTTTGATTTTAATAACCTTTTCATTCTTTTGACAGTGCAGTGACATTCTAAAACAGATACATTTAACTAGGTTTTAATTCTAAACATGTTGGTATGAATACAGATTTCAGCTGTGACAGTTTAGAATTAATGTAATGAATTCCAGACATTGGCTGTATGCCACATTATTCATAAATTTCAAACCTAACAGTTTTATTCCTGTTTTTCTTTTAGTTCTGTTTGAATACAGTGTTGATGTTGTACTGTTGTCTTAATGACAAGACTTCAGCTGTAAAATGTAAAAGGTATTTTACTGTAATAAGCAAACACAGGACAAAACGTGTATTGCATAGAAGCTGATGTGTTCTGATATTTTGACAGAAGCTGTTGCAGGGCATTCACTGTAAAAGGTATGTGCAGATTTGGGCATAAATATAACTGCACACAAGCACCCAAGAACAGACATACACAGACTATTGCAGGATATTTCTGTGTGCATGGCTGTATCCCCATATATTGTGAAAGGCAATCCAAGTTTATGCAAGTATCTTTGGGTTTTATTTCATGTAGCATTTTGTAATGCCAAATGTTTCATAAAAGAAATGTGAGTTACTGCCACAGGTTGTTGTGTCTTTCGGCTTTTCCCGGTTAGGGGTCGCCACAGCGGAACTCCGGTCCTCTAATGATTGGCAGTAGATTTCTACGTTCCGAGTTGCCATCCCTGATGCACAGCCTTCAACAAAGGTACGCCCATTCACGCATGTCTCCACGCAGAAGATGCTCTAGCTGAGAATTGAACCGGACAGCTTCTTACTGTGAGGCGACAACGCTACCGCAGCACCACAGGTTAATGTTTGTAATTAGATTTAAACCACAGTCAGATTATACATTTGCAGTGTGTGAAAATTTAGAATTTATAAGTATTCAACGGTAAATCAGAATGTTTTGTTTGTCCTGGAAGATGCAATAGGGAAAAAGATGTTTTATGTGTCTAAATGGATCCTTGTATATTATAAAACACACAGTTATAGGTTCATTGGTATATACTAGGCTAATAACCACTAAGGCCCTTAAAAGCCTAGCTGTGCAACCCAAATGTGACACACAAATTTGATTTAATGGGGTTGATTTACTGACTGCCTCTGTCTATCAGAGGTATAGGAACCAGACCAGGGGTGAATTTCTGATTAACCATCCATTGGTGCAAGTTGCATTTAAATAGGGGTAGGGAAGAATTCTGCTTCACATGGATTAGGATCCTGTTCCAGAGAATGGGAATTCTCTGAGAAACATATCTCTCTCCAACATGTTGCAAGCAAAATTTAGGTCTTTTAATCTAGTAGTTCCGATGCTGTGTGTTTTATAGATGTGCAAAAGATTCATCAAAACAAGGTCCAGGGATGCCTTGTATGTTAGGCAAAAATTATCTCGCAGATGCGTATGATACCGAATAAAGAGACAGGGCTTTGAGGCGATCAATGTAGAGCACGGTGTTTACTCTCTGTATTTTTTTGTAAGGCTCCTTTGTAGACATTCTACGTGCTGCATGTGTCTGGTCAGGTACAAAGGGAACACTGCACTCTAGGATGGGTCTGATTAGGGCCAAGTACGGTGGTATGATGACCTTTCTAGACCTAGATGCCATTCCCTTGCTTACAAGTTCAGCAACATCGAAGGATTTTATTACCTTGGACACATGTTTGTCAAAGGCTATGTTACTGTCTACATGAGTTCCCAGATCCTTGCATAGGGAATCAACTTTTAAGGGTGATTTATTGATGATGTAATTACCCAAGGTGGCAAGCTTGCAAAAAGGTACTATAATGCATTTTTGGTATAAAGTTTTAAGCCACGGCTTTGGCACCAAATGTTTACCTGTGTTAGAACTTACTGAAGGGTGTTTTCATCTTGGAGGGATTTAATGACTGCTCCCAGTTTGCAATCATCTGCAAACTTGATTAGCTAGAGGCTTTAGACATTGTCTTTGACATCCAAGAAGTAGATACCAAAAGGGAATGGGCCTAGCATAGAGACCTGGGGGACTACACTAGTAACCGGCCTCTTTCTGGAGGTGGTCTCACTAATTTTAACTTCCTGGGTCTTATCAGTGAGCCAGCTAGCTATCTAGCATGTTATAAAGGGGGTTGTACCTAGTTCTGTAAGTTTCTTGACAATGCCTAAGTGGGGTATTTTATCAAATGCCTTAGCTAGATCTAGGTAGACTTGATTTTAATTTGTTGCATTTCCAATAAAGACAGAACTGAAAGTATTCAGACTTCTTGGCAAAATGAGATTTTACAAACTGCAATTGTGGATAGAAAAATAACCAAATCAACAAGTGGTTTGCATGCTTACACTGACATTTTAGTGGAATATTATACTCACACAGAGTGTGATTTGTGAGCTTTAAAGCTCAGAATATTAAGTTATACCACTTCGTCTGGTCACAAACCAGATGTTCAAAATAACATTATTGCCAAGGGAATGATGTTCAAAATAACATTATTGCCAAGGGAATGCAAATATGCAAGCGTAAATTCTCAAGTGCATGAAAGTTGTTTTGGCTGAATTCACATTTTATTCTTCCTGTCACAAGGTAATTATCCAGGTATGTTAATTTAACAGTATATTTAATGAAACAGCATTAAAGAGGGATGTTTGTTCATACATCTGTATGGTATTCAAAAACAGGTGTTTTGTAATTTTCTTTTACAAGGTGCAGACATAAAGACAAAGCAGGCATGCCATCTGAAAAGAATTATGTACTAACCATAGAAATACTTGTTTCTTTCTTCTGGGTG
Organism: Protopterus annectens; assembly: GCF_019279795.1. Classification (NCBI taxonomy): domain Eukaryota; kingdom Metazoa; phylum Chordata; order Ceratodontiformes; family Protopteridae; genus Protopterus; species Protopterus annectens. Next base: position 1,461,993,556 of record NC_056726.1, read on the forward strand.
GAGTGAGAAACAATCATGGTTCAGCAAAAGATGCAGACAAAAGGCTAGGAGAGTCATCATTGTTCTAAATTCTAGCCACAGTTAAAATAAATCAGTGATAATTGAGGAAAACAAAGGCCTGTAATAGGAAAGAGTTCTCCCTATTCTGTTATTAGTTAGAGTTAACATCTAAGCAAGTAAACAAGAATAAGCTATTATATGGCTGAAATATTTAAGGCTACAAATCTTTAGGTGTTTACATTATAAACCAAGTAAAATATTCAAGTTATATCAATCAGAAGACTCAGGGTTCAATTCTTAGATAAATAATGACTGCTAATCAGACACAAAAGGAATTCGGCATTTTGCAGTGTATAGTAAGTTCCTCTAAAAGTTTTTTTGTGTCAGGAAACAACAGTGGTTTCTTGCTTATTCCATGATTTATGAAAAAAATATGGACATGAATTTTGCAAAAGGATTTTAACTTTGGCAAAATTATAGACATATGGAAACCTTCATTCATGACTACTGTGCTAACTAACGAGAATTGGTAATCATTTCAGAGCAATGGTAACTAATGTATTGTAACTGTGTCCAAATCATCTTACACATTTGCACGTGTGATTTTTAGAAAAAAAGTAAATTTTCCTGAAATTTCAGGGAAATAGATAAGATAACATTCTAAAGGCAGTGTTCATATTAAGATTTTTCCTGCGTGAGTTTAGTGATGTATTAGTAATTCTCAAGTCCTTTTGAGGAAAATATAAGTAAAATAGGACTAATTCATTCATTTGGTTGATTACTTGATTAATTACAGACAAAGGGAGAAAGGATAACTTGGTTACAAATGATTAGAGGAAAATAAGGGAGCTACACTTAAAATCATATGACACAAAAGTAGCAGGACTACTTGCAGAGTTAAATGTGATGCACTAGATAGAATGTTGTTGTGTCTTTCGGCTTTTCCCGGTTAGGGGTCGCCACAGCGGAACTCCGGTCCGCTAATGATTGGCAGCTGATTTTTAATGCTGAGTTGTCAGCCCTGACGCACAACCTTCAACGAAGGTACGCCCATTCACTCATGTCTCCACGCAGAAGACGCTCTAGCTGAGAGTCGAACTGCGCAGCGTCTTACTGTGAGGCGACAACACTACCGCAGCACCACCGCGGATGATGATGCACTAGATAGAATAAAGGACATTTTTGTGTCTTTGCATCAGGGGGAATTGTTACTTAGGAAGTGTGAAACAGTTTTAGTGGTTGCAGTTTTATTTTATAGTAATTCTATCTAGGAGCTAATTCATGAATTAAAACAGATTTGATTGCTTCCTTCTTTTGAGGACAAGGGAATCAGCAATAAATCTGAAAGTTTAGGGTTAAGGCTGTGAACTGGAGTTCCTCTGGTATAGGGTTTGAGTCCCTCAGTTCTCATTTGCCTACTGCTTGACCTTGAAAAAGTTATTTAACCTGTCATTACTTTTAGTCTGTTTCTGAAAAGGGACTGTGTGTCCATTGGGTCTACTTGGTCAACAAATGGATGCTATTAGGACATAACATTTTGTTAGAATTCTGCTAATAGAAAATATAGTTATTTAATGTTTACATTTATCAGGCAGTATTCACAATATGCACAACATGTGCATATGATTTCCATCATATGCACAGTATGTACATATGTTTTTTTTACAATTCACACACACAATGTGTATTTGATTTTTACAACATGAACAGGATGTGTCTAAGATTTGCATCATATACACAGCATGAATATGTGGCCAAACAGCTTTGTACCTTACAGTATTTAGATATCAGTTTAAAGCGTAGACATAGGTTCATAGGTTGGTACTAGGCTATCAGCCCTAGGGCCTATACAAGCCTAGCCATAACAATTCCCTGGCTATTTCTTCCCACAGTATTTACTTCCCTGGACCCCTGTCTAGCAGGGTGACTGACGTGATCCCTGGGGTGAATTTCCTATCTCCCATCCAATCATCAAGGTTCCTTTTGAAGAGGGCCAAAGAGGCGCTCTGCTTGACATGTATGGGCAGTATATTCCAGGGTCTGGGGAGTCTCTGGGTCAGGAACCTATCCCTCCAGCATGTTTTACTCATTGCTGTGACAAGGTTTAGATTCCTGGAGCATGTGTTTCTGAGGGATTGGGATTTCTTTAAGTGTAGCATTTCCAACAGCTCTGGGTTTGACATGGCCTTGTATGTTAAGCAGAGATCGCCTCTGAGTAGACGATATGCGACAGAGTATGGGTGGAGTTTTTTTAGACGCTCAGCATAGGGCATCTGCTTTAGGCCTGTGATTCTTTTAGTGAGGTATTTATGCATCCTTTCCAGTTGTTGCAAATGTCTTGAGAGGTACATACCAAATGGGGTGTTGTATTCTATAATGGATCTAATGAGGGATGAGTACAGTGGGACAATGACCTCCTTTTTTCTGGATGAAAAGCCCTTACTGATGAGGTGTGCCACATAGAAGGATTTCCTGACTGTTGTGGAGATGTGGTTATCAAAAGTGAGACCACTGTCCACCTGTGTCCCTAAGTCTCTTATCACACTTTTGGTGTTTAGTGTACTGCCACCTATGTGGTAATTCACGGGTACATGTTTTTTCCCAAAGGGAATAACTATACATTTCTTGGCATTGAACTTGAGCCCATGGCTCTGCACCAAGCATCTGTTTCTGTAAGGCCCTTTTGTAGAATATCCACATCATTTGGGGATTCAATAATGGCTCCCAGTTTGCAGTCATCTGCGAACTTTGTTAGCCAGAGTCCCTTAGTATTGGCCTGTACTTCAGAGAAGTAGATGCCAAACAAGGACAGAACCCTGAGGTACTCCACTTGTCAACTTGTCTGGAGCTGGATTTGGAGTCGGCTACTTTTACAGTGTGGGTTCTGTCAGTAAGCCAGTAGGCAACCCATCAAGTGACTTAGGGATTAATGACCAGCTTAGTAAGTTTATCTATGATTCCAGAGTGGGGGATGGTGTCGAAGGCCTTGGCGAGGTCCAGATAGGTTGTGTGGGCCACCTTACCTTTGTCCATGGCTTTGGAGACTGATTCAAAGAAGTCAGTCAGGATCAGGAGACAAGATCGGCCCTTCATGAACCCAAACTGAGCGGGATCCAGTGTTTGAAGGTTGCCAATGTCTTTGTTTATAAGTTCCATGATAATACCTTTCATGGCCTTGCAGATCAGGCTCATCAGACTGATGGGGCGGTAGTTCCCAGGTTCCAAGGTGGATCCCCCCCTTGTGGAGTGGGATAACTGTAGCTGTGCACCACTCAGTGGGCACAAAGCCTGAGGTGAGGCTATGATTAAACATGACACTTAGGTGAGGTGCCAGTTCATTTTGTAGTTCATGTAGTACACAGCCTGGGATGTTAACTGGTCCCATGGATGGTGTATTCTTAGCTTTGGAGAGTGGGTTTTTTACATGTGTGGCCATTATTACCAGAATTTGGCAATCTTTCAGTATTGAGATGGGCCTTTTAGGGGGTGAGAGGGGGGTGAAGTTTGCAATGAATCGATCTGCCAGGATATTGGCAATATCCTTGGGATCAGTATATTTAATGCCATTATGTTGTAGCTCAGAGCAGATCTGAGCAATGCCATTTAGATTCTTATATAGCTATAGAATGCCTTGTGGTTGTATTTGGAATCTTTGGCAATTTTATTTTCGTAACTAGTTTTGGAGGATTTTATGAGGGATCTCAGCTTCTTACTGAGGCTGGTAAGAGAGTTTTTTACATCCTGGGATTTTCCTCTTTTCTGCAACAGTTTCTTCCGTTTGTTGTAAAGTTTGTTTATGGCAAGGGACCACCAGATTGGCTTCCTTTTTTTGGAGGGGAGCATTTTGGTTCTATTGGGGATGGCACGATTCATGCACGACTGGATATGCTCGTACAGTGCCTTAATGTAGGATTCAGCAGTCGAACTTTCAGTTCCCATCTGCATGGGTGTCATGACATTTGTCACTTCTGACTTGAGTAGCATGAAGTTGGCTTTGGAGAAGTTTTTAGGGAGGTTTCCTTACTGGGAGGTGGGGGCGGGATGTGGATGTCAAGGGTGATTAGCTTATGGTCAGATCTGGCCAACGGGGGGGTGACCATAGGTGTGGAGCATCTATTTCCCATGTTGGTAATGACCAGGTCTAGAATATTGGAGCCCCTGGTGGGACAATGGATTAGTTGATCTGTTGGGCAAAGGTGTTGGTACATGAGTAGTTTTCCCAGTTAATGGCAGGGTAGTTAAAATCACCCAGTATTAGGGAGTTTCATTGTATCTTAATATTTTCCAGTATATTTAGAAAGGTGTAGTGAGAATCTTGGGGCATGATGTGGGATCTGTAGCAAGCTACAATTTGTATTGCAGTCTTACCTAATGTTAGTTGCACCTGGAGAATTTCAGACACATTGTGTTGGGCAACTAGCCTGGTGTTGTGAATATCCTTGGTGAATATGGACACTCCTCCACCTTTAGTGTTTTGGTCCTGGTTTAGTGGCCAAAAAGTGTGGTAAGAGTTGTAGCTTGGTATTGCAGGGGTGCTGTCTGGAGCCTTGAGCCAGGTCTCAGTTACTGCACAGATATCGATGTTCTCAATTTTTAGGATTGCCTCGAGAGAGTGCATTTTGAGGTTTAGACTTCTAGCATTGAGTAGCATTACATTCAGATTTTGCATGCTTGTACCTGTTATGGTGGTGGTTTTGTTCTTTGAACTTTGCCTAAAAAGGCACTATAGGGGTGGCAAGAGCATTAGCCAGTAACCTGAATCCCATGGGCAACAGGTGCAGACCATCTCTGGCAAAGCATTGTGGTTCTGTCGATCATGTCGTCCCAGGCAGACAGATACTGGATCCCCTTTGAATGTTCATTATAAGATGCTGGGGAAATGTGTTATTAGTATGTGAGGAAACAAACAGTAAAGGTTATTTAATGAAATTAAGAATATAACAGGCCATGTTTCAGTGGGTAAAATATCACATAATATGGGAAAGAAAATAATGCTAACAGGATTTGCAGATTCTGTTTAAAAAACAACAGGAAAGAAAAGACACGGGGTCAGATTCAATAAAGCCTAAACTAAATGTATACTAAATGTACACTAAATGTATACTAAATGTACACTAAATGTACACAAAATGTATACTAAATGTACACTAAATGTATACTAAATGTGCACTAAATGTACACTAAATGTACACTAAATGTATACTAAATGTACACTAGATGTATACTAAATGTATACTAAATGTACACTAAATGTATACTAAATGTACACTTAATGTATACTAAATGTATACTAAATGTACACTAAATGTACACAATATGTATTCAGCAACATTCTTATCCCATTTTTTGTGTTTTCTAATCACTCAGAAGGATTACACTAAGTATACACATAGTCTATACTTTGTGGCAACCTTTATGAATCCCTGTCAATATTTAAAGCTGCAAGAATGTCAGTAGGAAAACTAAATGTAGGTGGAAGAAGGTGTGAGTTATGTCTGTGTTGTCTGTTCACTCAGAATGGTGTACATGTAGTGTAGACATTATTAAATCCAGGAATGATTTTAATACATGTCAGGACAAAAAGAAGGAAATGTAGTTTGCAGACTGACTTGTGGAAGGGAAAAAAAAACATGAGGGGAAATGCAAAATGGCTGTTACATGCATAAGGATTCATGGAGATCAAATCCTGACCTTTGTGACATAATCTTATATAGATACATATTTCTGAAGTTAGCACAGGTAAATAAACTATGTGGTTTCCCAGTGAGAGAGAGAGATAAAATACTGCACAATTATTTTGGGTAGTGAAATTAAATTTAAAGATCATTTGGGAATACTTTAATAGTTGTATAGGTTCTATATGCCAAAGGAGCTGATGGCTCACTGTGGCATGGATAACCAATCTGTTTCTGGGTTGGGGGATAAGATTTTTTTAAAAAAGGCTCTTAGCTATATTGTTTGATTCTAATCTTGCTATGCTTCATGTGTAGGTCATTAATAAAATACTATAAACAGGTACTAAGGAATTAGTACCTGACAGAGAATGCATGCATATAAATGCATGCAGTAAGTGATACCATTCAAGCACTGCAGTCAGTAGGCATGTTTCTAACTTAGTGTACATTTTTTCTATACCTCATTCCTATCTTAATGAGTCATTTCTCAGCGTAAATCTAAAGGTAGAATGATCAGACAGTTATGTGAAGTAGCTTCGACTCACATTTCTTATACCCACTTTCTTTAGTAGATTTTACATGATTCATCAATAAAGGATGAATGAAGTGGAGAACTATTAAGCATAATATTGAAATATCAAAAAATATGTCTGTCAGAATGGATTTTCTAAAATAGAATTGTTTTAGACATTGCAGCTGACAAAATGGTTTTCTGTATTTCAAGACAAAAACACATTTGTATTCTGAAAAACATATATATATATGTGTGTGTGTGTGTGTGTGTGTGTGTGTGTGTGTGTGTGTGTGTGTGTGTGTACAACAACTGTATGTTGCAAGCTTGATAAAGGTAATTTATTTATTTATTTTACATTTGTTAACCAGGAAATTCTGACTGGACCAGGTCCATTTTCAGCAGAAGCCCGGCGAGAAAAGCTCTGGCATCAAGTTATACAAATACAGTACATCCAACATAATACCCAAAACAGGTTACATCATGTATGCAGAGTATAGTAATATAACAAGAAATTAATAAAACACTCCAGGTAAAAAAAGATATAGAACATAGGTAAAAAGACAATGTCAGTTATACATTGGTAAGAGAAGAAACTATATAAAGTAAGATTCTACAGTTAAAGGTACCCTTTCAAATGACTAAGCCTACACGGGATCAGAGATCTAGCATGTGATCAAAGAGCAGTTTGGAGAGTTAATAGCAGTGTGGGTAGGGTTATGTGATACAAGGCCATAACCAGGTGCTAAGAAGATGCGATTTGAGGGAGTTTTTGAATATGGATGTGGAGTGGGCAGTGGAGATGGATAGGGGAAGAGAATTCCAATTTCTGGCAACGGTGTGGGAGTAGAGCACTTTCCCTGCATTATTGTTAGCCTTGGTGATGGTGAGGAGAAATTTTTCACTAGATCTTAGGTGCTGGTTTGCAGTGTAGATGGTAAGTAGGTTGGATAATTAGGGGGTTTTTTTCAGGATATTTGAGAATATTGTAGGCTGTGCCCAGCTGGTGATAGTTAAGTAACTGTGGTAGCTCAAGCCATTTTAGTTCTTTTAGTGCAGTACAGTGATGGGTTCTATAGTGTGAGTTAGTAGCAAACTTGGCTATTTTATTGTAGCATGATGCTAGTTTGTCTAGGTCACATTGTCTGATTTGGGTAAAGATTGGTACTGCGTATAATAGAGTTGAGAGGAGGTGGCTTTGTGCAGGAGTGACTCTTGCTTTTTGTGAGAGAAAGGACTTATGTCTCTATAGGGAGCCTAGCTTTTTGTGTACTAGTTTTATGGTATGTGAGATGTGAACATCAAAGTGAAGATTATTGTCAATTGCAATGCCCAGAAGTTTGGTGTGGTTAGAAGTGGAGATGGTGGTACCGTCCTTAGATGTTATGGTAAAGGAGGGGGGGTGATCTATTAGGGGTAAATAGTCACAGTTTTGTCTCTTTGGCATTTAGAATTAGTTGGATACCGGATATCCATTTTTCTACTGAGTTAAAGATATCTTGAGTGAGTGTATGCAGGGTGGTGGGGGATGAGGCGGAGTAGATCAGGGTTGAATTATCAGAATATTGTATGAGTGTGGTATGTTGTGTAGAGTATTTGAGGTTATTTGTGAAAATAGAGAACAATAGCGGGCCCAGTATAGAGCCCTGTGGGACTCCTATGGTGGTTGGAAGTTGTGTAGACAGAGTTCCTTTCCACTGGCCTGATTGTTGCCTGTCAGATAGGTAGCTTTACTGTTTTGTTATGAAAGAAATGAATATTATAGTTTGGCCTTGTTTAGTTACATGTTCTATAATGGTTGCAGCCTTGTATGCGTATTGCATGGATGAAGTCATGAGGACCAGGATAGTAATGAGAAGATGTTGAATTGTAACAAATACCTGCAGTCTGCAGGTAATGGCTGCATATTTCTACTGTCAGTTAAGGTTATTAATTATGATTGAAAGGAATTGTACATAATTATTGTGACACTGTTTCATAAATCAAACAATGAAGCAAGCCCAGCATAACAAACCAATAACCACTTTCAACAGGAAACACAATGCGGTATCCAAGGAACAAGCAGGAAGAAATGTTTTCTTTCACCTAAAGGACTTCAATGTTTAAAAACCAAGTACATGGGTTTAGCACTTTGGCCTAATCTAGACATCAAAAGAACCTGCTGAAACTCATAGGTTCATTGGTTCATAGGTAGGTACTAGGCTATCTGCCCGAAGGCATTTATAAGCCTAGCCAGAATGTGTTGGCTTTAGCCACCCCCTTAGATTAGTTCCCTGTGCCTCTGTCCAGCAGAGCCACTGAAGTGATCCCCGGGGTAAACTTTCTGTTTCCCATCCACTCGTCAAGGTTTCTCTTGAAGAGTGTTAGTGAGGAGCTCTGCCTAATGTAGACTGGAATCTTGTTCCAAAGCATGTAAAGTCTCTGGGACAGGAATCTATCCCTCCAGCATGTCCTATTTATTGTTGTGGTGAGGTTTAGATCCCTAGAGCGTGTGGCTCGAGGGGATAAGGTTTTCTTTAGGTGGAGTGTGTCCATCACTTCTGGGTTGGACATGACCTTGTATGTCAGGCAGAGATCACCTCTGAGTAGGCAGCATTCAACCGAGTACAGCTCGAGTTTCTTCAGTCGAGCTGCATAGGGCATCTGTTTGAGGCCAGTGATCCTCTTGGTGAGGTACTTCTGTGGTCTTTCCAGCTGTTGCAGGTGTCTTGTAAGGTACATCCCAAATGGGGCATTGTACTCTATGATGGGTCTGATGAGTGATGAGTAGAGGGGCACAATGACCTCTTTTGATCTGGATGCAAACCCTTTTGTGATTAGGTGGGCCACATAGAAGGATTTGCTAACCACTTTGGCAATGTGATTATCAGAGGAGAGATTACTATCTACTTGGGTCCCCATATCCCTTATTACGTTTTCCGTATTTAGGGGGCTACCACCTATGTGGTAGTTTGTGTGTACTTTGTTTTTTCCAAAGGGGATGACTATGCACTTTTTGGCATTTAGCTTGAGACCATAGTCCTCCTGTGCTTGCCTGTACCTCTGAGAAGTATATGCCGAACAGGAGGGGTCCTAGGACTGAGCCCTGGGGAATGCCACTTGTAACCAGTTTAGAGTCAGACCTAGCTCTCGCAACTCTTACCATGTGGGTTCTGTCCATGAGCCAGCTGGCAACCCATCTTGTGACATAGGGGTTTATGTTCAGGCTGGTGAGCTTGTCTATAATACCAGAATGGGGAATGGTGTCGAAGGCCTTTGCCATTTGTCATTCACAACTACCTTCTATCAGTTCACAATCCCATGAACAAAAATTTAAAGGTATGAGTACAAAATGCAAAAATTCAAAGAACTTATACTTCACAATGACAATTCACATACAGATTTATTTAAGCCATTATGAAATGTAAAAAAAACATTTTGAGAAAAAAATATTTCATAACTTACTGGCTCTAATCTTAAGGGCACAGATAATATTGACACAATCATTTAGTCCTGCAGTTACGGTGGCAATGGTCCTTAGTTGCCACTGCAACTCTCTTATTTCTAAAAGAGTTCTCCTGTCTGACATAAGTCCATCTTTTCTAAAAATAAAAAAGTTTAAAATTAAACTTTGTACTGCATGCTGAGCTAATGAGTTTGTTAAATCCCTCCATTTAATACAGTAACTAAGCTGGTATATTCTCTGTTTTAAGGCATTAATAGTTTTATCAATACAGAAATACTCACATTATTCACAACAGGTGAGGTGCACCAGTCCTGCAGTATTGCAATTGTATCTACCAACAAATTCTTAAACTTGAGTCTCCTTCTACACACAAAATTAGATGCACCCTCTCAAACATTTTTGCACACCAACATTTTTAAATTATGTTAGATATTCTTGCACTATCAGTAGTGTAGTCCATTAAAATGTTATTTTGAGTATACATTATTTGTTTTTCCTTCATCTTTATATAAACAATAGTTACCTAGGACATATTTAATAACTGGCCTATATTTTGCCTATCTCCCATTATTATATATTTGTTCTATTCAACTCTTGTGGATAGCCCGTCTCTATGAATATCATGATTAACGTAATAACCTCAGTCAGAAATACTTCATCATCTGAGGTGATTCTAAAGTAACACATTGACTTTTAACAATACACTTTTTCTGGTGTATAGGGTGACAGCTGATGCAATATAAAAATTCATTACTATAAACTGTTTTTTCTAATACATACTTGTAGTCAACCAGTCTATCCCATCCCTGTCCAACTGCACATCTAAGAAGTTGACAGAGTCATAATTAGGACAGTATGTGAAACATAACAAAATACTGTTGTAGTTTCCAAATGTATAATAAACTCAGCAAATTGTTGGTCAGTACCTTCCCAGGTAATAAAAACATCATCCAGAAAATGAAAGTAGGTTTTACAATTCCTAAACGTTTCACTCGAAAAAACACTGTGCCAGATTCAGCAAAGCCTACACTAAGTGTACACAATATATATTCAGGAACATTCTTAGCACGTTTTTGTGCTTTCTAGTCACTCAAAAGGATTACACTAAGTGTACACATAGTGTTTACTTTGTGGTAACCTTTAGGAATCCCTGTCAATATTTAAAACTGCAAGAATATCAGTAGGAAAACTAAAATTAGGAGGAAGAAGGTGTGAGTTATGTCTGCGTTGTCTGTTCACTCAGAATGGTGTACAATTAGTGTACACTTAGTGTAGGTGTTATTGAATTCTGAGTATGGTCTTTTTCCCATGTCCCTACAACACAATTCACATATATGGGGCACAAGCCACCCCATAGCAACCCCATTAGTCTAACTGTCATAGGATCATAGCATCATAGGAGATTACTAGGCTATTGACCAGTCAATATGACCAATGGTCATTTTAAGCCTAGCCATTTAAACCCAATGTAATACCGTAGAGGTAGTAGTGAATACCCAAGACTGAATTTAGTGATGACTGGCCATGTCCAGGAGGGTTGTGGGCACTATCCCAGGTAAGAATTTACAGTGCCCCATCCACTCATCAAGGTTCCTCTTATACAGTGTCATAGAGATGCTCTGTTTCACATGAATTGGTAGCCTGCTCCAAAGACATGGCAGTCTCTGCAAGATAAATCTGTCCCTCCAGCATGTCCTATTTAAGTTGCAGGCCATATTTAAGTTCCTGGAATGGGTAGCCGTAGACCCATTTGATTTATGGATATGTAGTAAGTTCATTAGGTTTGGGTTTTGGGTTGCTCCGTAGGCCAGGCATAAGTCTCCGCTAAGAAGTCTATACGATACAGAGAATAGTGGCAGGTATTTTAGTCAGTCTGTGTAAGGCACATGCTGGCGGCCCTTGATCTTCTTTGTTAGAAACTTTCAAGGTCTCTCTAATTGCTGTAGATGCTTAGTACGGTACATACCAAATGGGGCGTTATACTCAATTATGGGCCAGAAAAGTGCCAAGTATAGGGGGTTATAACTTCTTTTGCTCTCAAGGTGATGCCTTTCCTAATCAAGTGAGCAACATAGAAAGCTTTCCTTACAATGGTAGACATGTGATGGTCGAAGTTAAGGTCACTGTCAACCTGTGGTCCCAGGTCCCTTACCACTTCATGGGTACTTAGGGTATTGTTAATGATTTGAGTATTGAGTAAAATTTTCACCAAACCTATCTGCTAGCAGATTCGCTGTCTCTGTGGGGTCAGTGTGATGTTGTGAAGGGACATTGTTTGTGCCGAAGGGAATGATGATGCATTTCTTTGCATTCAGTTTGAGACCGTGACTAATACACCAGTCGTTGCTCTGTGTAAGACCATCCTGGGGTATACTGACATCATCTGGGGACTCAATGATTGCACCTAGTTTGCAGTCATCTGCAAACTTGGTCAGCCACAACCCTTTAGTTTTGACCTGAACTTCTGAGAAGTATATACCAAACAGTAGGGGGACCAGCATCAACCCTTGTGGCACCCAGCTGGTAACAAGTCTGCTGTTTGATGTGGAGTCACCCACTTTGATAGTGTGTGTCCAGTTTGAGAGCCAGTCGGCAACCCATCTTACGACGAACGGGTTTACATTCAGTTTGCTAAGTTTATCAGTAATGCCTGAATATGGGATTGTGCCAAAAGCCTTTGCCAAGTCGAGGTATGCTGTGTGCACACATTTGCCCTCATCAATGGCCTTGGTCACACTTTCAAAGAAATCCACCAGATTTACCAGGCAGGATCTGCCCTTCACAAAGCCAAATTGGGTAGGATCCATGGTTTGGATGTCACCTATGTCTTTATTTATGAGGTCCATAATGATACGTTCCATGGCCTTACAGATGAGGTTGGTCAGGCTTATGGGTCTGTAATTCCCCAGGTCTGTTGCTAGGCCACCTTTGTGGAGGGGAATAACTGTAGCTGTTCTCCATTCCACAGGAACAAAGCCTGTGCTTAGGCTATGATTAAAAAGAGTACTTAGTGGTGATGCTAGTTCATGTTTTATCCTGTTTAGAAGACAGCCTGGGATGTCATCTGGTCCCATAGAGGCCATGTTCTTTGCCTTGGACAGGGCTTTGAGGACTTGCTCATCAGATAGGTAAGGTGGGGGAGAAGCTTGGGGGAGGGTCTGTTGTATGTTAGGAGGGGATAAGGGAGTAAAATTTTCACCAAACCTATCTGCTAGCAGATTCGCTGTCTCTGTGGGGTCAGTGTGTGTGATATCGTTGGTCACCAGTTCTGCACATGCTTGGGTCCTACCCTTTAGGTTATGTACGTAGCTGTAAAAGGCCTTATGGTTATCCTTGACAGTACTTGCTAGGTTTCTCTAATATTCTTCCTTGAAATATAGATAGTTGTTCTGTAAAAATATATCCATGAAGTCAAACAATAGTGATATTTCAGTGAAACAAAATTTACATAAGTTAAAATAATTCAAGGCCAACAGAATGTGGCATCACAATAAATACATTTTTCATATCCATTGCACAAAAAAATGTCATTTCACTGAACATTTCCAACCTTGTTCAGAATATCCCAAGAGTCCTTTAAAATATGATCAACATTGGAATATATATATTTTTTTATTTAAAATCAATATATTTTACTAGTGCACCATTTTGGACCCACCTGCTAAGACTACCGGTCTTAGGTGCAGACTCTCAATGTTACAGTGCATCTTTGAGATGCCAAAAATGTTAGGGACTCGGGGAAATTTGATTTGTAAGTAGTTGTACAATGGTGCATAAATGTCTCCATTTACTAACAGCTCTACTAAAAACAGTGTATTTTTTTTGGTACACCGCAATTAATTTAATTTCTAGAACACAATGTATAAGTTGATTCATCCATTAACATCAGGTTCAACATCTTACCTGAGTCATCCAATGACGCCATTATAACTAGTCCCCTACCCCTGTCTGGTTTCATAAACCCAACAGTTTTATCCCCAGCCAGACTGTTTCATGTAAATAAAAGCCTGTAGCTGTCTATCATGTTAGTTTTAGATTGTTAGACTTCACTTTATGCTGCCAATCTATTCTGATAAATAAACGTCTTGCTTTAAACAGTTTGTGTGTCTCGATGGATTCACTGAAGATGGAGAGTAATAAAGAACTTATTAATATGTGACAGCATAAAGCAGCATAACTAATCAGTGGCGGGGACTACTTATTGTCATCTCTCATTTTGTGGCAAAAACTGCTGAGAATTTGTATACAGCAGCATCAGAGGCATAGTTGGTTCAATTAGCACCTCACCGTCGGTTCTTCAAGTGAAGAGCAAAAAAAGTCCACTCCTTGCACTGGTACACCAACCAGGTGGTCAGATACATGCCCCCTCCCTTCTACTCCAGCTCTTCAATGGAAGAGCAAACAATTTAAAAATCCACAGTTAGGTACCTGGGGCTTCTGAAATGCAGGAGCCAATCAGGTTCTGTTTCTGTGTCCTGCTCCCAATCATCATTCCTAATATGTTAGCAAAAAAATTGTTTTCTTTTAAACTGAAGCAAACTGCTTGTTACAAACGTAACAAGTTTTTTCTACAGTTTATACCCTACATGAAGCACTACAGCACTCAGGTTTCAGTTTAAAAGCAAAGATTTTTTTTCACTTTTAAACTGTAGCAAAATGCAGTTTAGACCACATACAAAGTGCTACAGAGCTCTGGCTTTACTAAAAAAAAAAATCTCTTTTTTTATTTCTAAAGTGTAGCAAACTGCTTGGTGCAATGTAAAACCAGTTGCATTGTTTAAAGCAGACGACACATGGAATACTGCAACAATCACGTTTGACCCCAATATACTACTGGCTTACAAAAGCTGGTATGCACTAAAGAACAAACATGATGGACTGGATGTCCAATAGTGCCCCCATAACACTTTGCACCTGGGACAGCTGCCCCCCTTCGCCATGTCATAGTTACACTACTGAGCAGAACGGCTCTGCTGACTGTCATGTAATGGAGATTGGTGATGATGCATGGAGTGCAACAACAATGTTATAGGCCTGTCTAAAAATTCTGTCAGCTACGGCAGTTTCCACAGTTCATTTTCAACCTGATGTGGTTTTGTAACTGTCTGCAAGGTATGTTGAGTGTTGTGATCCAGATATTAGGATTTGTTGCACAATGGCCAGTTCAGTAGTCATTTTACACCATGTTTTCAAGAACCTTTCCGATGTGTACTTTGTCATTATTGTGTTAACTGTGTATGTGTGGCAGTGGAAGGTAATACACACATAATACAATGCCTACAATGGTACACACCCTTTATACTCTCATCGCATCCTACTTTGAGAGTGCATGCAGTAGTTGTTCCTACACAATAATGAAATAACGCACACGTGTTGTGATTACTTCACCTTGGAAGTAACTATCATAAGTGGTCTTGCTATCTCACTTTGAATCACATCCATAGTCATACACAGGCATCCTTACATTTGGCAATGAACTGCCTCCATATGACTGTTTCTGGTAAAATTCCCAAATTAGAACAGATTTCATGACATGTCCCACATCTCCTTTGTAAATACATCTCATCCCTTATGGTTTACACATCTGTAAGAATTTATGCGACAAAATAATTTATTTTCTGTTTCACATGCCGTTTCTGTTTCTTTGCATATCCTTCTGGATTGCACTGTATCATGGTTCAGATGTGTTTTATGTTTCACTTTCTGCTTATTGCCACAATTGTTATTGTATCCACTATCAGTATTTTTCTGAGTAGTGTATACAGGTGTTCCTTAATTTTTCCCATTTGTCCACACATTTATTTATGTTTCCCAAGTATTCCTGCATTGGTAGATGATATATGTCCATGTGATTTTCTAAATTTTGTTACTTGCACATCTTTTCCAACAACAAATTCTTCGTTTTTAACATCTAACTGCTTCTTAATGTGAATGACACTGCCAGTAATATTTCACATGTCCATGAGTTCATTCACTGTAACGTACAACAGTATAAACCTTCCTTTGTCCAGTTGTTGGTAGACTTCCCCCTTGCTTTTATATATTCCTAATTTACCAATCCATTGTTGTGTCATGTGTGCACACACTATTATAGATCTCAGGCTGTTTGCGCAAAGTCCTTTGTTTACATCCTGTACACACTTAAGTCGAGCCTTGCCTCACCTCAACGTGTCTGCAGCCTTGTGTTGTGAACTCGAGCTGAGGCTGCTCATTGTGTTGTGTGCCTTGGTTTTTGCATATTTGACTAGCAATGCTACTTGTCGCTGAAAGATGGTTGATCATGATATCTGCAGCTCAATGTGTACACAGTGTTAATTAATTAATTTATTTATTTAACATTTGTTTACTGGAAAAGTCCAACTTGGAATGGGCCAATTTTCAGCGGAGGCCCAGGGAGAAACACTTCGCATGTCTTTGTAATGTGGGAGGAAACCAGAGCACCCAGAGGAAATCCACACAGCTGCAGGGAGGACATGCTGACTTCACACACAGGGTACCCCAGCCAAGAATCAAACTGGAAAACCTCTTGCTATGAGGCAACAACACAAACCACTGTGCCGTTCCAATGTTAATGAGTCCCCTGGAATATCTTTGTTCCAGAAATATACCTGAATGTAGTAAGACTGGTACATATCAAATAGCAGATGATATTATTTCATTAATTCTTTCATGATCCATTTTCCTTACAACATAGAAATAGCCATTTGAGAGAAACATACACTTAAAGTGACACAGGCTTGCATTTTATATTGGGAACTATGTACACTATAAAAGTGGCAATTCTCAGAGCACATTTAAGGGCAGTAGATATATTAAAAGACATTGTCCCAAATATAGTCCCAGAGATGTTATCAAGTGTCTAAGGAGGTCCCATGGAAACTGAGATTGAGAGTATTGAAAACTACAGCCATGAGTTACAATGACAATTACATGTAACATCCTTTTCAACAGTGGAAAATTTACTTCGAAAAAGTAAAGAAATATGTCCCACGATATAAGAGTTAACAGTAGATAAAAAGATGCCTCCATTTTGCATTAATTTTGCATTAAAGAGTACAACTAAACTTCTGAAAATTGAAAACCAGCTATTCTTTGTACTACCACAACTTTGCATTTGAATCATTTTGTTTAGTGCATATAAATAACATTTGCTTTATATGTGGGTGCATATCATCTGGTATTCACATTTAAATGTATTACTTAATTGTCTCAAAGGCTTTAACTAAAATATTAATAAGCCTAGAGTATTAATGTTACTGTGTGCATTCTATATCTATACACAAGAAGTAAAATTCCCCGAGCATCAGTAGCTCAAAGCATAAATGGCTGAACACCACAGCAGTGACCACTTTTTTCTACAGGAAATTTCTGCTGTTGTGATTTCTAAGTAACTGCTGGCAATGATTCTCTTTTTTAAAATACATTTCTCGCTTCTTCTGAGTTGGTGTGACACTAGAGTTGGTATTTATAAGTCGAGGAGTGCATCGGGGTTTGCCCCGTGTAAATAAATCAGTTGCAGCTAACGTCTTCACCCTTGTGTATTTAGGTCAATAGTTGTGGTGTTTCTGTTGCTAGGGGTTTTATGTTTGACTTTTCATCAGGGGCAGCTTGTGGTATCAGACTGCTGGGCTGCAGCCTCCAAGTTGTCAAAACTAAATAAAACGTTTAAATATTTTTACACACTAGTAACAGTGCAAACTGCACAAGCCAGTGCATTTCTTTGTGCTGGTCCCAAGCCCAGATAAATGAGGAAGGTTACATCAGGAAGGGCATCCAGTGTAAAACCTCTGGCAAAGGACATATGTGGACAACAATACAGATTTCCATACCGGATCAGTCAAGGCCCAGGTTAACAACAACCACCACCAGTACTGTTAGCCAACAGGGTGCTGGCAGAAATTGGGCTACTGTTGGCTGAAGGAGAAGAAGAGGGAGAAGGCATGCCCGTAGGCAGAAAGAGAGGAGGGAGGTTAGGAGTGTAGTAGTGAGGGTAGGAACTTTGAATGTTGGCAGTATGACTGGTATAGGGAGAGAGCTAGCTGATATGATGGAGAGAAGGAAGGTTGATATATTGTGTGTGCAAGAGACCAGATGGAAGGGGTATAAGGCCAGGTGTATAGGAGGTGGGTTCAAATTGTTCTATCAGGGTGTGGATGGCAGGAGAAATGGGGTAGGGGTTATCCTGAAGGAACAGTATGCCAAGAGTGTTTTGGAGGTGAAAAGAACATCGGATAGAGTGATGTTTATGAAGCTGGAAATTGATGGTGTAATGATGAATGTTGTTAGTGCATGCGCTCCACAAGTTGGGTGTGCGATGGATGAGAAAGAAAAATTTTGGTTTGAGTTGGATGAAGTGGTGGTGAGTGTATCAAAGGGTGAGAGACAGGTGATTGGAGTGGATTACAATGGACATGTTTGGGAAGGGAACAGAGGTTATGAGGAAGTGATGGGTAGGTATGGTGTTAAGGAGAGGAATGCAGAAGGTCAGATGACAGTGGAGTTTGTGAAAAGGATGGACATGGCTGTGGTGAATACATATTTTAACAAGAGGGAGAAACATAGGGTGACATACAAGAGTGGAAGAAGATGCACACAGGTGGATTATATCCTATGAAGGAGGGCCAGTCTGAAGGAGATTGGAGACTGTAAAGTGATGACAGGGGAAAGTGTAGTTAGGTAGCATACAATGGTGGTTTGTAGGATGATGTTTGTGATCAAGAAGTGGAGGAGGAGTGTGAGAGTAGTGCCAAGGATTAAATGGTTGAAGTTGAAAATGGGTGATTGTGAGGTGGAGTTCAGGGAAGAGTTAAGACAGGCACTGGGGGGCAGTGAAGAATTACCAAATAGCTGGGTAATTACAGCAGAGCTGGTAAGGGAGACAGCTAGAAAGGTGCTTGATGTGACATCTGGACAGAGGAAGGAGGTCAAGAAGACCCAGTGGTGGAATGAGGACATACAGGAGAGTATGCAGAGGAAGACGCTGGCGAAGAAGAAGTGGGATTGTCAAAGAGATGAAAAAAGTAGATGGGAGTATAAGGAGATGAGGCGCATGGCAAAGAGAGAGGTGACAAAGACTAAGGATAAGGCACATGGAGAGTTGTATGAAAAGTTGAACACTAAAGAGGGAGAAAAGAACCTGTACTGATTGGCTAGACAGAGGGACCAAGCTGGGAAAGATGTGCAGCAGGTAAGGGTGATAAAGGATAGTGAGGGAAACGTACTCACAAGTGAGGAGAGTGTGTTGAGTAGATGGAAAGAGTACTTTGAAGGGCTGATAAATGAAGAGAATGAGAGAGAGAAGGTTGGATGATGTGGGGATAGTGAATCAGGAAGTGAAACAGATTAGCAAGGAGGAAGTAAGGACAGCTATGAAGAGCATGAAGAATGGAAAGGCTGTTGGTCCAGATGACATACCAGTGGAAGCATGGAGGTGCTTAGGAGAAATGGCAGTGGAATTTTTAACCAGATTGTTTAATGAAATCTTGGAAAGTCAGGAGATGCCTGAGGAGTGAAAAAGTGTTTTGGTACCTATCTTTAAGAATAAGGGTGATGTGCAGAGCTGTAGTAACTACTGAGGGATAAAACTGATCAGTCATAGCTTGAAGTTATGGCAAAGAGTAGTGGATACTAGGTTAAGAAGTGAGGTAATGATTAGTGATCAACAGTATGATTTAATGCCGGGCAAGAGCACTAGAGCACTACAGATGCAATGTTTGCTCTGAGAGTGTTGATGGAGAAATATGGAGGTCAGAAGGAGTTGCATTGTGTCTTTGTGGACTCAGAGAAAGCATATGACAGGGTGCCTAGAGAGGAGTTGTGGTATTGTATGAGGAAGTCAGGAATGGCAGAGAAGTATGTAAGAGTGGACTCAGAGAAAGCATATGACAGGGTGCCTAGAGAGGAGTTGTGGTATTGTATGAAGAAGTCGGGAGTGGCAGAGAAGTTTGTAAGAGTGGTACATGATATGTACAAGGGTAGTGTGACAGTGGTGAGGTCTGCGGTGGGAGTGACAGATGCATTTATTGGGGAGGTGGGATTACATCAAGGATCAGCTCTGATCCCTTTCTTATTTGCAGTGGTGATGGACAGGTTGACAGATGAGATCAGCTAGGAGGCCCCGTGGACTATGGTGTTTGTAGATGACATTGTGATCTGTAGTGAGAGTAGAGACCAGGATGAGGAGACCCTAGAGAGGTGGAGATATGCTTTAGAGAGGAGAGGAATGATGGTCAGCAGGACTAAGACAGAATATATGTGTGTGAATGAGAGGAAGGATAGAGGAATGGTGAGGATGCAGGGAGTAGAGGTGGTGAAGGTGGATGAGTTTAAATACTTGGGATCAATAGTTCAGAGTAATGGTGAGTGTGGAAGAGAGGTGAAGAAGAGAGTACAGGCAGGGTGGAGTGGGTGGAGAAGAGTGTCAGGAGTGATTTGTGACAGACGGGTACCAGTAAGAGTGAAAGGGAAGGTCTACAAGAGGGTAGTGAGACCAGCTATGTTATATGGGTTGGAGAAAGTGGCATTAACAAAAAGGCAAGAGTCAAAGCTGGATGTGGCAGAGTTAAAGATGTTAAGATTTGCACTGGGTGTGACGAGGATGGACAGGATTAGAAATCAGTATATTAGAGGGTCAGCTCAGGTTGGACGGTTTGGAGACAGAGCCAGAGAGGCGAGATTGCATTGGTTTAGACATGTGCTGAGGAGGGATGCTGGGTATATTGGGAAAAGGATGCTAAGGATGGAGCTGCCAGGTAAGAGGAAAAGAGGAAGGCCTAAGATTAGGTTTATGAATGTGGTGAGAGAGGACATGCAGGTGGTTGGTGTGACAGAGTAAGATGTAGAGGACAGGAAGAAATGGAAACAGATGATCCGCTGTGATGACCCCTAATGGGAACAGCCGAAAGAGAAGAAGTAGCTGTGCAAACTAGTGTGTAATGTGGAAGATGTAATAATTTGTGAAACTTGGAGCTGCGCATGTATGTGCTTGTATTTTGCTTTAAAAAAATACTTTTCTTGTTGCAAGACCATTCTAAACAACAGTCCGGATTAAGAAGACTGCAGGCATCAATGAAGATGCCTAGAAGTCATTGCGGTTTTAACTGCAGTAAATTGGAATCTGACTGGACTGTTAAGTCAGCAGCCATGTCACGTAATCTGAGTACCTGACATGGTTTGCAGGTTCATAGGTGTTTACTAGGCTAATGACCATAAGGGCCTTTTTAAGCCTGGCCATGCATCCCAAATCTCTGACAGGCTCTGACACCCTTGATAAGTGTAAGCATGGGCCTGGGAGATGAACCATTAGAGACATAACCAGGGATGAATTTCTGGTTTCCCATCCAATTCTCCAAGTTGCACTTGAATTAGGTTAGGGACGAACTCTGCTTCACATGGATGGGGAGCCTGTTCCATAGACGGGGTAGTCTCTGGGATACATACCTATCTCTCCAGCAGGTCCTATTTATATCACAGGCAAGGTTTAAGTCTTTAGAATAGGTAATTCTGGTGCTGTTTGTTTTGTGGATATGCATAGGTCCATCAGAGTGGGGTCTGACAATGCTATGTATGCCAGGCATAGATCTGCCCTCAAAAGCCTGTATGAGACAGAATACAGAGATAGGGGCTTGAGGTGGTCAGCACAGGACATATTACTTACGTCCTGTATTCTTTTAGTGAGAAACCTTTGTGGACATTCCAGTTGGTGGATATGCCTGGTTAGGTACATACCAAAGGGTGCATTGTACTCAGTGACAGGTCTGATGAATGGTGAATACAGTGGAACAATGACTTCCTTGGACTTAGATGCCATACCTTTGTTTATAAGTTGCACAACACAGAATGATTTCCTCACCACTTTTGACTTGTGATGATCAAAGGCTAGATTACTATCAAAGTGTGTCCCTAAGTCCCTGACTACTGGGTCAGCTGTAAGGATTGTGTTGTCAATATGATAGTTACCAGGGATGGATGACTTTCCAAAGGATACTATTATGCATTTATTTGCATTTAGTTTTATTCCATGGCTCTGACACCAGTTGTTTGTCTGTATCATCACCTCCTAGAGAACATTTGAGTCAGTATGAGATTCAATGACAACTCATAATTTGCAATCATCTGCAAATTTAGTGAGCCACAGACTACTGATATTGGCCTTGACTTCTGAGAAGTAAATGCCAAAAAGGAGCTGTCCAAGGACTGATCATGGCTTCTGATTAGTCCTGTTGCTCTCACGTTTTCTTCCCCTGCTTTAAGTTAACAGTTAATTTGCAAGGGAGAGAGTGAGAGAGACGGACAGACTATAGAGAAGAAGCAAAACGATTAAAAACAATAAATTGACTTAATAGATAACCTTTTAGTTAAGTAAAGGAGTCCTTGGCGAAGAAGATTTTTTTAATGAACTACTGTGAAAAAAATCATAAGTTCTGAGTTTTTTTTTTTTTTTTTGGCAGGGACAACCAGGGTCTACCAGATAATTTATGTATTTAATTATTATTTCCTGGCACAATCAAACAAAAATGCTGCAGAACTTGAATAAATTTTGTTTCTAACATCCTGGACCTGGAGTCTGTCAGTGTCAACCAGATTGTAGTAGAAGGCGAAGGCTACAGTGAGCTGGCTGTTTTGGGGGCTGTTTGTGATTTTCATGGTCATAGGTAGTGTCTGTGTTTTGGGGCCTGGTGATGACTTTCTTTTTTTTTTTTTAAAATATACTATCCTGACAGGGTTAACCAGATACTAGGGATGGAATGTGTTTTGGGGACTGTTGATTTTTTTTTAATATAATACACTGGCATGGTCAACCAGACACTAGTGGTGTGTGTGTTTTGTAGCCTGTTGATTTGTTGATGACTTTCTTCTTTTTAATATACTATCCTGGCAGGGTTAGAACAAAACCAAACTAGTGTGGAATTCATAAACTCCAATGCCCTGGATCAGCTTATCCACACCCCCACCAGGGGCAACAATATCCTGGATCTAGTCATTATCAATATCAGTGACCGGTGTTCCATCTGAAGTCAACGCCTCATTGGTCCGCTCCGACCATAAGCTAATTACCCTAGATATCCACATCCTGCCTCCACACCCCATTACGGAAACCATGGTAAAAAATTTCTCCAAAGCCAGCTTCATGCTTCTTAAGACAGAAGTTGTGAACTTCATGACACCCATGCAGATGGACAATACAGTTACGACTACTGAATCCTACACAATTGCACTTTATAAGCACTTACATGAGTGCATGGATCGTGCTATCCCAAACAGAACCGAGACGCTATCCTCCAAAAAAGGAAGCCAATCTGGTGGTCCCCTGCCATAAACAAACTGTACAACAGAAGGAAGAAACTCTTGCAAAAGAGAGTAAAATCCCACAAGTGGAGGAGCTCCCTGGTCAGCCTCAGTAAGAAGCTGCGATCCCTGATAAAATCCTCCAAAGCTAGTTACGAAAACAAAATCACCACTGATTCTAAAGACAACCACAAAGCATTCTATAGCTATGTCAAGAATCTCAATGGCAACACTCAGATCTGCTTTGAGTTAGAGTACAATGGCACTAAATATACAGACCCAACTGATATTGCCAATATCCTGGAAGATAGGTTTAGTGCTAACTTTACCCCCCTCTCACCACCTAAAAAGCCCATCTCTATACTGGAAGAATGCAAAGTTCCTGTAATCACAGCTGCACAGGTAAAAACCACACTCTCCAAAGCCAAGAACACAGCATCCATGGGACCAGACAACATCCCAGGCTGCGTTCTACACGAACTACAGAATGAACTGGCACCCAACCTAAGTACCATGTTCAGTCATACCCTCACCTCAGGCTTTGTGCCTGCTGAATGGTGCACAGCAACGGTTATCCCACTCCACAAGGGGGGAGCCACCACGGACCCCGGGAACTACCACCCCATTAGCCTGACAAGCTTGGTCTGCAAGGCCATGGAACATATCATCATGGAACTTATAAACAAAGATATTGGTAATCTCCAAACTCTAGATCCCACCCAGTTCGAGTTTGTAAAAGGCAGATCATGTCTCCTAAACCTGACAGACTTCTTTGAAGCAGTCACCAAAGCCATAGACAAGGGTAAGGTGGTTCACACAGCCTATCTAGATCTTGCCAAGGCTTTTGACACCATCCCCCACTCTGGAATTATAGGTAAACTCACTAAAATAGGTATAAATCCCTATGTCACAAGATGGGTTGCCAACTGGCTCACTGACAGAACCCACACTGTGAAAGTAGCAGACTCCAAATCTGACTTCAGACCGGTAACAAGTGGAGTACCACAGGGTTCAGTCTTGGGTCCTCTCCTGTTTGGTATCTACTTCTCTGAAGTACAGGCTAACACAGAAGGTCTTTGGCTAATGAAGTTCGCAGATGACTGCAAACTAGGAGCCATAATCGAAACTCCTAACGATGTGGACATCCTACAAAAGAGCCTCACTGAGACAGATGCCTGGTGTCAAAGCCATGGCCTCAAGCTCAGTGCCAAAAAGTGCATTGTCATCCCCTTTGGTAAAAACTCTGTACCCATGAACTACAACATAGGCAGTAGTATACTTAACACTGAAAGTGTGATAAGAGACCTTGGGACACAGGTGGACAGTAGTCTCTCCTTTGATAATCTCATCTCCACAGTAGTCAGGAAATCCTTCTACGTGGCACACCTCATCACAAAAGGTTTCTCATCCAGAAAAAATTATTAAATCTATCCACTAGCTCCTGAACTATTTCTGAGTCTCCCTTGATGATCATATGTCATCCAAGAAGTGGGTAGATAACATACTGAAACAATATGTTACACTGGAACCACAGATCTGTAAAGACATGGGTAGTTTTAAACCTATATTGGCAGACTTTCATAATCTAGACGTTTCTCCTATTCCCCGACTGGAGAAAGAGAACATAGTAGAAGGGAGCTCACTGGCATTAACAAAGGAAGTAGGCTGGGATCACACTATAACCTGAGCTACATTTTTAGTTTCAGCTTAGAAGCCCAAGTTATTAGGAGTATACTGTATAAAAACTGGGAACTTTTGACTAGTGATAGGGACATATCATGAAGAATAGGTGAATACCCTAACATAACATTTAGGAGAGGGCAAAGCTTGATGACCTTGACAGAGAATTCTAAATTTGGAGTAAACAAATTCCCAGGAACATACAAATGTGAAGCATGCAGACAATGTAAATATATAGACACTGGCATCAAATTTACACTAAGGGGTAAGCAGTACTATACTAGGGGCAAATTTAATTGTAACTCAAAGTTGTTGGTTTACATGGCTCAGTGTAACAGCTTCCCAGCATTCTACGTTGGCAAGACTGATCGTAGATTGAGAGAAAGGGTTTATGAACACTCTTATTAAATTAGTAAGGGTAAATAAGAAAGTCCCCTTGCTAGGCATTGTATGGAATTTCCAGGTCATGTTTTTAAATTCCGAGTTATAGACTCGATTAAGACTGATCTCCGAGGGGGACCTTACTCTTTACTGCTGGAAGAATTAGAGTTATTATGGCAACTTAGGTTGAATTCTCACCACCTACCAGGCCTGAATGAGGCCTATTCAATAGCATGTGTATTGAAACTGAATAATTTGTTGAGGTGAACCAACTTTTATTAGAGGGAAGCCCTATTGGTGATAAGTAGAACTATGCCTCATTTTTTTAGAGTGGGTAAGCACTGGTATAGGACGGGACGGGTATAGGACGGGATATAAGGATTGCTTCCAGACTATGTATTTTTTTGAAGTTACTTTATTTTCTCCTATGTTTTTCCTTTTAAACCTTCATTGTACAAACAACCTTTGGAATGTGTGAATTAGACTCATGGAACGTCATAGAGGCAAATACCAATACTTCTTCAGACAAAAAAAGAATGCAATGAAAATCTTTAAATATCCTGAAATCACATGACTAAACATCAGTTGACCAACATAAAACATCATTAATTAACTAAATATATATAAAACATTCAAACCATTCTAAATATATGAATATATGTTGAATAGCAATATATACAAAAAAAATCTTCCCCTCCATAATAATGAACTAAAGCGGTAGACAAATATCCTAAACATATTAAAAATCATCTCAATAAACTTTTTAATTTCAAAACACAAATAATGGAACAATTTTCATTTAAAATGGGTTCCCTAAAGGCCTCTAACCTAAGTTGCCATAGAAATTCATGTTGCTCTAAAATTAATGATACAGGTCCCCTCTCTCATCTGGAAGTACGTGAGCTATTATTTTAAATAAAAAGGAATATTTTGGGTTATTAATAGGTTCATAGGTTCATAGGCTGATACTAGGCTATCTGCCCTAGGGCATTTATAAGCCTAGCCAGAGTGTGTTTGGCTTTCACCCCCCTTTTAGATTAGTTAAGGTCACAGAAGATAGCCCTGTTAAAGTTAGTTTACTGTGCCTCTGTCTAGCAAGGACATGGAAGAGATCCCAGGGGTAAACTTACGATCCCCCATCCACTCATCAAGATTTCTCTTGAAAAGGGTCAGTGAGGGGCTCTGCCTAACATGGATTGGGATCCTGTTCCAGAGTGAGGGGAGCCTTTGGGATATGAATCTGTCCCTCCAGCATGTCCTATTTATTGCCGTGCTGAGGTTTAAGTCCCTGGAGTGTGTAGCTCTCAGGGATTTGGATTTCCTGAGGTGGAGCATGTCCATTAATTCTGGGTTGCACATGGCTTTATATGTCAGGCATAGGTCGCCTCTGAGTAGGCAGTAAGCAACTGAGTAGAGCTGGAGTTTCTTTAGCCGAACTGCATATGGCATCTGTTTGAGGCCCTTGATCCTCTTGGTGCAGTACTTTTGGGGTCTCTCCAGTTGCTGCAGGTGTTGGGTAAGGTACATCCCAAAATGGGCATTGTATTCAATTATGGGCCTGATGAGTAGACGGGCACAATGACCTCTCTTGATCTAGATGTGAACCCTTTCGTGATAAGGTGGGCTATATAGAAGGTCTTTCTAACCACTTTGACAACGTGATTGTCAAAGGAGAGATTACTGTCTAGTTGGGTCCCCAAATCCCTAATTACTTCTTCCGTACTTAATGGATTACCACCTATGTGGTAATTTGTGGGCACTTTGTTTTTCCCAAAGGGGATGACTATGCACTTTTTGGCATTTAGCTTGAGGCCATGGCTCTGGCGCCAGGTATCCGTCTCTGTGAGACCTTTTTGGAGGATGCTTGTGTCAGCCGGAGAGTCGATTATGGCTCCCAGTTTGCAGTCATCTGCGAACTTGGTCAGCCATAGTCCTCCTGTGTTAGTCTGTACCTCAGAGAAGTATATACCGAACAAGAGAGGTCCCAGGACTGAGCTTTGTGGGACACCACTTGTAACTGGTTTTGAGTCTGACATGGCACCTGCAATTCTGACCATGTGAGTTCTATCCCTGTGCCAGTTTGCAACCCATCTTGTGACATAGGGGTTGATATTAAAGCTGGTGAGCTTATTTATGATGCCCGAGTGGGGTATTGTGTCGAAGGCTTTTGTGAGGTCCAGGTAGGCTGTGTGGACTACCTTCCCTTCATCTATGGCCTTAGTAACTGTTTCAAAGAAGTCAACTAGGTTTAAGAGGCAAGATCTGCCCTTAACAAAGACAAATTGGGTAGGATCTAGTGTCTGGAGATTCCCAATGTCTTTGTTTATGAGTTCCATGATGATATGCTCCATAGCTTTGCAGACCAGACTAGTCAGGCTTATGGGGCGATAGTTACCGGGGTCCATTGTGACACCACCTTTGTGGAGCAGGACGACTGTTGCTGTACATCATTCTTTGGGTACATATCCTGTAGTAAGGCTGAGATTGAACAGTGACTTTATGTGAGGGTTCAGTTCTTCTTGGAGCTCGTTTAAGACGCAGCCTGGGACACCATCCGGTCCCATTGATGCTGTGTTTTTTGCTTTTGAGAGGGCAGCTTTCACCTGTGCATCTGTGATGCCAGGGAGGCTACATTCTGTTGGAATGGCATTTGCTCTTTTGGGGGGAAGGGGAGGGAGTTTGCATTGAACCTGTCTGCCAGGATGTTGTCAATGTCTGTGGGTTCAGTGTATTTTTTGTCATTTTTTACTAACTCAGAGCATATCTGGGAGCTGCCACCCAGATTCCTGACATAACTAAAGAAAGCCTTGTGATTATCTTTAGCGTCTTGTGCAATTTTTCTTTCGAAGCTGGCCTTGGAGGATTTTATGAGGGATCGTAGTTGCTTGCTAGTACTAATCAGAGATGCCTTCCCTTTTTGGGATTTTGCTCTATCATGTAGTAGCTTACTCCTTCTGTTGTATAGCTTATTTATGGCCGGGCTTCACCAGACAGGTCTCCTGCCTTTGGAGAAGTGAGTCTTGGTTTTATTTGGGATAGCACGATCCATGCATTCCTGTAGATGTCCATAGAATGCGTTTGTAAAGGATTCTGCGGTTTGGGCAGTATTTTCCACTGGCCCGGGGGCTTTGAAGGATTCCACCTTGGTTTTGAGAAGTGTGAAGTTTGCTTTTGAGAAATTTTTCACTGTGGTTTCTTTGGCTGGGGTTGGGGACGGGATATGGATGTCCAGTGAGATTCATTTATGGTCTGATCTTACCAATGAGGGGTTTACCTCTGGTGTGGAACATAGAGTCTCCATGTTGGTGATGACCAGGTCCAATATGTTGTCCTCTCTTGTGGGAGTGGTGACCAGTTGTTCCATAGCATTTGAGTTTATAAATTCTAGGAACCGTTGGGCTAGGGTGTTGGGGCTTGAGTAGTTTTCCCAGTCAATGTTTAGGTAGTTGAAGTCACCCAATATTATGGTGTTTGGAGAGACCTTCATATTCTCCAGTGTTCTCAGGAATGCCGAGTGGGGTTCCTGAGTTTGGGAGGGTGGTCTGTTTTGCCCACTGTTAGTTGCACATGGATGGTCTCCGATGCTTTGTGCAGTGCCACTAACCTGGAGGTGTGGGTATCTTTGATGAATATGGATACACCCTCTCCTTTTGTGATTCAGTCCGAGTTTTGGGGACGAAAAGCATGGTATGAGCTATAACCTGGTAGTGCTGGGGTGCTCTCGGGAGCCTTGAACCAGGTTTCTGTTACTGCACAGATATCAATATTCTCCATAGTGAGGAGAGCCTCGAGTGCATGCATCTTGAGGTTTAGACTTCTGGCGTTGAGCAGCATTACCCTTAGTTTTTTTTCCTTGTGTTGTCTATGGAGGTGGGTTTGTCTTTTGAGCCTTGCCTAAAAAGGCACTATGGGGGTGGCAAGAGCCTTAGGCAGTATTAGAAAGCCTAGAGGTGGCAGGTGCAAGCCGTCCCTAGTGAAGCAATGTGGCTTGTCGAGCATGTCGTCCCAGGCTGACAGACACTGGATCCCCTTTGAATGACACCAATACTTTAGCCAATTGTTAAAACTGATCATTTTGTCTTTATACTGTGGCATCATTCTTGGTGAGGGCAAGGTGCTACTCAAGGTCAGAGTCATACTGGCCTGGGCTACATGATCAGAGAGCTCCTCTATGTCTCTTTTCATATAGTCCAGGGAGGTACGTCTCAGGTCATTCACACCAGCATGGACAATGACAGAGACATATTTGTACTTGCTTTGGAGTGACCTGAGTGCTTGTGTTATGTGGCGGATCCTGGCACCCGACAGGCAGCTTACAGTGACCTTCTCCTTGTTCAGTCTGGTGAGTGGGACATCAGTGTGTCTGACAATAGAGTCACCTATTACAAGTGTATTAGGTGTGTTGTTTAGCCTTAAGGGCTGTGACTGTGTGGCACACTGACTTTGTGAAATATGTGATACGTGGGTATTGTTGTGGGGTAGCGGTTGCTTGGATGTCTGCTTTGGAGGTCTCTGCTGCTTTGGTAGATTTTTATTTAGAGCCTCCGAGTATGTTTTTGTGTGTTTATGTGTTTGGTTTGCTGATACGATAGGTCTATATGAGACTGGATCTGTGGTGTGTGTGGTTTCCTTCTCCTCCTGACTGACTGTGCCAGTCCTGGGTTGAGAGAGCTCAGCTTCCAGTTTAGCTGTATAGTTGCATCTCTCACATATATTTGAGCTTGTTGGGAGGAGGAAAGAGTGGTCTGTGTACATAAGGGAATTGTAACATTGCCTCAAGATTCCCAGATTCACTAGCTGGACTGGAGAGTAAATCTGAAAATGATCTTTGGACATGCCAGAGAAGTATAAGGAACTGATTTTTGACTGATCAGAACGGACCAATGGGGAGCCTAGTACTTATAAAGAGTATGAGAGGGTGTAGTGCTTTAGTTTGTTAGTGTTTACTTATAAGATTACTTATAAGAGCAAGTGCAGGGCTTTAGAATGAAAATAGAGTGCTTACTTTGAGAGTTAGAACAGTTCTAAAGGAAAAAGTGAAGAGTAGACTTTGTGGAGCTGGAAATAGTTTAAACCTGTTTAAGCGGTGCTGCCCGATGCTGCACTATGCACAAAATCATGCAAAACCGCGCAAATGCAGGTTTTAAAGCAGGGGTGCTTAGCCAGAGCATTAGCATTTTTATTGTTCCTGATAGCATACAGATGTTCATACAACCATTCTCTAAATCTCCTCTCGGTCTTCCCAATATAAAAACTTGGGCAGAGCCTACATGTCACCAGATAAATACTGCCTTTTGAATTACAGTTATATCTTCCTTTTATGACATATTTTGTTTCTGTAATCCTAAAACTATTCCCTGTTTGAATGAACCTGCAATAATGGCAGGCTTCACATTTATACATGCCTGTAACCTTAGGGAAAATCTGCTTTCTAAGTCCAAGTAAGTTCTTCAGATTCACACCTCTCTTAAACTATTACCCTTGGTTAAATAGTAAATTTAAGGGCAATTGTTGGGTCTGTGGAAATCAAACTCCAGTTCTTAACTAGAATATGTTTTAGATTAACTGCGTCCAAAGAATAAGGTGTTATAAAGGACAAAGAGAAGTTGTTGTTACTACTAACTGGTGTATTCACTATATTTGGAACAACTATGGTTGCTACATTTTGATCATTTAATATAGCCACACAACCTGTAATATGGCAGGTTTTTCAGATGGATAGCCTGTCAGAGGAACTTGACAGATTAAGCTGTCTGAATGAGTAAAAAAAAAAGTTCATGTTTTCTAACAGGCAAGCTGCAGTTAGGGGCTCACATCTAATTATATTCTTCTATACAACGAAGGTACCTCCTTTAAACACACTAACTAGAGACCAACTGCTGTCCTATCATAGGAGGTTACTAGGCTATTGGCCCTGAGGCTCTTATAAGCCTAGCCAAGTGTTTAGCCCATGTTTAGACAAGTCAGCACCCAGAGCCACTGTCCAGCAGGGACACAGGTGACATCCCAGGGGTGCATTTTTTTCCCATCCAGTTATCCAGATTGCGCTTTAAAATGGATAATGAGGTACTCTGCTTGACGTGGAGAGGGAGTCTATTCCACAGATGGGGGAGTGTCTGGGACACAAATCTGTCCCTCCAACAAGTCCTATTGATATCACAGACCAGGTTGAGGTTGAGCATATGGGTTGCTCAAGTGGAGCTTGACTTGCGGATATGCAGCAGTCCTATCAAGGCGAAGTCTGAGATTACTTTATATGCCAAACAGAGGTCACCCCTGAGGAGTCTGTATGAAACTGAGTAGAGGGGTAGGGCTTTTAGCCTATCTGTGTAGGGCAGATGTTTGAGGCCCTGGATTCTGCTGGTGAGGAACCTCTGTGGTCTCTCCAGCTGCTTTATGTGCTTTGCGAGGTACATACCAAAGGTTTCGTTGTACTCAATAATTGGCCTTATACAGGAAGAATATAGGGATGTTATGACATCTTTGTCCCTGGATGAGATACCCTTATTTATGAGGTGGGCCATGTAGAAAGCTTTCCATACAACTGAAGCAACATGGTGGTCAAAAGTCAGGTTGCTATCAACCTGGGTACCCAAATCCCTCACTACTGATTGTGTACTTAGGATGTTGTTATTAATGTGATAATATGTGGAGATGTCATTCTCCCCAAAGGGGATGATGATGCATTTTTTGGCATTCATCTTGAGGCCATGTTTCTGGCACCAGTCATTTGTTTGGGTGAGACCCTCTTGGAGGATGTCCACATCATTTGGGAAATTGATGACTGCGCCCAGCTTGCAGTCATCTACAGACTTGGTCAGCCATAGTCCACTGGTTTTGGCCTGTACCTCAGAGAAGTATATCCTGAATAACAGAGGCCCCAAGACCAGTTTCTGGGGTATGCCACTTGTTACGGGTCTACTGCTTGAGGTGGCTTCCCCTATTTTGATTAGGTGGGTTCTATCAGTGAGGCAGTTTGCTACACATCTGGTAACATATGGATTGATGCCTGGTTGAGAGAGTTTATCTACTATGCCGAGTGGGGAGTAGTATCAAAGGCTTTGGCCAGGTCAAG
The DNA here is from genome assembly GCF_019279795.1 of Protopterus annectens. NCBI lineage: Eukaryota > Metazoa > Chordata > Ceratodontiformes > Protopteridae > Protopterus > Protopterus annectens. The sequence continues at coordinate 1,462,025,610 of NC_056726.1, forward strand.
GTAGGCGGTGTGTACCATCTTCCTCTCGTCCATGGCTTTGGTGACTGTCTCAAAGACGTCAACCAGATTTAACAGACATGACCTCCCCTTGACAAAGCCAAACTGTGTGGGGTCAAGTGTTTGGAGGTTGCCAATGTCCCTGTTAATGAGGTCCATGGTAATCCATTCCATGGCCTTGCAGATCGGGCTAGTTAGGCTGATGGGTCTATAATTTCCTGAATCGGTGGATGCTCCACCTTTGTGTAAAGAGATGACAGTGGCTGTCCTCCATTCAGCTGGGATAAAAGCCAGTGCTCAGGCTTTGGTTGAATAGGTTGCATAATGGTGCTACATGTTTATGCCTGAGTTCATGTATGATGCAGCCTGGGATGTTATTGGGTCCCATGGAGGCTGTATTTTTTGCCTTTGAGAGGGCAATGATGACATTTTCCCTAGAGATAAGGGGTGGGGGACAGGTACTGGGGATATCCTGATTTACTGATGGGGGGACAGAGGGGAGAAGTTTTTGCTGAATCTGTCAGCCAGTAGATTGGCTATATCTACATAATTTGTTTATGTGGTGTCCTTGACCACCAATTCTGAACAAATCTGGGTGCTTCCTTTGAGATTTTGGACATATGTGAAGAAGGGCTTATGATTGTCTCTAGTAGATGTGGCCAATTTGGACTCAAAGTTGGCTTTAGAGGATTTCACTAGTGCTCTTATTTGCTTGTTCAGGCTAAGGAGAGATTGCTTCCAATCGGGCACCTGCTCCTTCTTGGTCCTGAACAGCAATTTTTTTCCTTTTGTTATAGAGTTTATTTATTGCAGATGCCCACCAGACCGGTTTAGTCTCCCTTGCGGAAGGCAATTTTGTCCTGTTGGGTATTCCTGATTCAGTGCATCTATATAAATGCTCATATAGTACTTTGGTGTAGATTTGGACATTAGTACCAGTTCCTACAGTGGGGGAGGAGGCTGTGAAGCTGTTTATACCATCCCTCAGGAGGTTGTAATCAGCTTTGGAGAAGTTTTTTTGTTTGACCCTAGCTAGAAGGGGGTCAGGAGAGATGGTGACTTCAAAAGTGACCACTTTATGGTTGGATCTTACTAGGGAGGATGATACTGTAGGGGTGCTGCAGTGGTTACTCATGTTGGTTAATACCGAGTCCAAGATATTATCACTTCTTGTGGAGGTATCGACTAGCTGTTCCAAGGCATTTGCATTGATAAAATCGAGAAATCTCTGGGCATTTGTGTTCTGGCACGCCCTCCCCAAGCACTAGAAAGATGCATGCACAAACAACTTCTAACATACTTAACTAATAGTTACCCTAATAGTTATCCAGTCACCCTTACGCAGTATGGATTCTGGCTGGGAAACAGCACTTAAACTGCATTATTATCATTCCTAAATATAGTATATCAGAAACAAAATCAAGGACTATTATTATCCCTTTTCCTAAACCTCTCCAAAGTCTTTGACACAGTATCACATTCAGTACCTCTAACTAGATTATCAAAATATAATATAAATGATTCCTCTATAAAATGCTTCAAAAGTTACCACAGTCAATGTACACAAAGCGACTGCTGGCAAAACCCCTCCTGTCTTTCCAGGTTATAAAAGTAGGAATACCACAAGGACCTACCCTGGGCCCAGTACCACTTAACATATTCATAAATGAAATGCACAGCTCAGTAGGACAGGAGGCAACTGCCCCACGTACAGATGAATGCAATTCACCATCTATAAATCAACTTCAAAACTGAACTCAAAGAAAGTAGTAATTTTGAACATTAGCTCAAGCATTCATAATTGCTATTAAATTCTAACAAGAATAAACCTATTCTCTTCATCTCTAGCTCTACTCAAGAAAACCTAAACAAATTGGAAATACCTTCAAATGTTAATATTAGAATTAAGCATGTAACCCAAACCAAACTGTTGAGTTAGAGACGAAAATCTAAACATTTGGCCAACATATTAATTACAGTGCTAATAAGACAAACTTGAACAATGCTAAACCAAGCCTTGCACAATATGCTTTCTTCACAAAAGTCCATTCTCTTTTCACTAGTGAACATCGTTTGTGCTCCTTCAGGCATAACCAATACCAAATCAACCCATCTACACAAACTACAACAAAGCTACAGCAAAATAGCTACATTTGACACAAACCAACAAAAAAGAATTCACCACTGCACTGTACTAAAAAATTAAGATAGAATTACAAGCAATACATGTTTCATAGTTCAGAATGGTTCATAGCATTCTAAATAATCCAGCAAAAAAGGACCTGCTATATGTAATGTAATGCAAAAATGCAGCCCACACAGAAAAGTAAGATCCCAAAATCAGAGTTTAATTCCCCAAAATCAAGCAACCATTGTGAAAGTAAAAAGATATATATACTTTTTATGCAGCAAATGCATACTCAATCCTTAATTAAATAACACAAGAACCTAACCCCAAGTAAAAACAAGCCGCCCTGATGGACATCCAGCATCAACAAACTTTACAACAAACACAAAAAGTTGCTGTCTAAAAAAAACTAAGGCAAGGCCCCAACAATGGAAAAGCACCCTCCTCAGCCTCAAAAGGCAAATAAGACATGTCAAATCCTCTAAGGGTTACTTTGAGAAAAACTGCAATCACAGCCAAAGATAAACATAAGGCCTTTTACAGCTATGTACATAGCCTAAAAGGTAGGACCCAAGCATGTGCCGAACTAGTGACTAATGGTATCACACACACTGATCCTAGAGAGATAGAAAACCTGCTAGCAAAGTGATTTGGTGAAAATTTGGTTTACTATCACATACTCGAATGCACTGTGTTCAAGTGTGAAGATGTCCGAACAAATTGTTCAGAAATCAGAACATCGAGCACAGTAAATACCGAACTAAGCATTTCAGTAAAGTCGAATGTCGAATATGCCGACTTTGCTGAAATGCTCACATCCACTCAACATTGTAAAACACGTTTTGAAGGGGGGCAAGCGCCCCTGCAACCCCCCCTCACACACCCTACTTATATATGCAAACTCTGAGATCACATTACACTGAGTGAAAGGGCACATTTACCGATCCCCACAATAGTGCGATCTGCACTACAGTGTTGAACCTTGCTATAGCGAATGTTCGCTATTGTAAGGTTCGACAATGTAGTAATCACACTTACGGTTCTGCTGAGTTTCACACATATGTTGATCGCACGAAGTGCGATCGACTATGTGATAGTAAACCGAACATTTCACTCCCTTATCCCATCCAAACTTATCACAAACCTTGCCCCCCAACTTTCCCCGCACCCTACATATCCGAAGAGTGGGTCATTAAAGCCTTTTCTAAGGCAAATAAAAGCCTCTATGGGACCAAACGGCATCCCAGGCTGTCTTCTAAATGAACTAAACCATGAACTAGCATCACGATTAAGTACTCTATTTATTTTATTTATTTATTGGCATTTGGTTACTGGGATAGTTTAGTGGGCCAAGATAGCCCATTTTCAGTGGAGGCCCAGGGAGAAAAGCTCCAAGTACAACACAGTCTAGAACAATTGAATACAATCATGCAGGCAATATATCTTAAGGTTACAATTTACATATAGTAGCATAGAAAAAATAAATACATCTGCTTAAAAGAAGAGCTACAAATACAAGACAGTCATGAACAAATTAATACAATTGTACAAGCAACTTAATTTAGTGTTACAAATTACACATACTTGCAAAGAAAAAATATATATACATTTGTTCAAACAAATAGCATTGGTTGCAGAGTGTGGTAGGTGTAGTTAAGAGACATTTGAGGAAGGAGCTTACCGCTGCAGTGTTTTTTTATATATATTTTTTTTAATTTGAAGGAGGATGTAAGAGGGATGAAATAGTAGCAGTGATTATAGTTGTGTATACTTAGGATAGGAGAGAAGAAGAAAAGAAAAAAAGGTGAGAAGCTACAGATCTGAATGGTACTTAGTGTAAGGATATGATGAGAAGATACAGGTGTGAATGGTAGTTAGTGTAAGGATATGATGAGAAGCTACAGATTTGAATGGTAGTTAGTGTAAGGATATGATGAGAAGATACAGGTGTGAATGGTAGTTAGTCTAAGGTTATTATAAGAAGATACAGGTGTGAATGTTACTTAGTGTAACGATATGATGGGAAGATACAGGTGTGAATGGTACTTAGTGTAAGGATATGATGAGAAGATACAGGTGTGAATGGTACTTAGTGTAAGGATATGATGAGAAGATACAGGTGTGAATGGTACTTAGTGTAAGTATATAATGAGTAGATACATTTGTGAATGGTACTTGGTGTAAGGATATAGTTATGAAGATGATGGAAATTAGGGGATGAGAAAGGGGTTATGGAGGAGGTTAGTGGATAGAGGAGGGGGCATTAGAGCATTTGCTAATCCGGGTCTATATTACCAGATCGAAAACCCATTTCAGCAAACACCACAACACCAACACGTATAGAGCGAACTACAGTAATGGTGAATGTTCAAAACCGCGAAATGCGAAATGTCGAAGTGTCATGGTTGGCCCATCTGTGGTATAGCTCCGTAAGGTAAGTGTGCGATAGTTACGGACCTTAGGGTTAGGGTGCAGGTTAAGGTAAGTGCATTGATAGGTAATGTATGTAAGGTTTAGTGTAGGGTTAGAAGTAGGGTTTTGTTAAGTGTATGTGTGTGGATTATTTGTTTTGTTTGAGTATATGTGTGTAGGGTAAGTGTGCGATAGTTATGGACCTTAGGGTTAGGGTGCGGGTTAAGGTAAGTGCATAGATAGTAATGTATGTAAGGTTTAGTGTAGGGTTAGAAGTAGGGTTTGGTTAGTGTATGTATGTGTTTTATTTATTATGTTTGGGTATGTAGTATGTAGCGCACGGTGGTGATGGCCGACTATGATGATTCGAGATTTGAATTTTCGCAGTTTAGGGGGTTCAGCATATTTGCAGTTCGGGCTATACGTGTCGGTGTTGTGGTGTTCCCTGAAATGGGTTTTCGATTTGGTAATATAGACCCGCTAATCCATATAGATGAGAGATAGTTATGTAGGGATGTTTTAAAGAGTGCATGGCTTTGGATAGTGCTAATATGTACTGGAAGAGAGGTCCAGTTTATTGCTACCGAATAAGAGTAGAGGAGTTGTCAGCTGGAAGATGTGGTTTGTGAATTTCTAGGAGCTGTTGGGTTTTTGATCTGAGTGATCTTTTTGGTATATAGTTGGAGAATATTGAGGAGAGGGCAGGACAAATATAGGGTTTATATACCATTTTGTGAGGAGTGGTCAGTTGTATGTAGGTCAGATGATGAGGCAGTTCAAGCCAGTTAAGAAAATGTAGCACAGTGCAATGGTGGGTGGAATAAGGAGAGTTGGCTGCCAATCTGGCAATTTTGTTGTAACAAGTCTCGAGTTTAGATTTTAGTGTCATGAGTAGATTGGTAAGAAGTGGGTCTCCATAGGTTAGAGAGGTTGGCAGATAGGTAGTGGCAAGAGTCTTTTTAGAAGTAGAACTAAGAAATTGCTTGTGGCTATAAAGAAGGCCCAGTTTTTGGTGTGTCTTTTTTATGTTGTGTTCAATGTGTAAGTCAAATTTGAGATGTCTATTATAACCCCTAGTAGTTTTGTATGGCACACTATTTCAGTGGGTGTTTTATTGTTAAGACAGTACACTGAAAACGTCTTTGTTTACCGGGGGGTATTTTTTAGGGGAAAACACAAGAATTTTAGTTTTGTTGGGGTTGAGTGGTAGGTTGTTTGTGGTAAGCCAATTTTCTGTGGTGGTGAATGCTAGGTGGGTGATGTTTTGGAGAGTGGGGATGGATTCTGCCGAGCAAACAATGGTAGAATCATCTGCATATTGAATAGGTGAGCCATGTCTGAGTGATAGATGTAGGTTATTGATAAATATGTTAAATAATAGGGGCCCTAATATTGAACCTTGGGGATCACCAGTAGGGTTATCCAGGTAGGACGAGAGGGAGGAGTTCCATTTGACCACTTGTTGTCTGTTGGTTAGATAGCTAGTGAACCAATTGAGAGAAGCAGAGGAGAGGCCTGTTTGGGAAAGTTTATTAAGAAGAAGAGGTTGTGAAATAGTATCAAAGGCTTTTGAAAGGTCAAGAAATATGGAGGAGACATATTTGCCAGAGTCTCTGTTTTTGTTAATTGTGTCCATGAAGGAGATAAAGGCAATCATGGTGTTGTGGCCTGGTCTAAAACCATGTTTTGTGGGTGAGACAATTCGATTATTAGAATGATAGTCAATGAGTTGAGTTTGGATGCACTTTTCCAGAATCTTACAGCTAGGGACAAAAATAGCAATCAGACAGTAGTTAGAAAGATCAGTTTGGGTGCCGCCTTTGTGGAGTGGTAGAATAAGAGACTTCTTCCAAGTTTGTGGGACAAGGGATTCAAGGATAGATCTGTTTATTAGTATACTAACAGGATATGCAATTGCATCTGCAGAGAGTTTAAGGTATACTGAGGGAAGGTTATCTGCTGCATTACTGTTTGCTTTGAGTTTGAGTAGTAGGCTTTTAATAGTGACTGTGGGAACAGGTTTTAGGGAGAATAAGGAGGGAGGTTTAAGGAGTGAATTATTAAGGTCTAGGGGTGTGTGGAGAGATAGAACAAGGAGAGGATTTATGCAGTAGATCTGGGTTGGAGGGGACTTATGTAAGATTTGAAGTGATATTGAATATAGTATTGATAAAGTGGGTGTTGAAAATATTGGCTGTATCTTGGTTACTTGTATCAGGAAATGGAGTGAGTGCCATTTTAGTGCCAGGATTTGGGAGAGATGACATAGCTGACCAGAATTTGTTTGGATTATTCATGTTATTTGATTGCAGTTTTGTATAGTATTCTTTTCCGTCTGTTTTTATTTGCTTTTTGACATCGTTACAGGGTTGCCTGTAGGTTTGTAGGGTGCATTTTTGTATTTTTGCCATTCTTTGCAGATTTTGTCTCGGGTTTGCTTCACTGGTTTTGCAGATTTTGTAAGCCAGGGAGTGTAGTTGAATTTGACCCTTCTTAGTCAGGGAGGAGCAAGCTTGTTTAAGGTATCTAGAAATAGGCTGCTGAACTGAATTACTGCATCATCTAGGGGAATAATCCTTAGGATGTTCCAGTTAATGTATTTTTGCATGTTGATAAAAATTTGTGGGTCAAAAAAATGACTAGATTTTGGGTTTGTTTGATGTGTTCTTTCTGTAGGGAGGGTGATGTTCTGAGAACAAAGGCAGGGAGATGATCACTTTGTGTATTAGGGAAATCACTAGTGCGAACAATGGAAAAACTAAAGAACAAAAAAAACAAAAAAAAACACTGTGTCGCTGTACACCTCCGTGTCTTGGGAAATCCAAACACCGCTGCTCTGTTGATATTTGCCAACGACTTCAAGCAGTACAATTGAAACAAATAACCCAAAAGCGACAAAAAACTGTAAAAGATTTAATCAAATAAAATACAGACTCCAAGGTTGTAACCTTGGAGTCTGTATTTTATTTGATTAAATATTTTACAGTTACACGGAGGTGTACAGCGACACAGTGTTTTTTTTGTTTACTTTGTGTATTAGGAATTGTATCAGCTATGAAGATTTTATTAAGGTCCCTTACTAGTATCCAGTCTAGGATCGAACCATCTATGTTTCCTTCGTTGAGTCTGGTGAGGGATGTAATCACTTGGGTGAAGTGGAATAAGTTAATGTGGGATGAGGGAAATTTTGAGCAGGTATTAGACCAGCTGATGTTTACACCCCCTAGAATAATGGTTTTGTTCTTGACTGTATTGGATCTCCAGGCAAGGATGTATTCTAGGACAGGTATATCATTGCCTGGGGGACTGTAAAGTACTACAATGCATAGTTTTTTGGAATTATTTATTTTTAGATAAGAAATTAGAATGTCTGCTGTGGAGAATACTTGGATTTTGTTGGGGTAAGGGGATATGCAGTAAAAGCTAGGGTAGAAGAGGGCAACACCACCTTTCTTGTGTAATCTAGCAAGTCTCAGAGTACAAAAACCTGGTGGGAGGAATTCAGAGTCTTTAGTTTGAGGATTTAGCCAGGTTTCTGTGGCTGCGATAATATCAGGTTGGTTATGTACGATCCAAGCATGAAAATCGGTTATCTTGTTTTGAATTCTTTGGAAGTTAAGTGTGATTAGTTTTAGATTTTTGGAAGGGTGGAGTTGGGTGAGCTTGTTAGCAGAATTAGGTCCTTCATTAGTTTGGATGTCACCACTTAGTAGGAGAGGTCAAAATGCGGGAGTGTATGCTGGGAGTTGTAATTTTTTGAGTCTGTGGAGGTCAAGGATTTTGGGGAGATTGTGGGTAGTGGTGGATAGTAATTTTATTTTGCTAAAGAGCATGGGGTATATAGTGAATAGGGAAGGGGAATGGGGGGAGGGGAGGGGAGAAGAGTGAGTTCAAGCATAGTGAGGACAAACGGAGCAGGCAGACTCAGTTCTTGACATAAGAATGGCAAACAGAAACAATCAGAAACTGATGAAATAAGGTGAGTTACAATTATGAAATAAGTTTAGTTCCTTGAAAGTTCTGTTCACTGACTTAAACAGCTTATCCTTACAACATTAAGCATAAGGAGAAAAAGAAAGGAAAAACCTATGTTACAGGATTTCCGAGATAACCTGCATGGACAGGGAACAATTAAGAGAAATGCTGTTGAAGAGGACGTAGACAAAGCTAGGGGAGTGGGGAACCCATAAGAGATACGGGAAATGTATGCATCTGTCACCCCTGACTGAGAGCATGCCCATTTCAATAGTAATAAACTGATACAGTAATAGTGGTGGCTAGTGTAATTAGGAACTATGTTTAGTATGTACAAGTTCCTTTTTAGACACACTTGTTAATTATCTCTTCAGCCGCTTCTCCTTTTTGTGCAGAGCCCCTGGAAGCCTGTTTCTCTATATTAAAGTCAAATGTACTGTCAATGAGCAGAATAGTGGAGGGGAACAGAGTGCAGTTTATAAAGTATGGTGTGTTGACTAGAGGGGTACATAAGAGAAATAGTGGGAATCAATAATGCGGAGAGAAAAAAGCAGAAAATACATTAGTATATAATAGCTTCACTATTAGTTAAGTAAATGCGCAAACCAATCTGCACAGTATACTTTGCACCTTAGCCTTTTAGATAATGCTCTTATAGTACACAGATACTCTAAAAGCATACAAAAAATGTTCCCACACGATTAGCAGAAAGCACAAAAACACCACAAAAAAATGTACTACGGCAGGAAGAGCTAGGACAAAAAACCAAGGAACCAGACAACCTTAGCGAACAAATATTTTATTCTTCGCTTTTGTCCCAAAAGTGATTTCTTCAGAATAAAATTAACACAACACACAAACCTTTTTATACAAACTCCAACAATTAAATTAAGACTATAAACCAATTAAATCACTCAATTAAATCATTTAATTAAAAAATGCAGTACAATCAATAAAAGCATAAATGTTCAAATCTTACCCGACACTTAAAATACATTCTTCTTGCTTAATTAATTATATTTAACCATCTATATTTTTAAAATAATTTTAAATTAATAATTTCATTCATACTGGGTGGCTTGGAACTCCAAACACCAACAAACAATGTAACAGCTGAACACAAAAGGCTGTAGACCGCAAATGCCACTGCGCCAGAAGAACGATGAGGCTGTATCGTAAAAACCACTTTAATGGATAATAGAAATGAAATAAAACACATAGATAAAAGTAAAGCGCTTTTCGTCCCACTTAGTTGTTCTGAAGAAGTCCCACAACTAAGTGGGACGAAAAGCGCTTTACTTTTATCTGTGTGTTTTATTTCATTTCTATTATCCATTAAAGTGGTTTTTACGATACAGCCTCATTGTTCTTCTGGTGCAGTGGCATTTGCGGTCTACAGCCTTTTGTGTTCATACTGGGTGGCTTGTCTGCTAATTTAAACTGCCATAAAGTCTCTATTTGTTCATTTCTATCCCTGTAGCCCCCTCCCCTAATATTTCTAGGTACTTGTTCTAATCTGGCAAAAAGAAATTTCTTACTGTGCTGACACCTAAGGGCATGTTTAAATAAAGCATTATTACTATCTTTACTATTAATGGAGTAAAGATGTTCCTTGATGTGTTTCTCCAAGCATCTCATAGACATACCCACATAGAAATCCCTACAACATGAACAAACTGCTATGTAAACAATCCTGAGGGTTTTACAATTGTACATCCCAGAAATGGGGATAATTTAATCCAAATGGGACAAATTAGCAAAATAACCTTACAAAATGTACCTACATATGGTACAAAAACACATTTGTACAATTATTATTGTTTATATATGACCCTTAGGTTTCAGCACAGTAAAGAATTTATTTTTTCCATATTAGAACAAATACCTGGAAATATAACGGGAGGGGCTACGGGGATAGGATTGAACAAAGATAGACTTTAAAATTAGGAGCAGACAAGCCACCTGGTATGAATGAATTTATTAATTTAAAATGTTTTTTAAAATATAGAAGGTTAAAAATAAGTTAAGTAAGCAAGAAAAATGTATTTTAAGTGCTGGGTAAGGTTTGGACATGTATGCTTTTATTGATTACATTGCATTTTTAATTGAATGATTTAATTGGTTTATAGTCTTAATTTAATTGTAGAAGTTTGTATAAAAAGGTTTGTGTGTTGTGTTAATTTTATTCTGAAGAAGTTTTTTTTGGGACAAAAGCAAAGAATAAAGTATTTGTTCGCTAAGGTTGTGCTTGTCTGGATCCTTGGTTTTTGGTCCTAGCTCTTCTTGCTATAGTGGATTTTTGTGTGGTACACAGATACTCTACTAGATATACCGTACTTGGAAAATGTACAGTTTAGCTACAACAGCTGCTTAATCACTCTGCAAAAATACACTAAACATAGTCTTCTAAACTATACAGAATAAACAAGCACTTAATTTCCAGGTCAGTATGAGGTAAAAGTCTTGTTGTTTAGCAAAGAAAACATACAGTTCAACTTCAAAAGTTGCTTAATCACCCTGCAAAAATACTCTAAACCATAATCTTCTAAAATACACAGTGTAAAATAATGGGTACTAGTTGTATTGTCGAAAGTACGGTTCATCGAACCGTACTTTGTCAAACTTACTTTAGCGAAAGTGCATTTTGCCGAAAATGCACTTTCGCTAAAAAAAAAAAAAACATAAAGTTTGCATGTAATGTTAGTTGTACATCAACGTATACTGTTGATGTACAACTAAGGAAACTCTTGTTGGGATTGTGGTACACTGGGGATAAGGGAATATTCCCTTTTCCCCACTGTAGTGCTATTTGAGAGTGAGAATATTAAAGTAGGGAGGTGTGGGGGTGCAGGGGGGCTTGCCCCCCTACATAATACTGTGTAGTGTGTTATTTTTTTTTTATTTACTTTTTATTTTTTTGTTCGCGAAAGTGCATTTTCGATAGAATGCAGTTTCTCGGAAGCGTAGACCCATAACAACCATGTAATTTCCAGGTCAGGTATCAGTTAACACCATTGTCGTTTAACAAAGCGTAGTCTATCCTGAAACGCTAGACAATGGATGTAGCAAAATAATAGTGGCAAGAGCAGTCGCTTAATGCAGAGTAACGGCAGAAGTAAATATCAACACACAGAATGCATGGAATGTAATAGATCAGTATTAGCCTCAAATGCAGCAGGATTAACAGAAGATCTCACCAAATGTTAGGCTAAAATGCTAGAAAATATTTCTGTAATTGCTAACATTACCAAAGTTGGTCTGTGACACTGGAAATAGTATTCAGGTCAATGTTATTTTCTTTTGTACAGTTATTAAAAAGAACAAATGTTAGCAGTATGATCCAGTCTGTTGATTAACCTTGTCTTCAAACTCTTACTTTAGAGGTACTCAGCTCCGAGGTAAGTGCACAGGCTAACAGCAGCTTTATTCCTGCGGAATGGAGAACAGCAACAGTTTTTCCCATCGACAAAGGTGGCTTAGCAGCTGATCCAGGAAATTATAGACCCATACGTCTGACCAGTTTCATCTGTAAAGCCATGGAATGTATCAGCATGGGCCTCATAAATAAAGACATATGCAACATCCAAACCCTGGATCCGACCCAATTCAGCTTCTTCAAGGGCAGCGTTTGCCTGATAAATCTGGTGGATTTCTTCAAAAATGTGACCAGGGCCATTGACCAGGGCAAATCTGTGAACAGCATACCTCGACTTGGCAAAGCCTTTGACACAATCCCACAATCAGGCATTACCGTTAAACTTAGCAAACTAAATGTAAACCTCTTTGTTGTCCAATGGGTTTTCAACTGGCTTACAAACCAGTCACACACTATAAAAGTGTGTGACTCCACATCAACCAGCAGATCTGTCACCAGCAGGGTGCCACAAGGGTCGATCTTGGGCCCCCTACTGTTTGGTATATACTTCTCAGAAGTTCAGGCCAAAATTAAGGGGCTGTGGCTGACCAAGTCTGCGGATGACTGCAAACTGGGTGCAGTTATCGAATCCTCAAATGATGTCGGTATACTTCAGGAGGGTCTTACGCAGACCAGCGACTGGTGTCTTAGTCAAGGTCTCAAACTGATTGCAAGGAAATGCATCATCATTCCCTTCAGTAAAAACAATGTCCCTTCCCACTACCAAATTAACAACAATACCCTATGTACCTACAAAGTGGTAAGAGATCTGGGATCACAAGTAGACTGTGACCTTAACTTTGACTACCATGTGTCTACTCTAATAAGGAAGGCTTTCTATGTAGCACACTTGATTAGTAAAGGCATCACCTCTAGAGCAAAGGAAGTTATAACCCCTCTATACTCATCACTAATCAGGAACATAATTGAGTACACCGCCCCTTTCGGCATGTACCATACAAAACACCTGCATCAATTGGAGAGACCTCAGAAGTTTCTAACTAAGAAGATCAAGGGACTCCAGCATGTGCCTTACACAGACTTAGTAAAGTCCCTGTCACTTTCCTCAGTATCGTTTAGGCTTCTTAGGGCTTACAGAGCAATCTCTGACCCAAACCTAATAAATTTGCTGCACATCCATAAAAGAAACGGGACTAGATATACCAATTCCAGGGACCTAAATATGTGCTGTGACTTGAATAAGATGCGCTGGAGGGACAGATTTGTCTCCCAGCGACTGCCGCATTTTTGGAATAGGTGCCCAATTCATGTGAAGCAGAGCACCTCTATGACACTATTCAAAAGGAACCTGGATGAGTGGATGGGGCACCATAAATTCTTACCGGGGATGGCGCCCACAACCCTCCTAGACATGGGCAGTCATTACTAAATACAGTCCTGGGTATTGACTAGAGTATCTATGGTATTACATTGGGATGAAACGGCTAGGCTTGAAATGACCTCTGGGTCAATAGCCTAGTAATCTCCTACGATCCTATGATCTAACAGTTAGTAACACAACTGAAACACTATCTAACAACCAAATGGACTTGTTCATGTCCTACCCCATAGTGGCTTTATTTGTTACACTGCACTGATAAACCACTGCATAGCTAAACCACATTTCACTACTAGGAGACCCATGAGCTGATATGAAATACATATATTTTCTTTTCTGCCTGTGGTCTTTTCTGTTTGACATAGGACACATACATTAAATGTCTCCTCCAGTTCCACTTTCTAACATCTTTGTTATTATCAACAAAACTCTCTTTTCTTTCTACCTATAGTCACATGCATGTGTTTCTCAATCTCCAAATTCCCAAATTCACATCCTACATATCAATAATGTTTACTTGTACCTTTATTTTTTCCTCTTATATAGATTTTATGCCCTTGTTTCTCCATCTTTAAGACTGGTATTATTTCTTTTCATTTCATTTTTTTTTCGGATATCTTAGAAACAATTTGTTTACACTTTGTTTAATTTTATATATATATATATATATATATATATATATATATATATATATATATATATCTGCATGTATATGTGTGTGTGTGTGTTTATATGTGTATATATACTGTATATATATATATATTTATATATATGTATATACAAGTGTATACACACACACACACACACACACAGTTTCATTTTAGATATATATGTTATGCATAATATCAAATCCATTTTGTATTTTATACTGGATCTTTTCTCCCCAAGTCTCATCTGAAATGTGTCAAAGGGCTAGGCTCACTACCCAGTAAAAAATGCATAAAAGAATAAATAAACTACCTTCAGTTCATGGCCAAATTAACAGAACACCTAAAGGGCTCTTATCCCTGTTTGTTTAAAGATCGTAAGTACCAAAGAACACATTTGTCCTGCCTTTCTCTCACAAACGTGTAAGCTAGATTTCCATAATACTTTTGATTTTATTTGTTAACTGGGTGAGCTTACTGAGCATAAGCACCGCTTTTGAGGGGTACCTCTGAAATTCTAACTAGTGAAGCAACTTGCCCAGATTTACAGAGGAGGCAAATGGTGGCTGAGGGAATTAAACCCTGAACAATAATTTCTGTTACATGAGAAGTAACACTGAATACTCTTAGATTCAAACTTTCTTTCTTTTCTCATTCCAGGAGATAGTATTGTAGTAACACACAGAAACATATACACGATCCTGCCTTAAAATGTTCATCTGCACTTATTTCCATTGTGGGTACAACCCCCCACACACACACACACACACACACAAAACATAGAAAAAACTACCACTCTTGGCAGAGGGGAGTAATTGCTATCACTGAAGTGGTCTATTTATTTAGTGAACAGAAGGGAACATAAAACATTTAAAAAAAGACGAGTGTTTTGTAAAATAATTCTCAGTAACGTTTCACTGTATATTACTCCAAACAGCATCTTAATTTCCAGGCAAAAATCTGTCCTACAGTGTTTCCTAATAGAATAAAGTAGAAATTGTACTTATTCAGATTATCTAACTAATTTCAGTAACACATACTTTTTAACAGATTAATTTCTCAGGTCATGAGATGTGTTGAAGAGACCATTTATTACTGACAGTTTAAGAGAACAATGGACTTTTTTTTGCCATTTCAGGAAAATCCTAGCAGCGTGTAGACAGCATGTAGCTTATGTTCTTAACACAAAAGCTGGAATGAAGCTAATTGCCAATCAAAGATAATTTTTTCCTTCAGGGCTCCGCAGCCTTTCTAGTCTTCATAGAGAGTCCACTGATGTAGCAAACTGAGACCAGTGGAAATATACTGCTTTACAGCTGATCCCAATCAGATGAAATGCAAAACCAATACTCCCAGCATAACTGTCCAAGCAGTCCCTGCTCTGTTTTACAGAGAGCACAAGGGAGCTCTAGAAGGAGGAAAAGGGAAGAATGGATTATCCAGCCTGCAACCAAATGGCCCTAAGGAATTAATTATTATTCTATGGGTTTGGGGGAGAGAGCATCATTCTGAATTCAGTGAAACAAAGCAAGAGAAAGCTTTATTCATTAACACCACATGCTAAGATGTACTTTGTTCAAGAAAAGTCATAAATTTCCAAGCTGTTTAATAGCTGCTCTATAAAATTAGCATGCCTGAAAGATGCAGTTACATTAATGAATTATGGTGCCTGCATTGCCCCCCCCCCCCCAGAGCTTTCACATGTTTATTATGATTACATGTTCTTTTTTTCCTGCCATGACATTTTTTTTGAAAGTGCTTTCACTTTTTGTTTATAACAACGTAAATTTAAAAATAGCAATTTTTCTATTATCAGGCTTTCCATATAATGTATGCTTGAACACTAAGACTATTAAGTCTGCTGAGTTTTTATTCTGACAAACTAATGTGTAGTTCCTCAAAGTTTGTGCTTTAATGTTATGACTTTATTATGTCTGTTAAGTTCTCATTCTGACAAACTAATGCGTTGCTGTCATATTTTTGCTTGAATGTTATGACTATTGTCTGCTAGTGTTTCATTCTGTTGACCATATGTATCTGGAGCTTTTCCCCCTGGGCGTCTGCTGAAAATGGGTATCTCATGATGCAGTCAGACTTTCCCGGTAACAAATGCCAAATAAATAAATCTAAATGGAAGAAAACATGCTTTTCTGTACAATTTGCAGATTGTATCATATATGTAAAATGAGCGTGCGCGCGTGTGTGTGTCTCTGTATTTGTGCTTATGTGCTAAGATACATGTAATCAGAAATCAAGAAATGCTGGTTATTTATGTCTTGGGACAAAGCTAATTAACTTACTAACTCACTAACCCACTACCTAACCTATTAACTCAAGATCTAAGGTGACTATTATTACTAAATTATAAAAAATGAGGTACGTGGTTAGATATAATATCCCTTTAGAGCACATTTACTTTTGTATTTCCTTATGTTGCACTTTTGGTAACTTGCACTTTCAGGAAAATCCTGGCCTGCTTAAACTTCTTCCATCCAAGTGGCTTATTTCTTTAGTAATTGCTATTCGTTCCCTTTCTGACTTGATCTTTTGTATTGGTCTGACCGCAGTGTCAAATGAAAGTTTCTGGATGAAAACTGCATGTGATACCAAGAGAATGGTTTAAAGACAGCTTGCAGTACGAGGCAGCATTCTTTTTTTACTTTGGCCAACTTTTCTTTAGCAGGAGCACATGATGTGGTCTGGTGAAATAATTATAGTTTTGCTTGTTTTTTTTTTTTTTTTTTTTTTTTTTTATAAAAGTAGAGTAGGAGAGGAAACACATAGTTCCTTTCTGTCTTCATTTAAAACATTATCAAGCTTTAGATGTACTTTCCATGCCTGGCTGTGAACTAGGACATGAAACATTTAAACTCCATGTGGCTTTTAAACAGTAAGGTGTACAACAGTCAGAATTGCCATATTGCAGTGCTGGGACACAGTTACTTTGCTAAAGCTGACTTTTGTGTGGGACTTTCATGTTTTCCCCATGTCTGTAAAAGCTTTTCTCTGAGTTTTCATTTATTTCCCATACCGCAAACATGCTGGCAGTTGATTAGTGATGTTAAATTATCCCTAGGTCTGGGTGGAGGTGCTTGCAAGTGTATGTGTGCATGTACGTGTGTCTGTGCATGTGTGTTTGTGTGCACGCACACATGCATGTGTTTGTGTGTGCAAATGTGTGTGTGTGTGTGTGTGTGTGTGTGTGTGTGTGTGTGTGTGTGTGTGTGTGTGTGTGTGTGTGTGTGTGTGTGTTTGTGCGTGTGTGTGTTTGTCTGTCTCAGTCTGCGTTTATCTGTACATGACTGGGAATATATGAGTGAGTGCCTGCAATATATTAGCATCTCATTCAAGCTTGATTCCTGCCTTGGCTGAGTAGGTCCTAGGATAGGATCTGTCCACGGGAACCCTGAATTGGATAGATGAATGGATTTAAAGTGCAGGAAAGTAATTTTTTTTTTTTCATTTTTTTTAACAACATTGATAAAAGTTTAATTATAAAGTGTCTTCACCTTTACTTTTTTTTTAACAATTTGATTAAACTATCACTTAAGACACAGGCAAACATAAATTAACAGAAAAGAAAACAAACCATTTTAACATTTTTCCATTTAAATACAATATACATCACATATATTTTCTTTGCTACTACCATCAGTCCAACATTACAACAAATTGCTGACTTCCTGCCTTCCCTTAAACCTCACTCCTCCTACTCCTAAACATTATTATGCTTGTATTGTTCCTACAATTATCATTTCTTTCTGTGTAATTTTCTCCTTCCTTTTTCTAAAGATCCCTCTTTCAGTTCTTTTATCTGTTTTTTAGTATTCAGTACTTCAAATACAGTTTGCTTAGACTTTGATTTCCATTTTCTAGTAATTGCTTTTTTGGCGGCCAACAGAATTAAACTTAATAAGGCTTTACTATGTTTAGGCAATTCAGATCCTGTATCCCAGCTCAGAGGAATGATTTCCTTCCTTAGAGCCATTTGCTCACCCAGTATTTCTGATAGATTACTCTGTAGGGAATTTTTTAAATCGGCCAACTCATTACACTCCCAAAAACATATGTTCCCAGTTATCTCTTTCTTCTCAATCACACCTCCAACATTTGCTTTCTACTTGAGGAAAAACATTTTTGAACTCTGCTTTAGGTATAAAAATACCTATGTAAACACTTCCAAGCAATGATTGTAAACCTTCCGGACTTGACTGCATACTTGGGAGCCATACATTAGTCTCCCCTTTGTTTTCTTGCAAATTGGTTTCTCCCTATCTTTTTTAACTATAAGAATCAATCAGAGGAGGGTATCATACAATTTTTTATATGCCTTTCTAATTATTCCTTTTTTAACAGCTGCCTCTGTTCTAGATTCAACCAAAAACTCTACCAGAGCAGGTCTTTCACTTAAAATCCCCTATGCCTTTCTCTTTGCCTGTGCTATGAGATGAAGCCCTGGTAGGGAAGAGTCTTCACCTTTAATTATATTTTCTGAACTCTCTGGGTTTTATGAGTTTGGTAGAAATCTTGTTCTGCTGGAGATGTTGAACTGACCTTAGAAATGCTGACTCACAGTTCTTGTTTACCTTGTGATGCCATAGGGAGCCATGGGCATCATACAGAGAACCTGTATAACAGGCATACCTCCCAACCTCTTACAGCAAGAAATCTGGACAAAGCCAAAAATCATGAAAGAACAAAATCTGAAAAATCAGGGACAGATTTTAATTATTGCTCTTACAGACTTAGAAAGTTGTTAAAATAACAGGTTTTGCATTAGCAAACCATATATTTTATGAGGAACAGACCAAAAATATGAAGAAAAACCTGGACGTACTGGGAAAATATGGAAGTTGAGAGATAAGGTCTCTGGCTGCTGGTTAGACTAGTGCTGTAGTGATGAGCTCATCTGCCTCTCTTACATCTGCTCATGCAGCAAAGAACTACATATGACATCACAACGTAACACGGGAAATGGGAGCCAATATTTCTAAACTCAGACCTTCTGTTGAACATTCAAAGTGCCTACAGGAGAAATTAAAGAGTTACTGCAACTAAATAATGACAAAAATGCCAAGATCAATAGAACAGGTAAGTACTGGGTGACCAGTCCTTAGACCATTACAAGCCTAGTCAATAACCCATATTCAAAAGTTCCCTTCAGCCTCAGTCGACAATAAATACTAGCATCAGTATTGTTAACCTTTATTAATACTGTTAACATTTAAAAGAACTAAACATTTCTGCATGCCTGTTCTTTAATGAAGTTAAACACAAGAAATGTAGTTACCATCACAGCCAAAATGAGGTATGTATAATAAACTGGGTGATAACATGGTGCCCTGGCCCAAGGTGTGTTACAGTGAATAAACACAAGTATTAGTCCAAATCATCCTCCACACCATCCTGGTTCCCATCTTATGCTCCTGTATCTTGCATCTAGTCAGCTCACTAACGTAAACTTTTCCTTACCATCACAGCCATCTCAGTCAGCAAACTCTCTGAAACCTCACTTGGCAGTTGGCTGTAGCAGTGACTCAGTGGCTACACCAGTCACCAACCTCATTTTGGAAGTAGAAATTAAGGTAATAGGACCTTTTTGCTTGAAACTGGGGTCCACTGCAGTGGATTTATATACTTATTTTTCATTTGGTCCTTACATTCATTGGTGGACCACCAGGTTTGGTCTGATTAAGTGTCTTGAACAGAATTACTCAATTTACCAGTGGAAACTAAGAGAATCAAACCTAGGTCAACAAGATGATGCTAAACACTAATTCATATCCTTTACTTTCTGTCCCATTCCAAATCCCCACCCCATACCTTGAGAATACTGTTACCTGTGCAGAACTGCTCACACAAACCCTGTACAATCACATAAATAGCTGTATAGAGACAGCTGTACCTACCTGAAATAAGCACAGGACAACCTTAAAAAACAAGCCACTCTGATGGAATATCTACATCAACAGGTTATATGAGAAAAGAGAGAAAATCATGGCCAAAGGTAGGAAGGGCTCTGCTCAGCAAGGTAATAACTCTCTCATCAATGTAAACAAGCTGCACAGGGTACTGATTAAGTCTTAGGCAGATTCGAGGTAAAAATAACTTCCCAGGCAAAGGACAACCACAGGGCTTTCTTCAACTATGTCCACAACTTCAAAGGCAACACACAACAATGAGCCTAACTAAGATGTGAATTCAGTACTAGGAGTTCGGAGTGAATTTACATGCTATTCTTCAAGATACAAAAACTGGGCTAGGCTAGACAGAATATAAATTTCACAGGAACGTGTGCATTTAATTGAAGGTCTTGATACGTACCCAATAACTATTTCAGATCATGCACCAATAATAATTAAAGTAAAAGCACAGGGTAATGAAATAAAAATGAGACACTGGCGCTTTCCCACCTATCTGTTGAAAAGAGAAGAATTTAAGGAATGGGTAGTGGAAATTATTCAGGAGCTATCCAAGAGGATAGAAATTACTTCTGAAAATATAGCTAGGGAGTAGGATAACATTAAGGGTGGAAATAAAAGAAAAGGAGATATGGTTAAGAAGTAACAAGAAATACTTAGAGTAGTTGACAAGTGTTAAAGTATTGCAAAATAGGGGGAATCTCACAGAACAAGATGGGAAGCAACTGTAGCATGCTAAACAGAAAATAAAAGATTACTGTGATAATATGCATGAGTTTAAAAAGATTGCTGTTAAGTAACTGTTTTTTGATAATAACCCTAAAGCACAAAAACGTTTAGCACAACTCAGGCAACAGAAAATAGAAAGAGCAAGATAGAGAAAAATAGAAGATAACAAGGGATCCTGCAGAAGTATTGGAAATACTTAGAAAATTCTATGAAAGTTTGTATAAAGCAGAGAAATATGGAAATCAAGAGAAGATACAAATGGAAATGTTTATGGAACAATTAAATATGCCCAGGCTACAGATAGAGGAGGCTCAATTACTAACAGTTAGGATAGTAGGAGATGAGAGATAAATGGTGCTCTGGGGATTTTCCTGTAAATTGGTTATACATCACCATTTTTGTCTCATCTCCTACTGGTATTCCTGAGGAGGTTTGAAAGCTAGAAAGGAAAACAGTGATAAAGATCTGGAAGGTTTTGTTTAACAGTATTTTAAGAGGAGGAGAAACACCAACATCCTGGAAGAATGCAGTGGTAGCTGTAATACCTAAAGAGGGTAAAGATCCATCAGATCCAGCTTCATACAGGCCCATTTCGATACTAAAGCCTGATTATAAAGTGTTTGTGTCCATAATGGCAAAAAGAATGGCGAACGTGATGCCAATATTGATAGACATGGATCAATGTGGTTTTGTGGAGGGGGAGGCAAACATTTGACAACATTAACAGAACATTGATGATCTGGAGGGAAGCAGAATGTAAGAAAATACCACTGTTGTTGGTGGGCCATGATGCAGAGAAATCATTTGACAGAGTAAGCTGGGACTTTATGAGCAGGGTAGTGGAAGCATTTGCATTCCCTGAAGAAATTATAAGGTTGATTAGCAAGAACTGGGAAACTACTCGAGTACAAACTCCCAGGCCCAGTGCTTCCTGGAATTCATCAACTCAAACACCCTGGATCAGCTGGTAAACTCCCCTATCAGAGGTGAAAACATATTGGACCTGGTCATCACCAGCATGGGTGACAGGTGTTCCACACCGGAGGTCAACCCGTCACTGGTTAGATCAGACCATAAACGAATCACTCTGGATGTCCACACCTCACCACCACCCCCAACTAAGGAAACCACAATAAAAAACTTTTCTAAAGCAAACTTCACCTTACTTAAGACAGAGGCAGTAAGTTTCACAGCCCCCCACGCTAAAGGATAACTCTGCCCAAGATGCAGAAACCTTTACAAATGTACTCTATGAGCACCCACAAGGATGCATGGATCGTGCCATCCCTAGAAAAACCAAGACTCACTCCTCTAAGAGAAAGAAACCAGTCTGGTGGACCCCTGCCATAAACAGGCTATACAATAGAAGGAGGAAACTAGTTCAGAAAAAAAGCAAATCCCAAGAAGGAAAGACATCCCTAATCAATATCAGTAAGAACTAAGGTCCCTCATAAAATCATCCAAAGATAACTTCAAAAGAAAAATAGCCAAAGATTCAAAAGACATCCACAAAGCCTTCTTTAGCTATGTTAAGAATCTAAGTGGCAACTCACAGATATGCACTGAGGTAGTGCAAAATAGCACAAAATATACTGAACCTACTGATACTGCCAACATCTTGTCAGATAGATTCAGTGCAAACTTCACCCCCCCAACCTCAAAAGGGCCCACAACAATACCGGAAAAGTGTAGTGTCCCGAAAATTACAGACGCACAGGTGAAAACAGCCCTTTCAAAAGCCAAAAACACAGCGTCAGTGGGGTCAGATGGTGTCCCGGGCTGTGTCTTGCATGAACTACAGAATGAACTAACCCCCCACCTAAACACGCTGTTCAACCTCAGCCTCTCCACAGGCTATGTGCCCATAAAATGGTGCACAGCAACGGTTATTCTGCTCCACAAAGGAGGGGCCACAACTGACCCTGGTAACTATCATATACAAGCCTGACTAGCCTGGTCTGCAAGGCTATGGAGCGCATCATCATGGAACTCATTAACAAAGACATTGGGAACCTCCAAACACTTGACCCGACCCAGTTCGGCTTTGTTAAGGGCAGATCATGCCTACTAAAGCTGGTTGACTTTTTCAAGACAGTCACCAAAGCCATAGATGAGGGAAAGGTGGTTCACACAGCCTACCTTGACCTCACCAAGGCTTTCGACACCATTCCCCACGCGGGTATTACAGAAAACCTCACCAGCCTGAACATAAACCCCTACTTCATGAGATGGGTTGCCAGCTGGCTTACAGACAGAACTCATACAGTAAGAATAGCGGGCTCCAGGTCTCTAAACCAGTCACAAGTGGTGTCCCACAAGGCTCGGTCCTGGGACCCCTACTGTTCAGCATATACTTCTCAGAAGTACAGGCAAACACAGGAGGACTATGGCTAACCAGGTTCTCCAATAACTGCAAACTGGGAGCCATAATTGACTCTCTGGCTGACACGGACATCCTCCAAAAGGGCCTTACTGAGACAGACACCTGGTGTCAAAGTCATGGCCTCAAGCTAAATGCCAAAAAATGCATAGTCATCCCATTTGGGAAAAACAAAACACCCACGAATTACCACATAGGTGGCAGCCCCCTTAATACAGAAGAGGTAATAAGAGATCTGGAGACCCAGGTAGATAGTAATCTCTCCTTTGACAATCATATTGCCAAAGTAGTTAGGAAATCCTTCTATGTGGCCCATCTAATTACTAAAGGCTTTGTGTCTAGAAATAAAGAGGTTATAGTGCCCCTCTACTCATCACTCATCAGACCCATCATAGAGTACAATGCCCCATTTGGGATGTTCCTCACAAGAAACTTCCAACAGCTGGAAAGACTACAAAAGTACCTCACCAAGAGGATTACTGGCCTCAAACACATGTCCTATGCAGCCCGACTGAAATATCTCCGGCTGTACTCAGTGGCATATCACTTACTCAGAGGTGATCTCTGTTTGACTTATAAAGCCATGTCCAACTCAGAATTGATGGACATGCTCCACCTAAAGAAATCCAAGTCACTGTGAGCCACGCGCTCTAGTGAGCTAAACCTCGTCACATCAATAAATGGAACATGCTGGAGGGATAGATTCCTGTCACAGAGACTCCCCATGCTTTGGAACAAAATTCCTAACTACATTAGGCAGAGCCCCTTACTAACATTCTTCAGGAAAAACCTTGACAAGTGGATGGGTAACAGAAAATACACCCCTGGGATCACTTCATTGGCTCTGCTTGACAGGCTCAGTTAATTAATCAATGGGGCGGCGAAAGCAGACACACTCTGGCTAGGCTTATAAATGCACTCGGACAGATAACCTAGTACCTACCTATGAACCTATGATATATGAGGGATTGGGGGAGAACATTAAAGTGGGTGGGGTCCTCTCTGATAATCTCTGTTTAAGCAGAGGAATTAGGCAGGGGTGTCTCTCTCCCCTTTGTTGTTTGCATTATATTTAGAACCATTGGCAAAGAAAATAAGGGACTCAGAAATTCAAGGATACAATTGGTATGGTAGTTAAGAAAAGCTGGCTCTATTTGCAGATGATATTATTTTATACTTGGCAAAACCAGAAAAGGATATTACAGTGCTGTGGAACATATTGACACAATTTCAAACCTTTTCGGGATACAAAATTAATGAAGCCAAAACAAAAGCAATAGCGATAAAGTATGTACCCACATGCGAATTGGTTCAGCAATAGCCATACTTACGGGGACATGATAAAATGAAGTATTTAGGAGTACGGATTAAAATGATACAGATGTGACAGCTAAGGATATGTGAGAAGAGACCAAACAAAAGATAGTACAAAAATTGAGAAAATGGAAGCTCTATTATGTGGATATTGATAGTAAGATACAAGCAATTAAAATGTCTTTAGTCCCTTTAGTCTTATATACAGGTCAGGCTTATTTTTATCATCCAGAGGAGAAGTTGTGGATAGTGATTAATAACGAGTTGAAGGATTTTATCTGGGAGAGGAAGATGGCAAGAGTCAAGTGGGATAAGATGATCCTTCCAATAGAACAGGGCAGAGTAGGATTACCCGATTTGAATGGGTATTTCAGAGCAACACAGTTAAGGCTCCTATACATAACACAAGCAAACAACAATAACTCAAAATGGAAAGAGATGATGAATAAACAGGGGGGGGTCAAGTAACAGGAAGAGACTGGGATTTTGGATGCAAACCTTTAAGAAGAACAACAATAATCATACAGAATATTATATTCATAAAGTAGCAATAGGTATTCTAAGAACTAAGCCAATATGGGACTGGAGAAAGGAGATTCTGCCAATGGGGGTGACTGCAATTAGGGATACAGACAATAGGCAAGGGGGTGGGAGTATATTGGAGAAAACTAGCAAAGGAGCCAAGGTATTGGGAAGAAATAACTAGACAGGGAACGGCAATAGAATGGAAAGGTGCTAAAAACTTATCTGGACTGCAGGTGAGAGATTGTCTTACATATCAAGGACTGATATCAGAGTACAGGCAAACAGAAAGAAATAGGGGGATCCTAAATGAAAGACCAGCACTGGTAGAGTTCTTAGTAGAATCTGGAACAGAAGCAGCCATTAAGAAAGGAATAATTAGTAGATCATATAAAATATTGCAGAATAACTATAAAAATCAATCAGAAGATCTTAGGAAGAATTGGGAAGAAAGATTGGATAAGCAATTCACAAAGATACAATAGAGGAGGCATATGTATGTCTCCCAAATATGCAACAAAATCTAGAAGATTTAGGATCTTTGCCTGGAGGTGTTTACATAGATATTTTTATGCCCCAAGCAGGCTCCAAAGAATCTTTCCTCAGGTAGACAGCAAATGTTGGAGATGTGATGGAGAAGAAAGACGTAACTGGGAACATATTTTCAAGGAGTGCACCGAGTTGGTTGACTTTAAAGATTCCCTGCAGACTGTTGTGTTGGAGATGCTGGGTGAGCAAATTGGAGTGACTAGGGAAATTATTTTTTGAGCTATGATACGGAACTGGAATTGCCTAGACATAGTAAGACCTTGCTGAGTCTAATTATGATGGCTGCCAAAAAAGCAGTAACTAGAAAATGGAAATCAAAGTCTAAACCAACTTTACTAGAAGTAACAAAGATAGTAACAGAGATAAAACAACTGGGTAGGAATAAATTACATGGGAAAAAAATGGGAAATGCGGGACCACTACATGCAGAGGAGGAATGATGTTTAAAAGAAGGCAGGATCTGAATGAGCTATGCAATAGTTGACTGACAGTGATTGGATATATTAAAAGTGATGTATAATGTTTACAGCTACAGTTGTGTTGGCACAGTTTGTAAAGTATAATGTTTGCAACTGAGATTGTGCCGCTATGATTTATTTTAATTTATATAAATGTAAGATTGTCTGTCTCACACATGATAATTTAATAAAAATGTTTCTTGTAAAAAAAAAAAAAAAAAAAAAAAAAAAAACAATGATGTTTTGCCAGAGATGACATGCATCTGTCACCCCTGGGCTTCCGGATACTGGCCAAGGCTCTTGCCACCACTATAGTGCCTTTTTTAGGCGGTGTTCCAAAGACCAAATTACCACCATAACAGCTACAAACAAATGCAATCTGAGGGTCATGCTGCTCAATGCTAGAAGTCTAAATCTCAAAATGCACTCACTCGAAGCACTCCTTAAAATGGAGAACATCGACATTTGCGCTGTAACAGAGACCTGGATCAAGACAGCAGAAAGTACCCCTGCACTACCAGGCTATAATTCATTCCACACCTTTTGGCCCCAGAACTTGGACCGAAGCTCCAAAGGGGGGGGTGTTTCCATATTCATAAAGGATGCGCACACCTCCAGACTGGTAGCCCAACATTACACATCAGAGATACTTCAGGTGCAGCTAACATTGGGTAAGACAGCGATTCAGGTCGTAGCCTGCTACAGATCCCCAACCATGTCCCAAGACTCATACTCCATGTTCCTAAGTCCGTGGAGACTATTAGGGGACCATAGACTAATCACTCTGGATATTCACATTCCGCCCCCAACCCCAATCAAGGAAACCACTGTGAAAAGCTTTTCAAAAGCAAACTTCACATTGCTTAAGACCGAGGTGGAAAGGTTTACAGCCCCCACCCCAATGGACAATGCTGTCCAAGCTGCTGAAACCTATACAAAGGCACTCTATGATCATCTGCAGGAATGCATGGATCATGCTATCCCAAGTAAAACCAAGACTCACTCCTCCAAGAAAAGGAAACCAGTCTGGTGGATCCCTGCCATAAACAGGCTCTACAATAGAAGGAGGAAACTAGTACAGATAAGAGCAAAATCCCTAGAAGGAAAAACATCCCTGATTAGTATCAGCAAGAAACTACGATCCCTCATTAAATCATCCAAGGCTAGCTTCGAAAGAAAAATTGCCAAGGACTCCAAAGATAACCCCAAAGCATTCTTTAGCTATGTCAAGAACCTAAGTGGAAACTCTCAGATCTGCTCTGAGTTGGTGCAGAATGGCACAAAATACACTGAACCGACTGATATTGCCAACATTTTGGCAGACAGGTTCAGTGCAAACTTCACACTCCTCTCACCCCCTAAAGGGCCCAAAGCCATACCAGAAGAATGTAAGGCCCCAGCAATCACCGAGACACAGGTTAAAACAGCCCTATCCAAAGCCAAAAACACAGACTCAATGGGGCCGGACAGTGTCCCAGGTTGTGTCTTACAAGAGCTCCAAAATGAACTAACCCCTCACCTAAACACACTGTTCAAACTCAGCCTCTCTACAGGCTACATACCCACAGTGTGGCGCACAGCAACAGTTATCCCACTCCACAAAGGTGGCGCCACAACAGACCCTGGGAACTATCGCCCTATAAGCCGGACTAGCCTGGTCTGCAAGGCCATGGAGCGCATCATTATTTATTTATTTATTTATTTATTTATTTATTTATTTATTACATTTGGTGACCGGGGAGGTCCACTGGGCCCGAGAGCCCATTTTCAGTGGAGGCCCGGGGAGAAAAGCTCCACAGTACAATGTTACATCACAATGAAAATACAAATAAAAAATACAAAAACTTAAAATACAAAGAAAAAAATTATTTGTTTTACAGTCAAAGATAGGTGGAAATTCCACAGACAGCTGGTAAAAGCATTCAATACTGAGGTCATTCATAGTTAAGCAACTAGGATGTAAAATGAGTATTCTCCTGGAGGATGAGAGGCATTAAGTATAAGGTCGGGAGCAAATATTTTAGTTGCATTAACAATGTAGGACGAAGGGGGAAATTAGTAAGGTATGAAGTTTAGCCAGGAGAGAAGGAAGATGAGAGCTTGGGAGGTAAAGAATGAAGAGTGCAGTTACATTTTCTTTGAGTTAGTAGGTAGCAATGGAGTTGTGTTTTGAAGGAGTGTAGGTTGTCACATGTCCTCAGAGTAGAGGGCAGGGCGTTCCAATTTTTTGCTAGAGAAAAGAAGAGTAGAAGTTGACCAGCTGGGCGCTTGGGTTTGTGGATGGAAATAAGGTTTTGGTGAGAAGATCTAAGGGGTCTGAGGGGGGTATATGGTTGAAGAACATTGGATAGTGCGGGGCAGCTGGTAGGTTGGAATATTAGTTTGTGGGCAGAGACAGTTTGGAGGTAGTCTAGTTGATTCGGGAGTTCAAGCCAATTTAAAGTTTGTAAGGAGGTGCAGTGATGAGAGCCGGAATTTGCCTTGGTGGCAAATTTGTAGATTTTATTGTAGCATACTTCCAGTTTAGAGGTTAGGGTGGAAGATATATTAGTAAGCAGAGGAGCCCCATATAGAAGAGATGGGAGGAGATATGTAGTGGCCAAGGTCTGTCTAGTAGAGGGGGAGAGGAATTGATTGTTTCTGTACAGTAGGCCGAGTTTTATGTGGGTTTTCTTGATGTTGAGTTGGATGTGGGTATTGAATTTTAAGTGTTCATCAATGGTGACCCCTAGGAGTTTGGCGGAGGGAACAATGTCAGTGATGGAGTTGTTTAGGCTAGTAATATTAAATGAGTTTTTTTCAGTGGGGGTGGGGGTGGATTTAGAGTGAGTAAATAGAAGAATCTTAGTTTTGTTAGCGTTAAGTGAGAGGTGGTTTTGGTGCATCCATTTTTCAGTGGTTGAGAAGGCGGTTTGAGTTAGAGACTTGAGATCTGTAAGGTTGGAGGCATAGCAGATCAAAGTTGAGTCATCTGCATATTGGACCATTCTGGTATTGGGAATGGCTTTGTGGAAATCGTTAATGAAGATGTTAAATAGCAGAGAGCCAAGTATGGACCCTTGGGGAACTCCTGTGGGGGTGGGAAGGAAGCTGGAGGAGGCTTGGCTCCATTTCATGGCTTGGGACCTGTCTGAAAGGTAGCTGGAAAACCAGGTTAGAGTTTTTGGGGAGATGTTGAGGTTAGATAGATGATTTAGTAGATGAGAGTGGGAGATGGTATGGAAAGCTTTAGATAAGTCTAATAGAACAGATGAAACTAAGTTGCCTGAGTCTCGAGCTGAATTGACAGAGTGTAAAAAGGAGAGAAGGGCTGTGTTGGTATTATGTCCAGGGCGGAAGCTGTGTTGGGTCAGAGAGAGCAGCTGGTGTTCAGTAAGGAATGGCATGAGCTGCAAGTGAATGCCTTTTTCAAGAATTTTGGAGATGGGTGAGAGGATAGCTAGGGGGCGGAAGTTGGAGAAGCTACAGTTTTTGCCACCTTTATGGAGTGGAAGAATAAAAGCAGAGCACCATAGTTTGGGTACATAGGACTTGAGTAGTGATCTATTTATCAGGATGCTGATAAGGAGTGCAATACTGTCAGAGGCAGTTTTTAAGAAGGAGGAGGGGGTGTTGTCAGGGGCATTGGTGCAAGGTTTGAGTTTGGAGAGAAGTTTTTTTATAAGGAAGGTAGACACAGGTTTAAGTTCAAAGATAGGAGTTGAAGGAAACGAGGCATAGGAAACTTAGGCAGAGGGAGGTGGGGGAATGTTGTTGGGGAAGGTTTTGGTTAGTTCAGCAATAGAAGAGATGAAGAAGGTATTGAATAGTTTGGCAATTTCTTGGTCAGATTTGCTAGTATCAGGGCAGGGGTTGTTTGTTGTACCAGGCTTAAGGAGAGAGTTAATGGAATTCCAGAATTGTTTAGGTTTTTTTGCGTGATTTGTTTGTAGATGGTTGTAGTATGACTTTTTATCTATTATGACTTGTTTTTTGGCTAGGTTTCATAGTTGTTTGTATTTAAGTAGGAATTCAGGTTGTTTATGATGTAGATAGCTTTTCCAAGATTTATCTCTTTGTTGCATGATTTTTTTGGTTTCTTTAGTTAGCCAAGGAGCAGTCTTGGCTTTAACTCTTTTTGTTCGTATTGGAGCTAGGGAGTTTAGGACAGTAAGGAATTTGGAGTTGAAGAAATCAACGGCTTTGTAGGGGTAGGACTTTTAGTGGGTTCCAGTTGGTGTTTTTGAGGGAGTCAGAGAAGGTGGAAGGGTTAGAGTTAGTTAAATTACGTGTATATAAGAGTTTGTGGGAGAAAGAGGAAGAAGAAGTGGTTCTGTGGGTGAAGGCAGGGAGGTGGTCTCCTAGTGGGTCGGGAGTGACACCAGATGTAGTGGTTCTGTTAGGGTGAGACACCAGGATCCAGTCTAGGATGGAGCCTGTGAGGTTAGTTTTGTTGGGCCTGGTGGTAGAATTAATAAGTTGAGTAAAGTTGAAGAGATTGATAGATATGGTGGGATTTTGGTTACTGATTTTTGCCAGTCAATATTTACATCTCCTATTATATAGGTTTCATAGTTAATGTTTGAGGAGGTCCACAAGAGGATGTCTTCCAAGGTTTTGGTTTTGTTACAAGGAGGAATGTAAAGGGAGATGATGCAGATACTTTTATGGTCATTGAATTTTAGAATGCCAGATACTAGTTCAGTGTTATTAAAGGAAGGGATAGGATTTGGGAAGGGAGTGATGGATAAGTGATTGGAGTAGATTAGTGCTACACCACCACCTCTTTTATTTAGGTGGTAAGATCAGAGGGAATGAAAACCAGGGGGAAGGAATTCAGTGTCAGTTATGTGTGGTTTTAACCAGGTTTCTGAGATGGCTAATATGTCAGGAGAATTATGGTTAAGCCAGGCATGAAAGAGGGTAATTTTATTAGCTAAACTTTGGGCGTTGATGGTGAGGAATTTGAGGTATTTACAATTTGGTTTGTTGTTGGAGCTAAGGTTATTTGTTTGTGAAATGTTTGGTCCAGGGTTGGGGTGAATGTCGCCTGCTTAGCTGAGGTAGGAGAGAAGGTGAATAAGTTTGTTAGGAGTGTGTTTGGTTAGGAATGGATGGGAGGGGTGGGTTTAGGTTTGTAGTATTTGGTGGGGATTTGGAAGAGTTTTAATATTGAGAGCAAGGTGGGGTTAAAGGGAGTTAAAGAAGGAGAGATATTGTGGAAATGATGTGTAGGTTAGGGAGGTGGTGGTTGATGTGGAGGGTTTAGGTAAAGGTTGGTATAAGAGGTGGTATGGTACAGAGGGAGAAGAATGAGGAGTAGGAGTATAGTAGGGGCAGGGATTGTAGTAGGAAAAGAGAGCATCTTAGAAAGTAGTTTGATTAGAGGTGTAAAAGAATTTGTAGGTTAGAAAGAGTTAGGTAAGGTTGGTGGGTGGGGAGGAGAATTGATTAATGAGGTATGGTTGCTTGAGGGGGAGGTGGTTCTGGAGAAAAATGGGAGTGTAGTTGTGAGGGGATTGGGTGATGTGAGAGGGAGGGAGTATGGGATGGCAATAAATGTAGGACCACTGGGGCGGGTGGGAATTGGGGGGCAGGGTAGGGGAGCGGAGTGAGCCCGCAGGTAGAACGGAGCGGGATGGAGCAACATGGCAGAAGAGTCCAGCTGAAAAAGTATCAGCCACTGCAGGTTGGAGCAGAGGTAAGTAGGTATAAGTACAGTAAGACTGGGTGGAAAATAAGTAGAGTTTGAGCAGCACTCGAAAAATATAAAGTAGGGAAGGTGGAGTAGAGTTAGGGGAGGTTTGGCTTTTGAAGTATTTAGTGGAAAAGTTATAAATAAAATTAATAGAGAAGGAGCAGGCAGAAGGTGGAATGGTGCTGACACCTACTGGAGAAAGGAGAAATGACAGGTAGAGGGGATGGGGAGTAAAATAGAGCAAAAGGACAAGACTCTAAGGTGAAGGAAAAAATAGACAGTAAACGTAGATAAAGGGTAAGTCTTCAAAGGGGTACAGAAAAGGATAGGAGGACAGAGGTCACTAAATACCAGTGAGAGGGGAGTTGTGGTCTGCGCTAGGCTGCTGAGTCGCACACACTGAGGGACCAGTTTACAAAATATAGAAAGTTTAGATGTTTGAGTTAGGTATAAGGCTACATACATTTACTGAAAAACAGTTTAGGGGTTCCACACAGAGGCTCTGTTTCAGGTAAGCCCAGACTATTGGGTAGAGAAAGTCCAGGTAAGTCGACTGAGCTTTTGCAGGAGGTAGCCCGTATGTGGACTCATTAACAGAGACATTGGGAACCTCCAAACTTTGGACCCCACACAGTTTGGCTTTGTTAAGGGCAGATCATGCCTCCTAATCCTGGTGGACTTCTTTGAGACAGTTACCAAGGCACTAGATGAGGGTAAGGAGGTCCACACAGCCTACCTAGACCTCACAAAGGCTTTCGACACCATTCCCCATTCTGGTATTATAGACAAACTCACCAGCCTGAACATTTACCCCTACGTCACGAGATGGGTTGCAAATTGGCTCATGGACAGAACCCACACGGTGAGAGTTGCAGACTCTAGGTCTGACTCTAAACTGGTTACAAGTGGCGTCCCTCAGGGCTCAGTCCTAGAACCCCTCCTATTCGGTATATACTTCTCAGAGGTACAGGCAAGCACAGGAGGACTTTGGCTGACCAAGTTCACAGATGACTGCAAACTAGGGGCCATAATTGATTCTCCAGCTGATACAGACACCCTCCAGAAGGGTCTCACTGAGACGGATACCTGGTGTCAAAATCATGGCCTCAAGCTGAATGCCAAAAAGTGCATAATCATCCCTTTGGAAAAAAACAAAGTACCCGCAAACTACCACATAGGTGGTAGTCCCCTAAATACAGAAAAAGTAATAAGGGATCTGGGGACCCAAGTAGATAGCAATCTCTACTTTGATAATCATATTGCCAAGGTGGTTAGAAAATCCTTCTACATGGCCCACCTAATCTCAAAAGTGTACTCATCCAGAACAAAGGAGGTTATTGTGCCTCTCTACTCATCACTTATTAGACCCATTATAGAATGCAACGCCCCATTTGGGATGTACCTTACAAGACACCTGGAAAGACCACAAAAGTACCTCACCAAGAGGATTACTGACCTCAAACAGATTACCTATGCAGCCTGACTAAAGAAACTCCAGCTGTACTCGGTTGCATACCGCTTACTCAGAGGTGATCTCTGCTCGACATACAAGGCCATGTCCAACCCAGAATTGTTGGATATGCTCCACCTAAAAAAAAAAAAAAAATCCCTGAGAGCCACACACTCTAGGGATATAAACCTTACAACAACGATAAATAGGAAGTGCTGGAGGGATAGTTTCCTGACCCAGAGACTCTCCATGCTTTGGAACAAGATTCCAATATACATCAGGCAGAGCCCCTAACTAGCACTCTTCAAGAGAAACCTTGATGGATGGATGGGAAACAGAAAATTTACACCGGGGATCACTGCAGTGGCTCTGCTGGACAGTGGTGCAGGGAACTAATGGCTCTGCTGGTCAGAGGCACAGGAAACTAATCTAAGGGTGTGGCAAAAGCCAACACACTTTGGCTAGGCTTATGAACCTAACACTTTCATACTGGGTAACTTCAACTACCCCTCCATTAACTGGGAAAACTACTCGTGTACCAATAGACTTGCCCAATGTTTCCTGGAATTCATTAATTCCAATGCCCTGGACCAGCTCGTTCTTACCCTCACTAGAGGTAGCAACATCCTTGACCTGGTCATTACTAACATGGGCGACCATTGCTCTACGCCAATAGTCAACTCCTCCCTGGTTAGATCCAACCATAAAGTAATCATCTTGGAAAGCCACATCCCTCCCACCCACCCCGCAAAGGTAACCACCATGAAAATCTTCTCCAAATCTAACTTTGGGCTCCTAAAAACAGAGGTGGCTAACTTCCCAGCACCCATGCAAATGGAGAATAGTTGCATGACCAACGGATCATACACCAGTGCACTGTACGAACACGTACACAAATGCATGGATCTCTCCATACCCAATAGAACCAAGACGCTCTCCTCCAAAAAAGGAAGCCAATCTGGTGGTCCCCTGCTATAAACAAACTCTACAACAGAAGGAGGAAACTGATGCGGAATAAGGTGAAGTCCCAAGACTGGAAAAACTCCCTTATCAGCCTCAGCAAAAAATTGAGATCCCTCATCAAATCCTTTAAAGCTAGCTATGAAAACAAAATTGCAGCAGATAGTAAAGACAACCACAAGGCCTTCTATAGTTATGTAAAGAATTTCTACGGCAATACCCAGATTTGCTCTGAGCTACTACACAATGGTACCTCCTATACAGAGCCAACAGATATTGCCAATATTGACGATAGATTCAGTGCCAACTTTACCACTCCCTCCCCCACCAAAGGACCAATCACAATACCAGTAGATTGCCAGGGACCCTGTATTACTGTTGCACAGGTTAAAACAGCACTGTCCAAGGCCAAGATTACAGCTTCTATGGGACCTGACAATATCCCCGGCTGTGTTCTACATGAACTACGGAGTGAACTGGCACCTCACCTGTGTGCCCTGTTCAATCACAGCCTCACCTCAGGCTTTGTCCCTACTGAATGGCACACCGCTGCAGTCGTCCCTCTCCACAAAGGAGGAGTGACTACAGACCCTGGGAACTATCGCCCCATTAGCCTGATAAGTCTGGTATGCAAAGCTATGGAATGCATCATCATGGACCTAATAAACAAGGATATAGGGAATCTCCAAACTCTGGATCCCACACAGTTTGGTTTTGTGAAGGGTAGATCATGCCTGCTCAACCTGGTCAACTTCTTTGACTCAGTCACCAGAGGTGTGGATGAAGGCAAGGTGGTTCATACAGCCTACCTTGATCTGGACAAGGCCTTTGATACCATTCCCCACTCAGGAATCATAGAAAAACTCACTAAGCTAGGCATCAACCCCTATATCACCAGGTGGGTTGCAAACTGGCTCACAGATAGAACCCACAGTGCGAAAGTAACTGACTCCAAGTCAGACTGCCAACCAGTCACAAGTGGAGTCCCACAGGGTTTGGTCCTGGGTCCTCTCCTGTTTGGTATCTACTCCTCTGATGTCCAGGACAACATGAAGGGACTCTGGCTGACAAAGTTTGCAGACAATTGCAAGTTGGGAGCTATTATTAACTCCCCAAGTGATGTTAACTTCCTACAGAAAGGCCTCGCTGAGACCAACGACTGGTGTCAGAACCATGGCCTTAAGCTCAATGCCAAAAAATGTGTCATCATCCGCTTTGGGAAAAACACAGTTCCCATGAATTACCACATCGATGGTAGTCCACTGAACACAGAAGGTGTTATAAGACATCTGGGAACACAGGTTGACAGCAACCTCTCTTTTGACCACCACATTGCCACTGTGGCACATCTCATTACTAAGGGTTTTGTATCCAGGAAGAAAGAGGTCATTGTCTCCCTCTACTCTTCCCTCATTAGGCCAGTCATCGAGTACAATGCCCCATTTGACATGTACCTCACTAAACACCTGCAACAACTGGAGAGGCTGCAAAAGTACCTCACAAAGAGAATCCTAGGCATTAAACACTTGTCCTATATGGACAGACTCAGAAAACTTCAACTATTCTCTGTCTCATATCGCCTACTTAGAGGCGATCTCTGCTTGACTTACAAAGCCATGTCTGACCCAGCTCTGTTAGAAATGCTACTTCTAAAGAAATCCCAATCCCTTCACACCACATGCTCCAGAGACCTCAACCTCATTACCACAATCAACAGAAAAAGCTGGAGGGACAGGTCCATAATCCAGAGACTGCCCATTCTATGGAATAGACTTCCCATATATATCAAACAGAGCACCTTACTAGCCCCCTTCAAGAGAAATCTTGATGAGTGGATGGGAAATAGAAAATTCACCCCTGGGATCACTCCAGTGGCTCTACTCAACAGAGGCACTGGGAACTAAGTTCAGGTGGCATGATGCCAGGGTAATCCTATGGGCTAGGCTTGTAAAGGCTCCAGGGCCATTAGCCTAGTACATACCTATGAACCTATAAACCTATGAGCCTAACTAATTGTAAATTGAGCCACCTATACTGAGCCAGAGGACATAGCAAAACTACTAGCTGCCAAATTTAGCTTCAGTTTTACCCCCTCCCCCAAGTCATCCCTGAAGAAATAACCTCAACCATAATTCCTCTAACTATCATCAAGGAACCAGTACTCAATACACTCTCTAACTCCAGGAAAGCTGCATTGATGAGCCCTTATAATACCCCAGTTGCCTCTTAAATAGCATGAAGCATGACCCATCAAGCACACTAGAATCACTATTTAACCATAGCCTTCTGACAGGCTTTGTGCCAAGTGAATGGAGGACTGCAGCTGTTATCCCTCTACACAAGAGTGGGCCATCTACAGAGCTAGCAACTACAGACCCATAAGCCTGACTAGTCTTACATGCAAAGCTATGTGAAGAATCATCATGGAAACGATAAATATTTAATACAAGGAACCTCCATACATTGGATCCAACCCAGTTTGGTTTTGTCAAGGGTATGTCATGCCAACTCAACCTGGTGAACTTCTTCAAAAAGTTCATTAAAGCTATGGATGAGGTCAAAATGGTATACACCTTGTACCTCAACTTGGCCAAGGCATTCCACACAATACAGTATGCAGGAATTATAGATTAACCCATTAAATTAGGCATAAACCCATATGTCACCCTATGAATAGCTAGCTGGCTCATAGATATGACCTAAGACGTTAGGATGGAGAGACTACTGCCACAAAGAGGTCAGTCACTATCAGATTCCCTCAGGGCTCTGTGCTGTGGCTTCTCCTTTTTGGCATCTACTTCTCAGCCTCTGGCTGACCAACTTTGCAAATGACTGCAAAGCAGGTATAGTCATTGAGTCTCCCAAAGACACAAATACCCTTCAAGAAGGCCTGACCCAGACATAACTGGTGCCAGAGCCATGGTCTAAAATTCAGTGCAAAGAAATGCAAAATAGTATCCTTTGAAAAGACAGCCACCCCTGGAAATTACCACACTGATAATACATCCTTAAGAGTAGACCCAGTGGTCAAGGATTTGGGAACACATGTATGCAGTAACCTGGCCTTTGACTGTTGTTTGTCAATGGTGGTCAGAAAATCACTCTATGTTGTATAATGTATTATTATAAGGGTATAGCAGCTAGGTCCAAGCAATTCATTGTTATATTGTACTCGGCCCTCATCCAACCAATTTTTGAGTACAACACATCCTTCAGTATATATCTTACAGATCTACTTCAGAAGATCGACTTCATATGGTCAAGACCATATGATCAACTTTCAAAAAGTCAAACAAACAACAAAAATCTATGTTTTTGCAGGGGGCAAGCCCTCCTGCACTCCTGTGTGGGAGGCTGTGCCCCCACTCCCCTAAATATTATATACACCAACTCTGAGATTGCACTACAGTGGGGAAAAGGGTAAATTCCTCAACTCCCATTGTACTACAATCTCCATACAAAAGCTTCGACATTTCTGAAAGTCTGTCATATGGACTCGACCATATGAAGTTCAACTTTCTGTTGAGTTGATCTTCTGAAAGAGACCTGTATCTGACCTGGTATTTGCAACAAGTGGAGCATCCAAAGAAGTTTCTCACAAAGTAAAATACATGGCGTAACAACATTTCCTATGTGGACTGTTTCAGATCTCTTTCCCTATACCAGTCATTGTCCATGCTGGTGTGAATGACCTGAGGCGTACCTCCCTGGACTACATGAAAAGAGACATAGAGGAGCTCTCTGAGCATGTGGCCCAGGCCGGTATGACCCTGACCTTGAGTAGCATCTTACCCTCACCAAGAATGATGCCACAATATGAAGACAAGATGATCAATTTCAACAATTGGCTTAAGTATTGGTGTCATTCAAAGGGGATCCAATGCCTGTCAGCCTGGGATGACATGCTCAACAAGCCACGATGCTTCACTAGGGACGGATTGCACCTGTCACCCCTGGGCTTTCGGATATTGGCAAAGGCTCTTGCTACCCCCATAGTGCCTTTTTTAGGCAAGGCTCAAAAGACAAACCCACCTCCATAGGTATCACAAGGGATAAGAAACTAAGAGTAATGCTACTCAACGCCAGAAGTCTAAACCTCAAGATGCACGCACTCGAAACTCTCCTTAGCATGGAGAACATCGATATCTGTGCAGTAACAGAAACCTGGTTCAAGGCTCCCGAGAGCACCCCAGCACTACCAGGTTATACCTCATACCATGCTTTTCAGCCCCAAAACTTGGACCGAACCACAAAAGGAGGGAGTATCAATATTCGTCAAAGATACCCACACCTCCAGGTTGGTGGCACAGCACGAAGCATCAGAGACTATCCATGTGCAACTAACAGTGGATAAAACTGCCTTCCAGTTTATAGCCTGCTACAGACCACCCTCCCAAACCCAGGAACCCCACTCGGCCTTCCTGAGAACACTGGAAAATATGAAAGTCTCTCCAAACACCATTATATTGGGCGACTTCAACTACCCAAACATAGACTGGGAGCATTACTCTAGCTCCAACACCCTAGCCCAAAGGTTCCTAGAATTTATAAACTCAAATGCTATGGAACAACTTGTTACCACCCCCACAAGAGGGGAAAACATACTGGACCTGATCATCACCAACATGGGGACTCTATGCTCCAGACCAGAAGTGTATCCCTCACTGGTAAGATCAGACCATAAACTAATCTCACTGGATATTCACATCCCAACCCCACCTCCTGCCCAGAAAACCACAGTGAAAAACTTCTCTAAAGCAAATTTCACACTCCTCAAAACTGAGATGGAATCCTTCAAAGCCCCCGGGCCTGTGGAAAATATGGCCCAGACCGCAGAATCCTTTATAAATGCATTCTATGAACATCTTCAGGAATGCATGGATCATGCAATCCCAAATAAAACCAAGACCCAATCCTCCAAAGTCAGACGTCCTGTCTGGTGGACCCCAGCCATAAACAAACTATACAATAGAAGGAGGAAGCTACTAAATGATAGAGCAAAATCCCAAAAAGGGAAGGCATCTCTGATCAGTATTAGCAAAAAACTACGGGCACTCATAAAATCGTCTAAGGCCAGCTTCGAGAGAAAAATTGCACAGGACACTAAGGATAATCACAAGGCTTTCTTTAGTTATGTTAGGAACCTGGGTGGGAATTCCCAGATATGCTCAGAATTAGTCCAAAATGACAAAAAATACACCGAACCCACAGACATTGCCAACATCCTAGCTGACAGGTTCAGCGCAAACTCCCCCCCCACCAAAGGGCAAATATCTATCCCAGAAGAGTGCTGCCCCCCTGACATCTCAGATGCTCAGGTAAGAGCCGCCCTCTCCAAAGCAAAAAACACAGCATCAATGGGACCAGACAGTGTCCCGGGCTGCGTCCTACATGAACTCCAAGAAGAGCTAAACCCAAACATAAAACTACTGTTCAATCTCAGCCTTACTACAGGATATGTATCCAAAGAGTGACGTACAGCAACAGTGGTCCCTCTCCACAAAGGTGGTGCCTCAACGGATCCTGGAAACTATTGCCCCATAAGCCTGACTAGCTTGGTCTGCAAAGCTATGGAAAGGATCATCATGGACCTCATAAATAAAGATATTGGGGACCTACAGACACTGGATCCTACCCAGTTCGGCTTTGTTAAGGGCAGATCCTGCCTCTTAAACCTGGTTGATTTCTTTGAAACAGTCACCAAGGCCATTGATGAGGGGAAGGTGGTCCACACAGCCTACCTGGACCTCGCAAAAGCCTTCGATACAATACCCCACTCGGGCATTATAGATAAGCTCACCAGCTTAAACATAAACCCCTATGTCACTAGATGGGTTGCAAACTGGCTCAAGGACAGAACCCACATGGTTAGAATTGCTGGAGCCATGTCAGACTGCAAACCAGTTACAAGTGGCGTCCCACAAGGCTCAGTCCTGGGACCTCTCTTGTTTGGTATATATTTCTCGGAGGTACAGGCCAACATGGAAGGACTGTGGCTGACCAAGTTCGCAGATGACTGCAAATTGGGCGCCATAATCGACTCTCCAGCTGACACAAGCATCCTCCAAAAGGGCCTCATAGAAACAGACAACTGGTGCCAGAGCCATGGCCTCAAGCTAAACGCCAAAAAGTGTATAGTCATCCCCTTTGGCAAAAACAAAGTGCCCACAAATTACCACATAGGTGGTAATCCATTAAGTACGGAAGAAGTAATTAGGGACCTGGGGACCCAAGTTGATAGCAGTCTCTCATTTGACAACCACGTGGCCAAAGTGGTTAGAAAAACATTGTATATAGCCCACCTAATCATGAAGGGATTCACATCTAGATCAGGGGAGGTCATCATGCCTCTTTACTCATCCCTCATCAGGCCCATAATTGAGTACAAAGCCCCTTTTGGGATGTACCTTACCAGACACCTTCAGCAACTGGAAAGACCCCAAAAGTACCTCACCAAGAGGATCAAAGGGCTCAAACAGATGCCATATGCTGCCCGGTTAAAGAAACTCCAGCTCTACTCAGTGGCATACCACCTGTTCAGGGGCGATCTGTGCCTGACGTATAAAGCCATGTCCAACCCAAAATTA
This sequence comes from Protopterus annectens, assembly GCF_019279795.1. Taxonomy (NCBI): domain Eukaryota; kingdom Metazoa; phylum Chordata; order Ceratodontiformes; family Protopteridae; genus Protopterus; species Protopterus annectens. The sequence continues at coordinate 1,462,066,070 of NC_056726.1, forward strand.
ATGGACATGCTGCACCTCAGTAAATCTAAATCCCATCGAGCTACGTGCTCGAGAGACTTGAACCTCAGCACTGAAATAAATAGGACATGCTGGAGGGACAGATTCATAACCCAGACGCTCCCTTCACTCTGGAATAAAATCCCAGTCCAGGTTAGGCAGAGTCCCTCATTGACTCTCTTCAAGAGGAATCTTGATGAGTGGATGGGAGATCGTAGGTTTAACCCGGGTATCACTTCTGTGTCACTGTTAGACAGAGGCACAGTATACTAACCTCGAAAAAGGGCATAGCAAAATTAATTTAAAATGGGTGGCGAAAGCCAAACACATTCTGGCTAGGCTTATAAATGCCCTAGGGCAGATAGCCTAGTATGAACCTATGAACCTATGAACCTATATTCAGTCTCCTTCAGACTGCTGTGAGGCAATCTGTGCCTGCTTTGATGAAATAATTGCACATCTGGAAAACTTATAGCATCAGAAATACCCAATCCAGGGACTTAAATCTTTCCTGCAACATACATAGACATGTTGGAGGTACAGCTATGTGTCACAGAGACTACTCCTTCACTGGAACAGCCTTCCTATCCATCTGAAGCAGAACTCTTCCTAAAACCAAATTCAAGCTTAATTTTCACCAGTGGAAGGGGAATTGGATATTTATTCCCAGTCTTGCACCTATGCCTGTTATGGACAGAGGCAGCCTGTAAATATTTGATGACCATTCATCCAAACATATATCCAACACTTAAAAAATTACCCTGGAATATCCAGTTATGTTAAATACATTTGTGAAAGCATGGCTAGGTTTAAAAAGGCTCCTCGAGCAGCTAGCATATCACTCATCTATGAACTTATTTGTCAAGCTACCAAATTACATCATGCAATAGTGAACTGAGTGAAATGAGATCAGGAATAGACTTGGATATTAGAGGATACAGTGGGAAGAGAAGAACTATAAGGAAGACAGGCTGCCTTTCCTGGGGAACACAAGTGACGGGGTACTGCAGCAGAGGTTAGAGAAACAGCTTTTTTCACACTGAGAGGTGAAGGCTTCAGCTTATAAGCTGTGAATATGTAAAGGACCTAATATAAGCTACCAGCCCATAGTCAATGTCTGTGTGTGTGTGTGTGTGTGTGTGTGTGTGTGTGTGTGTGTGTGTGTGTGTGTGTGTGTGTGTGTGTGTGTGTGTGTGTGTGTGTGTGTGTGTGTGTGTGTCTGTGTCTGTGTGTGTGTGTGTGTGTGTGTGCATGAGCATTTATTCACAGATATAGTTGTAGTTGGTGTCATTCGAAGCTAATCCAATATGTATCAAGCTAGAGATGAGATGGTAGATAGGACTTTCTGGTTTTGCCATGGATGACTTACACTTCTCTTACTAGGGCACCTAAGTCTTTGCTGTCACCATAGTGCCATTTTAGGCAGAGCTCCCCTGTCAGACATTCCTAAAAAGCATACTTGATTTTGGGCATAATCATGGCAGCACTAGGAGTCTTAAAAGAAAGATGCCTGAACATGAGGCCTTCCTTTAACTCTGACACATTCATACCTGTGTATTTACTGAGACAGCATTCTCTCTATGTCAGAGTTAAGTGCCTGTCATCCTTCAGGCCCTTGGGTAACTGTGGGATAGTATCTGTATTTGCCAGAAATATCATCACCTCACATCAAATTACCCACAACCCTAACTTGGAGCTTCCAGAGACCCAAATTAACAAACGACAATTAACAAATCCATGTATTCCTTCCTTGCTGGCTATAGATCCCCCCATCAATGTCACAAAACTTAATGGAAATTACCTCAACACCATTGAGGGGTTAAATATCAAACCAAATTTATTCTTGCTAGGGAGCGTAATTACCTGAGCATTAACTGGTACACTCACATCTCAAAAAATGGATATGCTCAGCTTTTTATGGACCTTGTTAATACCAATGCACAGGAGCACATTGTAAAACTACCCACTAGAGACCTAATGTCCTTGACCTGGTTCTTATAAACCCGTCTCCTGCTTGTACTCCACCCCGTCTCTCTTCATCCTTAAATATTGTGACACACAAATCAGTCTTCTCTGCAAGCCCGAGTGGCATTAGCCCATCTCCAAATAAGACCATCTTTAGAGACTTCACCAAGGCAAACCACTTCAGCTTGTAGAAGATTATAGGTAAAATTTCCCAGTAATCCTCCACAAATGGACCCAGATGAGAGGGCAACCACATTCATATTTGACTTTTATCAACGCCTCAGTTGCTGGATAGAAAAGTCAGTTCCTGTCTGCCATGACTGTAGTAGTAAATTCAAGAACACATTTCTGGCGTAAACCTTGTATTAATAAACTGTGTAACAAATGATGTAAAGTTGTAAGACGTCATGACGTCATTATCCCATTATCTCAGGGCCGCAGTGAAAACTGCCAGCAAGGAACTTAAACTATGAGTAAATGTAAAAGAGTGCAAGTCTAACGTTGCTACAGATACCAAAGGAAACTTTTTTGTTGTTGTTGTTATTGTTGTTGTGTCTTTCGGCTTTTCCCGGTTAGGGGTCGCCACAGCGGAACTCCAGTCCGCTAATGATTGGCAGTAGATTTTTACGTGCCCAGTTGCCGGCCCTGACGCACAACCTTCAATAAAGATATGCCCATTCACGCATGTCTCCCCACAGAAGACGCTCTAGCTGAGACTCGAATAGGACAGCGTCTTACTGTGAGGCGACAAAGCTACTGCAGCAAGACCACCGCAGTTTAGATACCAAAGGAAACTACAAATCTTTATTCAGTTATGTCAGGAAATTAAGTAATAATGTCCAACATTTTTCTGAGCTGTTCTATAATGATGTCACATATTCTAGTCCCACGGGTATAGCTAATATAGCAGACACATTTACTGCTTTCTCCACCTGCCCACATTGTTAGCCCCAGTATCCCTGAAAATTTATTTTTCCCTAAAATCACATTAGAACAAGCCTTAAAATCCCTGTCTGTCAAAGATTAAAATTAATACTTCCATGGGACCAGACAGCATACCAGGTTGCATTCTTCTTTGTCGCTCTTCTTAAAATTTCAGTCTGAGCCTATCCACAGGGTTTGTGTCTGATGCCTGGAGAACAGCTAGTGTCACTCCCCTACACAAGGTTGGCAGTTTTAACTATTTTTCCAGTAAGCAATGAAACAAAACAGATGAACAAATAATGACAAAACTACCCATTTCAGAACATTTCAACCATAAAAGGCCACTCAAACAGCTGTCATTATCAATTCACCAATATGCATAATCCCAGCAGAAGTAAAAGTTATCCAAATAATTCCACATTAAAGAGAATATAACTAATGAAGAGGTTGCTGCTGACAAGCAACTTTGCATTTCAGTGTTTCATCTACACATTCAGTGCCCCCTGTGTGTGTTATATTAAAAAAATGGTGTGCTGGTAATATACAGCAGGGAATGGCTGGCAAAGTGACAACAGGTTCATAGTTACCAGACATCTCATCCAAAGGAGGACACACTCAGGAGTGTAGCACCCATCTTATGCTGCACAGTAGTGGCAGAAGTTGATCTACCTGGTGTGGGAACAGACCTCACAGGCTTCTGCACCAAAAGCAAGTGCGCTACCTGTTGCAACACTGACACTGAACAACATAGCTCTGAAATGCTGACTGACATTGATAGACTGTAATCCTCAGTGATCTACAAAAACAAAAAAAGAAAGAAAAAGGGGCACAGGAAATTAACTTTCTTGGGTGGCGTAAGCCAGGGAACCTTGTTGGCAAGGCTTACTTAGGCCCTTGGGCCGATAGCCTAGTACCTACCTATGAACCTATGAAAGGAGACCTGGCAGTTGGTGTGGAAGTTTAAGACACTTGCCTGCCCTTAATAATTAAAGACTCAGGTTTTGACTCAAAGCAGAGTCACTTAACCAGACAGTGCCCCTAACTGGGGCATTATACACACACACACACCCATTACTGGAACAGATCCATAGCCTGTTTGCTGTTCCATGAATCTGTGCTCATAATCTGGGCTTGCTGTTCCTATATATCTCCTGCTTGGTAATGCTGAGGTTTCTGGGGCTTACAGAGCTTCTCACACACATTTGCTGTAGAGAACAACAAATCCATCATCCATGCTTGAGGATTCTGGGGCTTACAGAAGTTCTCGCACACATTTGCTCTAAAGAACAGCAAATCCATCTGTGCTCAGTCGGGGACTGCTATCTCCCCCCTACACTAGATGTTGTCTTCTAAATCTCCTGTGTGATTTCATGTTAGAATGTTGTCCAACTGCTGAAGTTTCTGGGCCTTACAGAAGTTCTCTCACATTGGGAGAACTTCTGCAAGGTCCTAATGCTTGCTGTGTTTGGTTGGAAGGTCCTAATTACCTGATAAATAACAACACAGGAAAACCTCCAAACATTGGACCCAACCCAGTTTGGCTTTGTCAAAGGCAGGTTATGGCTCTCAGTCTGGTGGACTTCTTTGAGGGAAAAGTCACAAGGATTGAATGTGGGTAAAACATTGTATTATGCCTACCTTGACCTGTCTAAGTCATGTGACACTACTCCCTACTCGGGTATTATAGATAAACTCTCAAAAGTGGGCATAAGTCTACTCAGAAGCAATCTCTACTTAACATACAAGGCCATGTCAAACCCTGAGCTGTTGGACATGCTCCATTTAAAGAAATCCCAATCCCTCAAAGCCACACGCTCCAGGGATCTAAACCTTGTCATCACAATGAACAAAGCATGCTGGAGGGATAGGTTCCTGACCCAGAGACTCCCCATACTCTGGAATAGACTGCCCATACATGTCAAGCAGAGTGCCTCCTTGGCGTTCTTCAAAAGGAACCTTGACGATTGGATGGGAGATAGGAAATTCACCTCAGGGATCACGTCAGTCGCCCTGCTAGACAGGGGTCCATGGAAGTAAATATTGCGGGAAGAAATATCCAGGGAATTGTAATGGCTAGGCCTGTATAGGCCTTAGGGCCAATAGCCTAGTACCAACCTATGAACCTATGAACCTATAAATCCCTGCATTTGTAAAAAAGAAGAAATAAGAAGAAATACAGCAACTCACACAGCAGACGTTAAATAGATGCCAAATACCAACAAGTAGTAATAAATAAATGACAATTTAATAAAGGTAAGCACTTTTGCATTAAGAATGACAATGCTTCATCAGACCAAACAACAATACTACAAAAACTTCAATATTAAGCCATAAAACTCCTCCCAACAATAAAAATAATTAAAATCAAATTGCCTGTGAATGTGACTCATAAACATCCCTCACTACTGAAACGCTCAGCAAACTTGTCAAACTGATGACATCATTATCACAAGGCCACATATATAAATATATATATATATATATATAGAGAGAGAGAGAGAGAGTTAAACGTATACAAGAACACATTCCTTTAAAGACATTTCATTAAAACACTGTGTATTCATAAAATGAAAATAATAAATAATAATAAAAACATTATGAAAAACTTAATGAGTTAAGGAACGCGCCTTTAGAGCTGGTTTAAGGGAAAGCATTTCATTTATTTCATTTTATTTATTAAATTAAATTTAAATGTATTACATTTTTATAATTTTTTAATTTATTAAATTTATTTTATTTCATTTTCATTTCATTTCAGACATAAACAAACTAGAGTTATGTTACAATAAAATTGCAAAATTCGCTAACAACTCCACTTTTAGAAGTCATCACTGTCTTGCCCTGAAGCAACTACAGTGATTAGAACTCCCTCAGCTAATTAGCTATTACCAATTAGTCCTCACCTTCAACATAATAAGGAACCCTCAGAAAACCCCAACCCTAAACTAACTTCTAAACCAATATTCTGCAAATCGCCCTCTACGCTCATCCAGCAAAACCCTGCTCTGCATAACCAAAGCCAATAACACTGCAGGCAAAAGTCTGTTCTCCCACACCATTGCTAGGAAATGGAATAACCTCCCCCAAAGTATCTCCTCTGCACCATCCATCTCACTTTTCAAGATATCATTAAAGTCACACCTCTTGCAATCATGGCTCTGTCCCTGTATCACATAAAATCTTTTCTGCTCTCCTCATAACTTGCCACACCTCGTCTCCTCACTGCTTACCTCAGCTATTCTGTACTACTCAAATACTCCCTATCAGGAACTACTATCCTACAAACTATTTCTCACGCTATGACATATCTCCCGAATATCATTATTTTCCAGATTCCATTCCTTCATTTTTATGCTGTGTACTAATAATACGGAATCCAAAGTTTTGCTATCTATATACCAAGCTTGCTCAAATCAAACTAAGGTATGAAAAATCTCCTTGATTGTATATATGCCACTGTACAGTAATTTTCTGTCATTCGTGGATTATGTGTTGTCATATAAAGGCATGGAGCTCTGATGGTATATATGCCTCTGTACATATTTTTTTCTCATTTGATGTATTTGTACTGTTATGTTATGAAGCTTTTCTCCCCGTGCCTCCGCTGTAAATGGACCTTGTTCCAGTCTGACTTTCCTGGTAATCAAATGTAAAATAAATAAATAAATAAAATTTAACCCAGGAAATCTATAAGACTGTAACTCTAGGATCTAGCAATGTGTCTGGTAAACTGTGTTCCCACTTTATCCTCCCAGTATGCTAACACAAGTTTGGCATTATGTAACAATGAGTTTACCAGACACATTGTTTACTCTAAAGGTTTTGTTGATGATATTTTTTGCTGTGGAAAGGCACCTGTGAGTCATTACAGGAGTTTATTGATTTTATGCAGAGTACTACTGAATTTTTAAAGTTTAATAGTATTTTTTCTTGTGAATCTATAGACTTTTTAGATATAACAATTACCAGAGATGGGTTAGGTAGGTTTAAAATGGATGTATATAAGAAGTCTTGTAAAAAGAATTCTTATTTACATAAAAGCAGCATGCACCCCAGGCACATTCCTAGGAATGTGCTTAGAGGGCAGGTGTTTCGAATTATGCATCTCCATACAGAAGAAGATTCTTTAGATTAGGCTCTGAAGGAATTAAAGGAAGAATTCCTGAAATGAGGTTACAAGGCCAGAGAGATTGACTCCTGTATATCTAATGTGAGGTCTGAAAGAGCCAGTAAAGCTATACCATTTTTCTCTGGTGAACTAGGTCCTGCAGCTATACCAACCTGAGAACAAGCAGAAGGCAGAAGAGTTAGGTGTGTTTTTACATATTCTAATGATATTAATCTGGTCTGCAATGTAATAAGGAGAAACTGGTGTGTACTTCAGAGTTGTCCTAAACTGACTAATTTGATAGGCAATAAGCCTGAGTTTTGTTTCAGGAATAATCTCTCTTTCAAGAGGCAAATTTTCTATAGGAATGCTATAAAAGCAACGCATTCCACATCTTCTGCACGTTGTGGTACGTTTCCCTGTTTGAACTGAAAGGCTTTCAGATTTATTTATTCTAAGTATACCTTTAGACACCCTACTCAACAACATGAGATAGAATTTTCTCTGTACGCAGATTGAAAGACTGCGAATGGGATATATTATGCTTTCTGTGAATGCTGTTATGCATTCTATATTGGAAAAACAAATTGCTGTTTGAAGGACAGGATTTTAGAACACCTCAAAGACATTAGACATAATAAGACCAGCAATGCTCTAGCTACATGTTTCTGCCTTAGGACAACAGCATACCTTTAAGTTTTTTGTTTTAGAAGTTGTAAAGTTAGGTATGAGAGGTGGTGACTTGAGAAACAAAACTGAAGTGAGAGAACAGTACTGGACCCTAGAGTTACAGTCTTATAGATTTCCTGGCTTAAATGAAATGCTTTCCCTTAAACCAGCACTAAAGGTGCATTCCTTAACTCATTCGTTTTTCATTATTTTTATTATTATTTTCATTAATATTTTCATTTTATGAATACGTGATGTTTTAATTAATGAAATGTCTTTATAGGAATGTGTTCTTGTATACCTTTATCTATCTATATATGTGTGTGTGTGTGTGTGTGTGTGTGTGTGTGTGTGTGTGTGTGTGTGTGGCCTCATGATGATGATGTCATCAGTGTGTGACAAGTTTGTTGAGAGGTTCAGTAGTGAGGGATGTTTGTAAGTCACATACATGGGTAATTGATTTTAATTATTTTTATTGTTGGGAGGAGTTTTGTGGCTTTATATTGAAGTTTTTGTAGTATTGTTATTAGGTCTGATGAAGCATTGTTGTTCTTAATGTGAAAGCACTTAGCTTTATTACATTGTTGTTTATTTGTTACTACTCATTGATATTTGGTGTTTATTTAACTTCTGCTGTGTGAGTTGTTGTATTTCTTCTTTTTTTACAGCTGTATTTCATTTGTGGACTCCAGCAACACTGTCTGATGCTATGGTTTAGTTCTGTGATAAATCCCTACATCACCAGATGGTTAGCCAAATGGATTATGGACAGAACACATGTTGTTAGAGTTGTTGAATCTAGATCCAGCAAGAAGCTAGTTACTAGTGTTGTGCAACATGGCTCAGGGCTGGGACCTCTCCTGCTCGGAATATATGTCTATGAAGTCAAGGGTAATGTAGAAGGCTTTTGGCTGACCAAGTTTGCTGACAACTACAAGTTGGAGGCAATCACTGAATCCCACAATGGTGTAGAGATTATTCAGAAGGGAATGACTCAGACAAATGATTGGTGCCAGAACCATGACCTAAAACTAAATGCAAAAAAATGGATGATCATACGCTTTGGAAAGTCCTCCAGGCTGGTCAAGCAGTATGTCACACAGTAGACACTCCAGGTGCAGTCACCTTTGACAAGACCCCTATTCAAATCATAGCTAGCTACGGGCCTCCAGCTTTGACTCAAGATGCCCACTCCAGTTATGTGAATCTCTTCGAATCTATTAAGATTCGACCCTTTACCCTGATCCTGGGCTTCTTTAACTATCCAACTATAAATTGGAAAAACTACTCATGCCAAAACACAAATGCCCAGAGATTCTTTGATTTCATCAATGCAAATGTCTTGGACCAGCTGGTCGACACCCCCACAACAGGTTATAATATCTTGGACTTGGTATTAATCAACATGAGTAACCACTGCAGCACCCCTACAGTGTCATCCTCCTGGTAAGATCTGACCACAAAGCGGGCACTTTTGAAGTCACCATCTCCCCTGACCCCCCCCCCCCCAGCTAGGGTAAAAAAAAAAACTTCTCCAAAGCTGATTACAACCTCCTGAGGGAAGGTATAAACAGTTTCACAACCCCCCCCCCCCCTCCATAGGAACTGGCACATCTGCCCAAACCTACATTAAAAGTACCATACAAGCATTTGTATAAATGCATGGAATCAGGAATACCCGACAGGACAAAATCCTTCTCCTCAAGGAAGAGTAAACCTGTCTGGTGGACATCTGCAATAAAAAAACTCTATAATAAAAGGAAAAAAATTGCTGTCCAGGACCAAGAAGGAGCAGGTGCCTAATTGGAAGCAATCTCTCCTCAGCCTGAACAAGCAAATAAGAGCACTAGTAAAATCCTCCAAGGCAAACTTCGAGTCCAAAATGGCCACATTTACTAAAGACAATCATAAGGCCTTCTTCACATATGCCCACAATCTCAAAGGAAGCACTCAGATCTGCTCAGAACTGGTGGTCAAGGATACCACATACACAAATGCCGTAGATAAAGCCAACCTGCTGGCAGACAGGTTCAGTGAAAACTTCACCCCCTCTATCCCCCCCCCCCATCAGTAAATCAGGACATCCCCAACACCTGCCCTCCCTCCTGTTATCTCTAGGGAGGAAGTCATCACTGCTCTATCAAAGGCAAAAAATACAGCCTCCATGGGACCTGATAACATCCCAGGCTGCATCCTACATGAACTCAGACAGGAACTTGCAGCACTATTAGGCACCCTATTCAAACAAAGCCTGACTACTGACTTCATCCTAGTGAAGTGAAAGACAGCCACTGTCATCCCTTTGCACAAAGGTGGAGCATCCAGGAAATTATAGCCCCATCAGTCTAACTAGCCTCATCTGCAAGGCCATGGAACAGATTATCATGGAACTTATTAACAAGGACATTGGCAAACTAAAAACACTTGATCCCACACAGTTTGGTTTCATCAATGGGAGGTCATGCCTGTTAAATCTGGTCGACTTCTCTGAGACAGTCACCAAAGCCATGAAGAGGGGAAGATGGTGCACACCACCTACCTTGACCTGGTCAAAGCCTTCGATACTATTCCCCACTCGGGTATAATAGGTAAACTCTGTCAACTAGGCATCAAACTGTATGTTACCAGATGGGCAGCAAACTGGCTCACTGATAGAACCCACCTTGTCAAAATAGGGGAAGCCACTTCAAGCAGTAGACTCTTAACAAGTGGTGTACCCCAGGGATCGGTCTTGGGACCTCTGTTGTTTGGGATATACTTTTATGCGGTGCAAGCCAAAACCAGTGGGCTAAGTCTGATCATGTTTGCAGATGATTGCAAGCTGGATGCTATCATCAGTTCACCTAGTGACATGGGCATCCTCCAACAGGGTCTCACCCAAAGAAATGACTGATGCCAGAAACATGGCCTCAAACTGAATGCCAAAAAATGCATCATCATCCACTTTGAGGAGAGTGACGTCCCCATAAATTATCACATTAATTACAAGGTCTTAAGCACGCACTCAGTCATGACAGACTTGGGCACCCAGGTTGATAGCAAACTGACTTTTGACCACCATGTTGCTTCCATTGCCTGGAAAGCTTTTTACATGGCCCACCTCATTAGTAAGGGTATCACATCCAGGGACATGGTGGTTATAACATCCCTGTAGTCTTCCCTTATAAGACCCTTAATGAGTACAATGCCACTTTCGGCATGTACCTCACAAAGCACATGCAGCAGGTGGAGAGGCCACAAAGGTTCCTCACCAGGAGAATCCAGAGCCTCAAACATCTACCCTAAACAGATAGGCTAAAGGCCCTGTCCCTCTACTCACATATAGACTCCTCAGAGGTGACCTCTGTCTGACATACAAAGCAATCTCAGACCCCACCTTGATGGGATTGCTACATATCCGCAAGTCGAGCTCCACTTGAGTAACCCACACACACAATCTCAGCCTGGTCTATGACATCAATAGGACTTGCTGTCAAGACAGATTTGTGTCCCAGAGACTCCCCCTTCTGTGGAATGGACTCCCTGTCTATGTCAAGCAGAGTACATCATTAACCATTTTTAAGAGCAACCTGGATAACTGGATGGGAAACAGAAAATACACCCCTGGGATTCCACCTGTGTCCCTGCTGGACAGTGGCATCAGGTGCTGAATTGTTGGAACATGGGCTAAATTCTTGGCTAGACTTGTAAGGACCTCAGGGCCAATAGCCTAGTAACTTTCTTATGATCCTAAATACCCCCTGCAAATACCTCTGCAAATTACAGCATTAATAGCACACCCATAAGAGTGGACTCAGAGGTGAGAGATCTAGGTACTCCGATAGATAGTAGCCTGAACTTTGACCCCCATGTGTCCACAGTGTTGAGAAAGGCCTTCTATGTGGCACAGCTTATAAGTAGAGGCATGGCATCCTGATCCAAGGAAGTTATAGCCCCACTGTACTCAGCCCTTATTAGACCAATAATCAAGTACAATGCACCTTTAGAAAAGTACTGGACCAGGCACTTGCAACAGTTCAAAAAAACAATAAAAGGTGTAATCAAGATGTCCTATGTGGATAGACTAAAAGCCCTTTCCCATTACTCTGTCTCCTGCCAACTATTAAGGGGTGATCTCTGCCTAGCCTACAAGGCACTCAAAAATGCATCCCTGATGGAACTGTTGCACATTCACAAGACAAACTGCATGACAGTCATCTGATCTAGGGAACTAAACCTGGTCTGTGACACAAACAAAACATGCTGGAGAAACAGATATGTGTCTCAGATATTACTCCCTTCTCTGTAACAGACTTCCTATTCATGTAAAGCAGAGTCCTTCCCTGACCCTCTTCAAATGCAGTTTGGATCAATGGATGGGGAATCATAAATTCACTCCTAGGGTGGCATCCATGTCCCTTTTGGACAGGAGCAGTCTGTAAAATATTCAAAGGCATAGGCACAAACCTTAGCCATCCTCTAGTCTTTATGGATTGAAAATCTGGTAAAATTTGGGTAATAACATCTAGGCTTGTAAGGGTTTTTAAGCTGTTAGCCTAGTAATCTCATTTGAACATGTACCAAAGTTTTGTTTTCAGTGAACCAAGCCAAACTGGAGCCCTGCAATCAAACATGGGTCTCCCCCAAGCCAACACGGGCCCTAGGCAGCTGCCAGTGTTGCCTAATGCTGGATCCTTCTCTGCACAGGGATCAGTGCTGGGACCTCTATTGTTTGGCATTTATTTTACAAGCTTCCAGTCCAATATCCCAGAAGTGCAGTTAACCAAGCTTACTGATAACTACAAGCTGGATACTGTTACCCTTTGGATAAGATGTTTAAACCAAGGCTCCATCAGCTCGAGTTGGTAGTAGATCAGGTGGATGTAAAGGATTCTACTACATGTATTGTAAACAGTAGGGGTTGCTTTATAATGGCAAACCTGAAATTTATCCTTGTCTAGCATCTATGTCTCCAGTAGAAACATATAGCGTGTAAATGCTTGACCACCCATACCCGTACTTCATATACCCCTTAAAAATAACCCTAGAGTATCAAAACTTTTCAAATATGTTTGGGAAGCATGCCTGGACTTAAAAAGGACCATAGGGTTGTTAGTCTAGTAATCATCTAATACTAAACAGCTCCAACAAGTTCTAGAATATGCATATACCTGGTGTACTGAAAATGGTGTCAAGTTAAATGCAAAAAAGTACAGAGTAGTAGCATTCGGTAAAAAAGCTGTTCCCTCCTCATATGTTTTAAATGGCACCTCTTCATATGTTTTAAATAGCACCCCCTTTAGACATGCACACTGTCAAAAGAGACCTGAGTACTGGGTTCTTGGTCTCAGGCTGAGACTGAAATACTCCCAAAGGGATCACTGCTCTACCCCGGTTAATAAATTCAAAATAAAATAAAATAAAGACTTACTGGAAAGATAGGTTCCTAACTCAATCTATTCTCAGCATATGGAATAAGTTACCACTACAGGTCAAACAAGTTACTACTTTGAATACTTTTAAAGCTAATCTTGATGATTAGATGGGTTGACACAAATTTACAGCAGGGTTGATATGTACAGCTCTGCTCAATTTCAGAGGGAAGCACTATTAAGGACTTGAAAAAGGGTAGTATCTTTCTGCCCTCATCATCGCTTGCCAAGTATTGCTCCTATGCCCTTATGATCCTTTGTAGGCTCTTTGAATTGCCTTTTAGTCCCTATGTCTGTCAACTGGCTAAGTAAACTGGTCCTTCTAAGACCCCTTTCAGACATGACCTGCGCTACAAGAGAGAGGGAGGGAAAATACAATACATACATGGAAAATTCATTGTAGTCAATAGATCAGCATGTTTTTGAGCATTAGACGAAAACTGGAGGACCCAGAGAAAAGCCATGGAGGCATAAGAAAAAATGCACCCTTTTCGGCCATGAACTGGGCCACAAGGGTGAGGATAAATATAATGCATAGCTGAATAATTCAATATAGGCAATAGACCAGCATGTTTATGAAAGTTAGGAGAAAATTGGAGTACCCAGAGGAAATCCCTGCAAGCACAGGAAAAGGATGCAAACTCCAGAAAAAGAAAGGGACAGAAGTCAAAACTGAACCTGAGGCCCTTGAGCTTCTGAAGTAGACAGTCTACTACTAAACCACTTTGTTACCGTCACAGAAAAATCTTTAGAATTTGTGATGGGGTTAAATTCAAGACTGGATGGGAAAGACATAAATCAAATCTAGTGGGATGTAATAAACAACAGGAAGGATACCGGTTAGCAAATAAGTGTAATTTACCTTTTAAACTAGCATAATAGGCATACTAGGTGGGCTAGGTGGTCTTAATCTAATCTTTCAACAGATAGTAAGGCTCTATCCTACTTCCCTGTGGTCTGCAGGGACTAAGGAACATTTCATCCCACCACACCAGTGAGTGCCCACTATGCACCGGAAGCTTTGAACTTATTCTCAGGTAGTAACAGACCCACATCTTCAGAGGGCTGTGTCAGTTTCAGTTCATGGGGGAGTGTGCACAGTAGGGTGATAGGCAGAAGGAGAACTTGTTAACTTATTTATGTATGCACATATGTTTACCAGGGTGGTGCACTGATCAATATTAACCAATTCCAGGCTCAGCCCAGCTGAAATACAAAACATTTCACATACAAAAAAGCCAGAAATGTAAGCAATAACAAAGTAGTTCAGATTAGTTACATAGAAAATTGTACATGAACATTCTTGTAAACAAGCAGAGTGTAATGTACAATATTTACATTAGTTTTTAAAGTGGTTCAACCTTCAGTAATTCTGCGAGAGGAAAAGATGAGTTGAAAGGAGATAGAGCCAATGTTCTAGATGATACTGTATGGGTTGGAGCAGGACCATTTCGCTTAGGTGAAGAGGTGCTTTTTGAGTCGCAGTCTGAATTTGGAGTCATTTTTGGTTTCCTTTAGTAGGGAGGGCTTGCCAAAGAGAAGGTGCTTGAGAGGAGAATGCATGTGCACTGTGCTGTGGAATTTGGGTTTAAGGGGTAATGAGAGTTGGTGTGGCTTGTGAGTAGTGTCTCAGGTTATATGAGGAGGTTTTTTTCATGAAGTTTAGGTGCAAGGGGAATAAATAACCAGAGTTCCATGGAGAGAGGGTCCTGATCACTCTGAAGAAATAGCAAAGGAATGGTCACAATCCATTTATGTTAGTCCTTTATTTGCTGGTCTGTTTACTTGCTTGCTAATTTGTTTGTTGAGCATGTAGGTGGGTTGATGCCTGTAGGTCTTTTCCAATCATGACCTAAGATAAAAAAAAAATAATAAGACAAAAGCTACAGGACAAAAGAGAAAGAAAAGCAAATATTAAACATTGAGTTTCACAACATAGTAGTTTAGCTGTTAAGTTTCAGTTTAGAGCATAACAATCAGGATATATATACTAGCACTGCACCATGTTTACATGTAATAGTATTTAATATAGCAATAACCCACTCCTGGGTGTGGGTAATGCTGGATTTACCCATGGTTGGTGTGGTTTGGTCACGAGGGCGAAACCTGAGTGGCCAAACAAAGACAACCGTGGGTAAATCCAGCATTACCCACACCCAGAAGTGGGTTATTGCTATTATACAATGACATTATTTAAGAAAAAAAATAATTACTTTTCTTAAATAATGGCATTGTATAATGCCTCCTTGCTGCCCTTCAGCAGCTGTCTGGTATTCTGCGGCAGTTCTGATGTACTGCGCATGCGTATATTTACGCAGTACATCAGAGCTGTGGGCAAAAGCAACGGAGAAAGCAAGGTCTCCATTGCTTTTTACAAACTGTCTCGCTATGTTAAAGGAGTTTAACATAGCAAGACAGCTTTAAAAAAGTTTTTTTTAAGCTGTCTCGCTATGTTAAACCGATTTAGCATAGCAAGACACCTTTAAAAAAAGCAATGGAGATAGGAAGATCTCCGTTACTTTTTTTAAAGCTGTCTTGCTATGTTAAACTCCTTTAACATAGCGAGACAGTTTTGAAAAAAGCAAGATCTCCATTGCTTTTTACAAAGTGTCTCGCTATGTTAAAGGAGTTTAACATAGCGAGACAGCTTTAAAAAAGTTTTTTTAAAGCTGTCTCGCTATGTTAAACCGATTTAACATAGCAAGACACCTTTAAAAAAAGCAATGGAGATAGGCAGATCTCCGTTACTTTTTTTAAAGCTGTCTCGCTATGTTAAACTCGTTTAACATAGCGAGACAGCTGTAAAAAAAGGGTTATACTAATGGAAAAAGTCCGGGCGACCGGACCTTTTTCCATTACTATAACTCTGATTTACAACGTGCACGCTGACCAATCAGCATGCACGTTTTGGAATATTAATGGGGGGTCGTTGTATAATATGCAGTATCTGCGAGTATAATCACATTTATTAATATTAGCATTGCAAAGCTTAGATAACTGTAGGGAGAATACATTTAGGTGATATATTTGCTGGATTTGCAGCATGTAATTTCCAACACATACTGATTTAGGAAGAGGATAAATGGGAAATTTTAGTCATTCTTACATAGTGAGAGACTTTGCCTGTTAGTGCAGGAGATGACACAAATGCTTTTGGTACTTCTGTGAATTTTGCTGGTGAGGACTGAAAGATTAAAGAAAGATGTAGATAAACAACAATATAAAAACAAACGTCACAGTGCTGGGTGTAGGTATAGTGGTTAATGTGTGTACCTCACAGACATGTAACTGTCTTGTTATGGGCTAAGTGTGTAATAGCCTACAAACTGAATGCCTAATATTTACTTACAAGCCTATGGTTTACGACAGTGATTGCAGTTTGCCAGATTATAAACTGAACAGCATGTGAACACAGTGCTACAAAATTCAAAGAGCTTTTCCGGTTTGGTAAAAAGGTAGTAGTAGTGTTTACACTTGACTGATTATAGTGTAAATCTGCACATTTATGTTGGCCACAGTCTCATTAAGTGGGTGTTTAAGTCTTCCAGAATGGACACAGTAGGAAGGTCATATTCGGCAACAGGTACCAACACCGATATAAACTTTGCTGATTTTGCTTCCTGTGTTAGGATCTGGTGGACACTGCAGTTGTCTTTAAGTATGGATATTAATTTGTCAGGAATTGTGCCACTAGTGTGTGAATAAAAAAAAGCCTTTTTTAAATATTTATATGGGTAAGAGAACTTTTTTTTTGGTACCTACGTATTATCGCAACCAGATTTTCGCGGTAATACTGGTTGCTTCCCGATTTTGAAATCTGACTGTTAATGTTTTAAAAATGTCATACAATGTGTTTTCTTTCACAATGAAGTGTCTTTTATGTAGGGTTATCAATAAAAATGAAAAACAGTGATGCTTTTTATGTATGCACTTAACCGGCAGCATGTCATGTGAAACCCAATTTGCCCAGCAAAAAGCCTGCTTTGAAGCAGTACTGACTGCAGTTTGTGAGAACTTTCCCCCACATAAAAAGACAAAACCAGCGACTTAGCAATCCCCATCTTTTCATCCCTAGTACAGTCAAGAAACACTGAAGTGCAATCTCAGTTTGTCCGAGGATGCCACCATCAAGAACCCAAAACCAACCCACTGCTGGCAACTTCTCCATTCAAAAACGATCCCAGAATCACCTGACAACATCACCTGCCTTCACTTTTGCAAGGAATTACTTACTGCAAGTTTGTCTTACAAATGTTTCCTTTCAAGTTTATTTACAAAGTTTTATAAATAAAGAGTTTACCGAAAGCAGTTCCATGTGTGTGTGTTCTTCTTCTCAGCATTCCTTCCTTACAGTGAAACAATTCTTTTTGTCAGTAACACAGCAGCCCTGACAACTGAAGCATGCATGTGTAATGCACGCAAAACAGGAAGATGAATTGCACATTTTTTTCTCTTCCTGAATGTAAGCTAAACTTATTTTTCATTAGTAGGGATGTCAAATAACACCTTACTTTGTTTCCCACACTTGATTTCATTCCAGCATGCAAATTTCGCAACCGCAAAAATCTGATTGCGATAATACGTAAGTACCCTTTTTCTTATGCATTTGTAACCACAAGTGTCTCTTTGCTGGGACAAACCAGGATTTAAGTGATTTGTTCGTAGGAACCAAGTGCAGACCAAAAGAATCAATTCCTGGATTACAGAAAGCAGCTTGGTAAGAGTTCATACCCTTAATCCTGTATGTTAACTGCCAGCCCAGCCCACTATAGATTGTTTGAAAAAATGTGACATTGGGTTGACACAGCTTCCTATCAGGGCAGCAGGAGGGGCGGATCAAAGAATATGTAGCCTTTGCACAGTAGGGTCCAAAACTCCTGCAACCACACTGGTCTAAACATATGATGACAGAGAAGCTTACCATGACTCTAAACACTGCCGTTTATAAAAATAAGTAATAAAAGCAGATAAAACATTCAAGTGAGACTACTATATAATTAAAATAAGGAGCTTTGCAGGTTACATTGGGAATTTATCATCCCTTTCATTAAGAGTGATGTTCCTGCTAACTACCATATCAATAAAAACACCCTAAGTATGCACTCAGTGGTGAGAGACCTGGGCACACAGGTTGACAGCAACCTTACTTTTGATCACCATGTCTCCACAGTGGTAAGAAGGGCATTCTGTATTGCTCATCTCATAAGGACATTGCCTCCAGAAAAAAATAAATTATAACCTCTCTGTACTCTTCCCTCATCAGGCCAATAATTGAGTACAATGCCTCTTTTGGTATGTACATTTACAAGCAGCTGCAGCAATTGGAGACACCACAAAGGTTCCAAACAAGAAAATTCAAGGTCTTCAGCATCTGTCCTATGAGGATTGTCTGAAATCATTGTCACTTTCTTCTGTTTCATAGACTGCTCAGAGATGATCTCTGCCTTGCATATAAGGCAATCTTTGACTCTGCTTTATTGCAAATGCTTCATATCCATAAGTCAATTGGTACACGGGTTACTCACTCCAATTACCTTAACCTGGTATGTGACATTAATAGAAGCTGCTGGAGGGACAGATTTGTCTCCCAGAGGTTACTACACGTTTGGAACAGACCCCCACTTCATGTCAAGCAGAGCATCTCATTGTTCCTGTTCAAATGCAGTCTGGACAATTGGAAGGGTAACCATAAGTTCATCCCAGGGGTTCCACACAGTGACTAAGGAGTTCCTGATGCTCATCGCATGCATAGGTTCATAGGTTCATAGATTGGTACTAAGCTAACTGCCCATGTGAGCCATTTTAAGCCTAGCCAATTATCCCTTGTGAGACTCAAACCCCACACCTTCTGCTTATAAGGCAAACACCTTAACCATTAGGCCACCTTCCCAACCCTGTGACAATGACAAAGGAACTCCTGCTGCTCATGGAGAACATACTGTGACAAAAGAACTCCTGCTGCTCATGCCAGATATACTGTGACTAAGGAGCTCTTACTGCTCATGGTGTACAGATTTTGACTAAGGAGCTCCTGCTGCACATGGTGTAGATACTGTGAATGCTTTGTCACAGTACATACATCATGAACACCATGAGTACCTTCATCACAGTTTGTACTACATGAGCAGGAGGAGCTCCTATGTCATGGTATGTATCCCTTGAGAAGCAGGAACTCCTTTGTCACCGTATGTACTCCATAAGCACCAGGTGATCCTTACTGACAGAATGTGTGCCATGAGCAGCAGGAGCTCCTTTGTCACAGTATGTAGACCATGAGCAGGAAGCTCTTGTTAGTCACAAAATGTACCCCATGAGCACAGGAGCTCCTTAACAACAGAATGTACATCATGAGCACCAGAAGATTCTTTCTCACAGTAAGTTCTCCAGCAGCAGCAAGAGCACCATAGTCACAGTATGCTTGGCATTAGCAGCAGGAGCTCCATAGTCACAGTATGTATGCCATGAGCAGCAGGAACTCCTTTGTCACAGTATGTACTTCATGAGCACCAGGTGATCCTTACTCACAGTATGTGTGCCATGAGCAGCAGGAGCTACTTAGTCACAGTGTGTACACCACGAACATCAGCAGCTCCTTATTCACAGTATGTAGTCCATTAGCAGGAGGAGCACCTTAATCATACTATGTACTCCATAAACAACAGGAACTCCTTCGTTTCAGTATGTATTTCATGAGCAGCAGCAGCTCCTCTGTCATATCATGTACTCCATGAACAACAGGAGCCCTTTACTCACACTATGTGTGCTATGCACACCACAAGCTCCTCACTCACACTATCTATGCCATCAGCAAGAGGAGCTTCTTAGTCCCAGTATATACATCATAAGCACCAGGAGATCCTTATTCAAAGTATATATGCCATGAGCATCAGGGCCTCCTCAGTCACAGTTTGTACTCTATAAGCATCAGGAGCTCCTTATGTACACCATTAACACCAGGAGCTACATACTCTTAGTATGTACACCATGAGGAGATGGAGCTCCTTTATTCACAGAATCTATGCCATGAGCAGTAGGAACTCAAGAGTCACAATATGTCTGCCATGAGCAGCAGGAGCTCCTTTGTCATATTTTATATGCCATGAACAGCAGGAGCCCCTTAGTCACAAAATGTACTCCATGAGCACAGGACCTCCTTAAACCACAGAGTGTACACCATGAGCACCAGAAGATTCTCACAGTAAGTACTCCATGAGCAGCAGGAGCTTCTTAGTCATAGTATGTATGTCATGAAGAACTGGAGCTCCTTATTTAAAGTATGTACTACAGGAGCAGCAGGAGCTCCCTAGTTACTGTATGCACACCCTACCTTCAGTAGGGTCTAGAATCTCTCCTTCTCCAACCTTTCTATTAGCTCAACAATCCCCTAGGGACAGGGCAGTTGACAAATTTCAATCTGCTGTTCAACTTCTATACTCATGAACACGAGTGCTCTATCATAGGTTCATATGTGTGTACTAGGCTAGTGGCCCTGGAGCCTTTACAAGCCTAGCACATAGGATTACCCTGGCATCGTGCCGTCTAACCTTAGTTCCCATTACCTCTGTCGAGTACAGCCACTGGAGTGATCCCTAGGGTGAATTTTCTATTTCCCATCCACTCATCAAGATTTCTCTTGAAGAGGGCTAGTGAGGTGCTCTGTTTGACATGTATGGGAAGTCTATTCCATGGCATGGACAGTCTCTGGGTTATGAACCTGTTCCTCCAGCATGTTCTGTTGATTGTGGTAATGAGGTTGAGGTCTCTGGAGCGTGTTGTGCTGAGGGATTGGGATTTCTTTAGATGTAGCATTCCTAAAAGAGCTGGGTCAGACATGGCTTTGTAAGTCAAGCAGAGATCACCTCTAAGTATGCGATATGAGACAGAGAATAGTTGGAGTTTTTTTAGTCTGTCCATATAGGACAAGTGTTTAAGGCCTAGGATCCTCTTTGTGAGGTACATTTGCAGCCTCTCCAGTTGTTGCAGGTGTCTAGTGAGGTACATGCCAAATGGGGCATTGTACTCAATGATTGGCCTAATGAGGAAAGAGTAGAGGGAGACAATGACCTCTTTCTTCCTGGATGCAAAACCCTTAATAATGAGATGTGCCACATAGAAGGACTTTCTGACCACAGTGGCAATGTGGTGGTCAAAAGAGAGGTTGCTGTCAACCTGAGTTCCCAGATCTCTTATAACACCTTCTGTGTTCAGTGGACTACCACTGATGTGGTAATTCATGGGAACTGTTTTTTTTCCAAAGGGGATGACGACACATTTTTTGGCATTGAGCTTAAGGCCATGGTTCTGACACCAGTCATTGGTCTCAGTGAGGCCTTTCTGTAGGATGTCAACATCACTCAGGGAGTTAATAATATCTCCCAACTTGCAATCATCTGTGAACTTTGTTAGCCAGAGTCCCCTCCTGTTGGCCTGGACTTCTGAGAAGCAGATACCAAACAGGAGAGGACCAAGGACCAATCCCTGTGGGACTCCACTTGTGACTGGTCGTCAGTCTGACTTGGAGTCAGCTGCTTTCACACTGTGGGTTCTTTCTGCAAGCCAGTTTGCAACCTATCTAGTGATATAGGGGCTGATGCCTAGCTTAGTGAGTTTTTCTATGATTCCTGAGTGGAGAATGGTATCAAAGGCCTTGGCCAGATCAAGATAGGCTGTATGAACCACCTTGCCTTCATCCACACCTCTGGAGACTGACTCAAAGAAGTTGACCTAGTTGAGCAAGCATGGCCTACCGTTCACAAAACCAAACTGTGTGGGATCCAGAGTTTGGAGATACCTTATATCCTTGTTTATTAGGTCCATGATGATGCATTCCATAGTTTTGCATATCAGACTTGTCAGGCTAATGGGGCAATAGTTCCCAGGTTCTGCAGTCACTCCTGTTTTGTAGAGAGGGATGACTGTAGCAGTGCACCATTTGGTAAGGACAAAGCCTGAGGTGAGGCTGTGATTGAACAGTGCAGACAGATGAGGTGCCAGTTCACTCTGTAGTTCATGTAGAACACAGCCAGGGATATTGTCAGGTCCCTTGGAAGCTGCATACTTGGTCTTGGCCAGTGCTATTTTAACATGTGCAACAGTAATACTGGGTGCCTGGCAATCTACTGGTATTGTGATTGTTCCTTTGGGGGGAGGGGTAAAGTTGGCACTGAATCTGTCAGCCAGTATATTTGCAATATCTGTTGGCTCGGTACGGGAGGTACCATTATGCAGTAGCTCAGAGCAAATCTGGGTATTGCCGTGGAGATTCTTTATATAACTATAGAAGGCCTTGTGTTTGTCTTTACTATCTGCTGCAATTCTGTTTTCATAGCTAGCTTTAGAGGATTTGATGAGGGATCTCAACTTTTTGTTGAGGCTGATAAGGGAGTTTTTCCAGTCTTGGGACTTCACCTTATTCAGCATCAGTTTCCTCCTTCTGTTGTAGAGTTTATTTATGGCAGGGGACCATCAGATTGGCTTCCTTTTTTTGGAGGAGAGCGTCTTGATTCTATTGGGTATAGCAAGATCCATGATTTGTGTAAGTGTTCGTGCAGTGTATTAGTGTATGATTTGGCGGTCATGCAACTATTCTGCATTTGCATGGGTGCCGTTAAGTTAACCACCTCTGTTTTTAGGAGCCCAAAGTTAGCTTTGGAGAAGTTATTCATGGTGGTTACCTTTGCGGGGGTGGGGGGGGGGGTGGGAGGGATGTGGATTTCCAAGGTGATTAGTTTGTGGTCGGATCTAACCAGGGAGTAGTTGACTATTGGTGTAGAGCAATGGTTGCCCATGTTAGTAATGACCAGGTCAAGTATGTTGCTACCTCTAGTGAAGGTAAGAATGAGCTGGTCCAGAGTATTGGAATTAATGAATTCCAGGAAACAATGGGCAAGTGTATTGGTACATGAGTAGTTTTCCCAGTTAATGAAGGGGTAGCTGAAGTCGCCCAGTACAAGAGTGTTAGGTTGGACACTAATATTCACCAGGGTGCTTAGGAACATGGAGTGTGAGTCTTGGGACATTGTTGGGGATCTACAACAGGCTACAACCTGAACTGCCGTCTTACCCAGTGTTAGCTGCACCTGAAGTATCTCTGATGGGTTATGTTGGGCTACCAGTCTGGAGGTGTGTGCATCCTTTATGAATATGGAAACACCACCATCTTTGGAGGTTTGTTCCAAGTTCTGGGGCCGAAAGGTGTGGAATGAGTTATAGCCTGGTAGTGCAAGGGTGCTTTCTACTGCCTTGAACCAGGTCTCTGTTACAGCACAAATGTCGATGTTCTCTATTTTAAGGAGTACTTCGAGTGAATGCATTTTGAGATTTAGACTTCTAGCGTTGAGCAGCATGACCTTCAGATTGCATTTGTTTGTAGCTGTTATGGTGATAATTTGGTCTTTGGAACACCACCTAAAAAAGGCACTATAGGGGTGGCAAGAGCCTTGGCCAGTATCCGGAAGTCCAGGGGTGACTGATGCAGACCATCTCTGGGAAAGCATTGAGGTCTGTCAATCATGTCATCCCAGGCAGACAGAAAGTGGATCCTCTTAGAATGACACAAGAAACTTAGCCATTTGTTGAAATCAATCATTTTCTGCTTGTACTGTGGTATCATTCTGAGTGATGGTAGGATGCTGCTAAGGCTAGGGTCATACCCACCTGGGCTACATAATCCGAGAGCTCCTCCATATCTCTTTTCATGTAGTCCAGGGAGGTATGTTTCAGGTCATTCACACCCACATGTACAATCAGACTGTTCCACACGTTTGATTCTTCTATCACTCCATCTTAAACATTTCTTGTACTTTCTCTTACATAAGCTTTCTCTGTGATTCAGGTTCCCCAGAAGGCTTTAATTTAACATTTTATCTTATAATGTCCACAGTATGTGGTTGAATCAGGTCTTTTCTTCCATGTAGTTTTGAAAATGCTTCCACCTCTTTTAACAGAAACTCCCTTATCTCTTGTTTATATGACTTAAATGGTGTGACATCCACCTGCATTGCAGGCAATGAGGTCAGTTTTCTTTCTTTACCAGAACTAAATGTTTCAGCCATTAAACTAACTACAGAGGTCTTTTTAATGGATTCATAACATTAATATGGTATATTTGTTCTGTCCTTCTCCTACCAGTCTGTGCAGTCTTGTAGCTTGCTTCATTTAATTTTTCTAATGTTTCAAATGAACTCTGTCATTTAGCCAAAAGTTTACATCTATGGAGGGAACTGAAATGAACACCTAGTCACCAGGATTGAATTAATTGGTCCTGGCATTTCTGTTATATACCCAGCATAATGTAGCCCTGGGTCTTTCCATGCATATAACTACTTTCAGCCTACCTTGCAAGTTAGTAGTGTTCTATGACACTTTTAAATGGAGTATCTCTTCTTTCAAAGTTTCTCTGGGAATATCTAACAATCCACAGTGCTGTCTGTTGTATAAGAACTCAAAAGGACTTTAGCCTATTAAGGGTTGTGGTACTTTTCTAATGGCAAACAGGAACTATGGTGTTAACTGGTCCCAGGTGTTACATCTTCTTCCATAACTTTTTTCAGTATAAGCTGTCTGGGGATGGTACAATGAAGTTTTTAACTGCTTAAGATTAAAATGCTGGCACAGGTCATCCATTATTCTGACCATAAAGGGAGTGCCCTGGTCATTTGAGCATCTTCTTGGATATCCCTACTCAGCAAAACAAAAAGACTAAATGCCTAGCTATTAATTCAGCATTAAACTTACATAGAAAAATAGCCTCAGGATATTCAGTCACATAGTCCGAAATAACCAAAATGTATTGAAATCCATTGATGTACATAGCACAAAGAAACTATATCAGGTTGCAAGGAAAAGACAGAAGGATGAAAAAGATGCCAGCAACAACCTGCTCACCAGTCCAGATAACATCAAAGGAAGATGGAAGGAGTATTTCCAGCAGCTTCTGAATGAAGAAAATCCCACAGAAGCTCTACTGCCTCAGACACAACCTACAATGAGAGAAGAAGAAGCCCCCCCATAGAAGAAACAAGAACAGCGCTAAGGAAAATGAAGTCAGTGTATGCATAGCTGTATGCAGAGAAAGGCATATCACATTGGACTGGAGAATAAACATAGTTCCAGTGTCCAGTAACAAAGAGGACCTTCACAGTCATCGGCAGCAGAGTTATCAAACTTCTGTCGCACTACTTGATAGTTCTGGAGAAGGCAATTGACAAAAATATGCATAGTAGTAGTAGAAAATAAGATGGGAAACAAGCAGTTCAGATTATATCTGGATGCAGCACAACTGACCCAATGTTTGTAGCAAGACAAATAGTTGACAAGAAGTTATAGATGAGGAAAGAGTCTGGGCATTCCTAGACATGGAGAAATCATATGACAAGGTCCCAAGAAAGATGATTTGGGCAGTCCTACAATGGTTTGAAATCCCAGAAACACTGGTAGAATTAGTGCAGGCTATGTACAAGGATGCGATGACTCAAGTCTGAACAGGGTTCTGACTCACAGCTAGGTTCTTAGTTGGAGTGGGTGTGCATCAGGGTCCAACTCTGAGCCCACTGCCGTTCATACTGGTGAGGGACTACATTAGCAAACAGGTCAGAGGGGACAGATCAGCAACACTACTATATGCAGACAATGTGGTATTACAGGCAGAATCTGAAAAACAACTACAGAAAAGGACAGGGAAATGGAATGCAAAAGTGGAGGCACATGGGATGGAACTAAGTAGATAAGTCTGTTGTAATAGCAGCAAATGGGGAAAATCAGAAGAAGCTGAGCTAGAAGGGAAATAGTGGAACAAATTAACAGCCTCAAGTCCCTGGGAGGGGTGGTTGAAAGGAAGGGATATCAGAATAAGGAGGCCAAGGCTAGAATTAGGGTATCTGCAGGTAACTGGCACAGAGTGTCAGGGGTAGTGTGTGACAGAATAATGCCAAAGAAGCTGAAAAGTAAGGTGTACAAAACAGTGGTGCGACCAGTACGACTGTATGGTACAGAAACCTGGGCAGTGAAGACAGATCAGCTGAGAAAGCTAGAGGTGATGGAGATGAAGTACCTGAGATGGGTGGTAGGATGCACATTGTGGAACAGATGAAGTAATGAGGACATCAGAGAAGAGGTCCAAGTAGCTCCAATGGCAGAGAAGATCAAGGATAACAGATTATGGTAGTTTGGGAACATGTGCTGGAAAGCAGACGGCGATCTGAAAAAGAAGATTTAAGACAGACAAGAAGAAGGCAAGAGGAAATGGGGCATTCAAGAAAGAGATGGATGGATTGTGCGTCAGAAGACCTGCAGCCATCAAGCATGACTGTCGAAGAACATAGGCGTGTGAGATTGAATTGAGAGAGATAGCAACAGTTGACCCAGCACCCCGACGCTGTGTAGAAAATGGAAAAAGGTGGTTGATGATGATTATAACAATGATTATGACTAAAACCCACTGCTAGATTTTACCAATGGCCCAGCAATATCTACAGCAATATAAGCAATATATTTAAATGGCATCTCTATAATGGGTATTGGAATTAAAGGAATTTTGAAGCCTGGATTAGGGATTGTTTTTTGGTATTCAGGGAATTCAGCACAAAGGTTCTCAATGCCTTTCATTATTCCTGGCCAGTAAAATCTTCCTGGGATCCATGCTTTAGTCCTGCCATTCCTAGGTGTCCTGCCACTACATGACTATGTCCTAACCTCAATCACTAGGTTTCTGAAAGGTTTGGACATTAATAGCTGATGTATCACTTCTTTCTGCCCGTAATAACTATGCATAATATATCAAGCAGTGGAAGCATTTTGTTTAGCTTCTTCCCTATACCTCTAATGAAATTTCTCCTTGATTTGCTCAAAGTTTCATTCTCCAGTTGTGTTTTTTTTTTAAGTTTATTGCACTCAGCTGGAGGTCAGCCAGCTCTAGAGTTTCCTCGAGTTCAGTTTGCTATGATGTCGAAGGCACTGCTTCATCACCTACAAACACAGACACTGGAGTTGCGGCACCTAACTCTCCTCCTAAGAAATGCAACATAACAATATTCTTCATTGTCAGTTAGTATTCATACTCAATTCATTTTTTGTGCCTTTCCTCTATGAACGTGATGCATTAGAAACCTTCTTTTGTTTAAGGTTCCTATATTTTGAGCCAACAATAACATCATTAGGGCTGTGCTCAAGGTGATCTTATTTGTCAGTATAACCTATGCTGCCCTTTTCCTTTCCTCCGTTATGTCGCTTTCTCTGTCTCAGTACGAGTGAAAACAACTTTCTCATTTTCATTTTTCTTCTCTAGGTTGCTATTCCTCTCAGTGTGAATAAGCACCACCTTCTCACTATTTTCTTGTCTCAGTTGCTCTTTCTCTCTCTCGCTCTGTCTCCTTAAAGCCCTGCATCTATGCTCTGTCTCCTACAGGTTACTAAGAGGTGATATGCCTGGCATACAAGGCATCCTCAGATCCAGCTCTCATGGACCTTTTGCACATCTGCAAAATGAACAGCATCAGAACCACTAGATCCAAAGAAATACATTTTGCTTGTGACATAAATAAGACATGTTTTCAAGACAGATATGTGTCTCAGAGGATCCCCATGCTCTAGAAAAGCCCCCCCCCCCATCCATGTGAAGCAGAGTCCATCCTAACCATATTTGATCATAACCTTGACCAATAGATGTGAAATCAGAAATTCATTGTGGGTCTGGCCCTCATGTCTCTGATAGTCAGAGGTAGACAGCAATGCCCAAACTAACATACCTCCCCCACATAACCTCTAGAAACTTCCATACTAGCACACACCCTCCTAATAAATACCCATGATACACAAGTACACAGTTGGGTTGGATTTATTGGTAGGCTTATAAAGATCCTGGTGGTCTTTAGCCTAGTATATAACTATGAAGCTATAAACCTATGAACCTAGTAGTTGTTAACTTAGTACACACCTATGGACATATGGCCAGTGGGCACTCCCTGTGGTGCCTGTGAAAGAAGATCTTACAAAGCCTGATGCACCCTGTGGGAGGCATGTAAAGGCCTAAGGTCATTTGTCAATCTCCTCTCCGGTCACAAATACTTGCGAGACATGCAGAAGACATACTGGAGGCTCTGGTAAAAATTTACCTAAACAGCAAGGAGAGGGTCACAGTAAGCTGCCTATCGGCTAGAAGAATCTGCCACATAACACAAGCACTTGGTCACTCCACGGCAAGTAAATATGACACAGTCATTGTCCATGCTGGTGTGAGCGACCCTGAGCGATACCTCCCTGACTACATGCAGTGTCTGTCTGCCTGGGATGACATGCTTTGACAAGCCACTGCTTCATAAGGGGGCTTGGCTTGCACACCCTGGGATTCCGGATATTGGCTAAGGCTCTTGCTCTTGCCACCCCATAGTTTTTTTTTTTATCAAATTCTAAACCTACCACTAACCAAACAAAAACAAAAATGAGGAAGAAACCTAGGGTAATGCTGCTAGATAAATAAATCTCAAAACGCCTTTTCGAGGCCCTTCTCAGTATGGAGAACAACACCTCCAGGTTGGTGGCAACGCACGGCTTTGGAAACCATCCAGAACCCCACACAGCCTCCCTGAGACACTGGAGGGTATATAGCCCAACGGTTCCTGGAGTTCATGAATTAAATGCCATGGAACAGCTAGTCACTGTTGTTCCATGAGGAGAGAATAATGATCTCATTATCACATCTAAAACATGGGGACAAAATGCTCCACACCGAAGTATATCCCTCATTGGTGAGATCTGATCATAAACTAATCTCACTGGAAATCCACATCCCGCCCCCCCAAACAAAAAGATCACAGTGAAGAGAACTCTAAAGCAAACTTCACACTACTCAAGACTGGTGTGGTATCCTTCAAGCCCCCTGAGCCAGTGGAACACACAAAAAGCTGCGGAAGCCCTTACAATGCCTTTATGAACACCTCCAGGACAATCATAAGGCCTTTTCAGTAGAAACTCCCAGATATGCAGACAGGTTCAGTGCAAACTTCCCCTCTCCCCCCAAGGAGAGAGATAAACTCCCCCAGCAGAGTGTCCTCCCAGACATCGTGCTACAAGCTAATTTTGAGAATTGAGTGGCGCACGCGCAGTGGTCCCCACCCACAAAAGAAGGGCCTCTCGGACCCTGGTAACTACTGCTGCCCCATAAGCTTAACAAGTCTAGTCTGCAATGGGGACTTGCAGACATTGGACCCGACCCAGTTTAGCTTCAAGGGCAGATCATGCCTTTTGAACTTGGTCGACTTCTTGAAACAGTCACCAAGGCCATTGATGAGGAAAGGCAGTCCATACAGCCTACCTTGACCTTGCAAAGGCCTTCACAATACCCCCTTTCGGGCATTGTAGAAAAACTTAAGCTTAAATAAATGTACCCATATGTCACAAGATGAGTTGCAAACTGGGACAGAACCCACAGGGTTAGAGTTGCTGCATCTACTTCTCAGAAGTACAGGCCAGTGGCAATCCACTAAGCACAGAAGAGGTTATCAGGGACCTGGGGACCCAGGTTGACAGTGGCCTTTGACACTCACGTTGCTAAAGTGGTTAGAAAGACCTTCTACATTGCCCACCTGATCATGAAGGATTCACATCCAGATCTAGTGAGGTCATTGTATCAGACCAATGATAAATCTGTCATATGCTGCCAGATTGAAGAAACTCCAGCTCTATTCAGTTGCATACCATCTGCTCAGAGGTGACATGTGCCTGACATACAAGGCCATGTATAAATAGGACATGCTGGAGGGATAGATTTTTTTCATATAAGGGGTGGCGGGCCTGAAACATTTGAACCTATGAACCTGTGTTCATTTTCCACATCTAAAACAGGAGAAAAACTGTAGCTTGGTGTGCATTATCATATGTACTGGACACCACATGATGAGGAATCTGTAGCCTGTTGTGCATTGTCATGTGTACTGGACACCACATGATAAGGAATCTGTAGCCTGTTGTGCATTGTCATATGTACTGGATACCACATGATGAGGGATCTGTAGCCTGTTGTGCATTGTCATATGTACTGGACACCACATGATGAGGAATCTGTATCCTGTTGTGCATTGTCATATGTACTGGACACCACATGATGAGGAAACTGTAGCCTGGTGTGCATTGTCATATGTACTGGATACCACATGATGAGGAATCTGTATCCTAGTGTGCATTGTCATCTGTACTGGATACCACATGATGAGGAATATGTATCCTGGTGTGCATTGTCATATGTACTGGATACCACATGATGAGGAATCTGTAGCCTGTTGTGCATTGTCATGTGTACTGGACACCACATGATTAGGAATCTGTAGCCTGTTGTGCATTGTCATATGTACTGGATACCACATGATGAGGAATCTGTAACCTGTTGTGCATTGTCATATGTACTAGACACCACATGATGAGGAATCTGTATCCTGTTGTGCATTGTCATATGTACTGGATACCACATGATGAGGAATCTGTATGCTAGTGTGCATTGTCATCTGTACTGGATACCACATGATGAGGAATTTGTATCCTGGTGTGCATTGTCATATGTACTGGATACCACAAGATGAGGAATCTGTAGCCTGGTGTGCATTGTCATATGTACTGGACATCACATGATGAAGAATCTGTATCCTTTTGTGCATTGTCATATGTACTGGATACCACATGATGAGGAATGAAAGTACTATTGTGTAAGTAAACTTACCATAAGAGTAGATGCTCGAATGATCACTGCTGCAGTAGCCTTGGCTAGATAGGCTACATCTTGCATAGGATATAACAGCCGGCCAGCTTCCAAAACTTCAGGGCATCTTCCAAATGTCCACATTGTCAGGCAGCTTGAGCTGAGTTGACTAAAAAAAAAGGTTTGAGGACCAAACCCTTCAGAGCTTTCATGCCAGGAGAGACAGTGATGCTGAGCCCTGAAAAGGCAATGGTAGGAATAACAAAAAATGAGTGTCCACACCCTGGTATAAACACCACACCAAATACAAGGGGGGGTGAAGGGAGGGAGCGGCTACTGCAGAAGTGATCATTTGAGGGAGCGGCTACTGCAGCAGTGATCATCTGAACGTCTACTGCTACGGTGAGATGACTTACACAGCTGTACTATGTTCATCACATTGATCACTGCTGCAGTAGCCTTAACTATATGGGTAGATTAACCTAGCTTACTACATTTGGGAGGTGGAAGAAAAAGAGTTCAGGAGCCCCTGGAGAATGGTCCTAGCAAAGCCTGATGCAGACCTAAAGAAGGAATCAAGCTTGCAGTACTTTGTAAACGTATGTACAGAAGACGAAGTTGCAGCTTCTAGAATATGTCTGTAATCCATACCTTTCCAAAAAGCCATAGATAAAGTCATGGCCCTAGCAGAATGGGCTTTGACCCTGCCAGGAATAATTTTGTTCTGGTGAGTATAACAAAAGATAATAGCCTTAGACAAACATATGGAAATAGTCTGCTTTGGCACAGAATGTCCATTCTTCTTACTTTCACAAGACATGAATAACTGATCCACAGATATAAAAGATTTAGTTCTGTCAAGACAGTACCTAAATCATCTCTGAACATCCAAGGTATGGAGTATCCTTTCTCCCTCATTTTTAGGTTCAGGAAAGAAAACTGGGAGCTGGATATTTTGGCTTCCAGTAGACTTGGATACCACCTTGAGCATAAAAGAAGGATTAGCTCACAAAGAAGATCTATCTCTGTGGAAAATGAGATAGAGTTAACTCATCATAAGAGCTTGCAACTCGCATATCCTTCTTGCAGAGCTCACAGCAATTAGTAAAACTGTCTTCCTTGTTAAAAACCTCAAGACAGACAGGTTAGCAAGTATTAGCTTCTGCAACACAAAATGAAGATCCTAAGAGATACCGGTTTTCTTGGAGGCCTCCTATGCACAGTACCTTTCAAAACATTTTGGCATGAGAATGCATTGAAAGAGGAGGATCCGTAGGCAGACATGCTGAAATGGCTGATAAATGAACCTTGATGGAGAGTGAAAAAGGACAGTAACTCCCACAAATATTGTAAAAATGAGAACAACTAGTACTGAATGGGTGCTGGTTATGTTGTTTCTACAAATCAGAAAACCTTTTCCATTTGCTAATATATGATTTTCTAGCAGCAGGCTTTCTTGTCTCCATTAGCACCTGCTGAACATCCTCAGTAAACAACTATCTAAAGGAAATTAAGACCTTATCATCCAGGCAGTCAACTGAAGTTGATTGGGTCAGGTTGTATCAAACACCCCTGTTCTTGTGTGAGTAGATCCAGGCTGTGAGGAAGCTTGTGGCAATTGCCTCTGGCCATTTCCAAAAGAAGGGAGAACCACAGTTGCCTGGGCCAGATGAGAGTCACTACAATGTTCTTGGGGGACTCCTTATGTATCATCAGAAGTACCCTGAGTATCACTGGAAAGGGTGGAAAGGCATACAGGAACATTCCTATCAAAGGAAAAGAAAAGACATCTGTCTACCAAGCCTTCTTACATGGAGTCCTGGAACAGACTCTTGCCAGGTGATTGTTCAGAGAGGAAGCAAATACAAAGAATAAAGTATACACTATGACTGTACTATAAAACTGTGATTTGTACTGTAACACTGGATTCTCACCGGGCCTCCATTGAAAATGGGCTAATTTTTGGCCCAATGGACTTTCCCGGTAAACAAATGGCAAATGAATAAATACATATATATAAATAAATATTTATACCTGAGGAACTCTCCACATATGGATCAAGTCTTGGAAGACCCCTGATCTAGTTTTCATTCATAAGGGTTTGCCTTTGCCTTGCTCAGCTTACGTGCCACACAATGTTTGTATCTGACAGAATGTATGAAGCTTGTAGACTGAGATTGTGCTATGAACCTATATCCCAAGCTAACATGGCTAGTCTGCAAAGGGGGGTAAGACTTTTCTCCCCCTTGCTTGTTGATGTACCACATGACTGTGATATTGTCTGTAACAACTTGAAGAGGTCCAGGGGACGTCAGGACAAGATTCTCTTTAATATTTATGTGCTTGCATTGTGTTTGCATTTGTCCTGGGTGTCCCAGACACCTTGCACTTTTATCCCTCCTGAAACTGCTCCCCAAGCAAAGTCTGAGGGGTGTCTATGGAAGTTGACTGCTTTGCAACCAAGAAAGAGAAGGAGAGACCTGGATTTAAGGATATCTGTTGTCTCCACCAAGTGATTTATCTTCTCACAAACTCAGCCATGGTTCATAGTTTCATAGATTAGTACTAGGCTAAGTGCCTTTGTAGGCCATTTTAAGCCTAGCCAATTACCCCGTGTCAGAATCAAACCTTGTACCTTGTGTCTGTAAGGTAAGCACCTTAACCATTATGCCAAACCTCCCTCTTTGAAAAGACAAAAGATCTTAGTGCTGGGACCAAAGAAACTTTAGATACCATCATATCTTTTTCTTATGGAGTATTACCAGGAGTATCATGAGAATCATAGATGCCAGAGACAGAAAATCCTGAGGTATTCCCTCACAGTGTCTGAAGTCTGAGTGGAAAACCTTAAAAACAGATCTAGATAAAGATCTATTTTTTTTCTGTGGAAGAAAAGCTTATTAAACTGAGATGTCTAGCTGACTTCCTAGGAACACAGTCCTGTGTGAAGAAGTCAAAAAAGGCTGTTGAATGTTCTCCTGGAATCCCAGCTTGTGTAAGAGTTCTCTAATATAAGTGAGAGATTGATGGCACTTTGAAAAAGACTCTGTAAAGACAAGCAAGTCATCTAAATATGGAAAATGTGGATAGCCTGTAGCCTGCAGTGGGCTGAAACAGGAGCTAGACATTTTGCAAACACTTTTGATGCAGCTGATAGTCCAAAGAGTAAAACAGAGAACTGATAATGTGATCCAGACACACAAAAGCTTAGGAAATTCCTGAAGTCTGGATGAATAGGGATGTGATGATAAGCTTCTTTTAAACATAATGCTACCAGGAAACTTGAATGAGGAAAAAAAGTAATAGGTTGTGAAGTGACGCCATTTTGAATTTGGGCATCATCACAAACAGGTTTTAAAAAGAAAGATCCAGATCTGGTTTCCAAGCATTTTCTCTCTTTGGCTCTAAAACGTCCTTGAATAACAAACTTTTTCCCACCTGGGAATGAGGAACTGGTTCTATCACACGTGTGATAAACGACAAGTGGAAATATAAGAGTCTGGTCTAGTGTATGACTAAATGCCTCCTGGAATGGAAGAGTTTCTTCCCACTGCCATCTGTAACCTTAATGAATGATATTCAGAAACCATTTGTCTGAAACAATCTGTTGCCAAAGAGAAAAATGGAGATTCAGACTTTGTGGAAGAAAAAGGGGCCATGGTTGGAGGGGGTCACAAGGACTTGCTGAACTGTCCTTGCTTTTGGGAGGTTCGAGACTTCTTTTTGGAACGCCCTTGCCATTTCCTCTTAAATGTCTGTTTACCTGCATTTTTGAGACTGTTTATTTTTTTTCCCAGATTGGATGAGAGGTTAGATAATCCCTTAAAAAACTTGGAAAAAGGAGGGTTGAAAAATGTTATAGATTCCCTGTATCAGCTTAGCCCTTTCATCACACATTTTCATCATCTCTGCAGTACAGGGGCCAAAAAAATAAATCTCTATCCAAAGGAGAATGTAAAATATAATTTTTAACATCATGTGGGAAGTTCTGAGAATGCAGCCAGAAAAACCTCCTGAAAACAGCAACCGTGGCCATAGTCTTGAAGTAGTATAGAGTCATACAGCCGCTGTAAACAAGGAGTGGTGACGTGTACAACATAAGTAACTAAATTACTCAAAGCAGATTTTACTTGCAAGAAGAAACTGCAAACAGAACATTCTTCATACTTTCACAATTAGTCAGAACAAACTTCAGCATATGAGTCTGACAATTCAAAATTCTGAAAATCAAAGCGACAAAAGCATGTACTTTTTCCCATATTTATCAATAATCTTCAATAATCCTCAATAATCTTCTCATCCATATCAGAAAGAGTAGGGTTGGAATTAAATAAATATTTAGTAGCAGTAGGATTAATTAATGCTATAGCTTTTATGTCAGGTTTGGAAAGAACATATAAAAATTTAAAATATTGAGGAACATTATAAATTCTATCTGCCGTTTTAGAGACAGCTGACTGACAATCAGGAAAACTGAAGGCAGTAACACACATATCATAGAAAGCTAAAAGAATTGGAGGAATTGGTGAAGGTTCTGGAAATTCCTTCTGTAACAGCTCATAGTATTTTTGAGGGACTGAGAAACTGCAGTGTTCTCTCACTGAAAATGATGGCACATTCTGGACATAGTCTCAGAGAAAAATAACCCCCCTCCTCTGAGTCTGAATAAGAAATCCGAGGGAAAAAATGTATTTTTCCTTCATCTTCCTGTCCAAATTCAGTTTTGAATTTCTTCAAGAAAAGAGGTATCCCTCTTTCTTTCACAAGCAACTACTTTATAAGAAGGATCAATAGCCTGAATTAAATCCTGAGCCAGACCAAGTAAACTGCTTCTGTATAAGGAAATTTCAGGAGCAGTAGACACATTTTTAGTTTTCTGTTTCTTTTTGACAGGAAAAAATGAGGCAAACTGTGTTATTACTGGCAACCGCAGCTTTCCCAGGGATGGGCACAACATTCTGACAAAATAGGGAAGCTTTCCATCTTCCTTCTCTCAAGACTGACAAGACAGGCTCTCCCTTGCCCACTAAGGGGACCCCAACACCTGCAGAGGACATGGCTAACCCTGGTTCATAGTGGCTGTAGATGCTACACCAGGGGGCTCTAGAGTCAAAGATGAGTGGTCTGAAGTACAACTGATGGCCACGGCAGAGTCACTCAACTGTGGCTGAGGCAACTTGCTATCCTGCTGTGGTGGCAAAAGCTGTTTGCTTACCTTTTTTCTTTTTGTGGCTGGTAGAAGGACTGACTGTGGGATTGAAAGTTTGTTCTATGGTCAAACTGAAAATGTTGCCTGTTTCCCACGGAAAACAAGCGGCAAAAGCCGGTAAATCATAAATATTTAAAAGTCATTTTTTTCACATAAAACCACAGTAAAAGCACTTTAAAACACTATGCTAGCCCCAAAAAGGTAATAAACACAATTTCTCCGCAGAAAAAAAATGATTTTGAATTACTTCAATCAGCTTTTAAACTGACAGTAAAAAAGAGCATTGTCAAGTACAATGCAGTCTCATCACAGTCTGTTAAAACACAAACTCACAGCTTTAGAAATGTTTCCTGTTCAAACATTTTTTTTAAATGGGAGTTTTTCTTATCTGCTCAGCAAAGGAACAGCACAAGTCAACCATCAAGCCTTGAACTCCTCAGATGAGTGTACTCTTTGATGGCAGGAATGCTCTGAAGGTCTTGGTGTCCAAACCTGTGTTTTAAGTCAGCTCAACTCAAGCTGACTGATAGTATGAGTGCATGGAATATGCCCTGAATCTCTGGAAGCTGGCTGCAGTTATATCCTATGCAGAATATAGCCCATATAGCTAAGGCTACTACAGCAGCAATCAGTATGATGAACATCCTGTTTTATACCCCCACCTCTTAAGAGGTTCATAGGTTAGTACTAAGCTAACTGCTCTTGCGAGCCATTTTAAGCCTAGCCAATTATCCCTTGTGAGACTCAAACCCTGCACCTTGTGTTTGTGAGGCAAACACCTTAAGCATTTGGCCACCCTCCCAACCCAATGTTAACATGTTCTGTCCTACTTAGTTCCTTCCCTCAGGTCCATTTTTTTTATTTCTAAGCACAAATCATATGATGTATTATGTGTTTGAAAAACCCACTAATACATTTCTTCAAATGCTCAATGTTCAACATTTACTAATGTATAAATATCTTTTATACTGTAATAGTTTGTCTTTATTTCATTTGAATGTAATCTAATTAGCAAATGTATGCATAATTGTTAATGTATATTACTTAATGTCTGTTCGTGTTTATCACTGAATGTCTGTTTAAAAATGTTTGTAATATTTGTAATATGTTAGAACTTTTCTCCCTGGGCCACAGATGAAAAGGGTGTTTGACTAAAACCATTTGGACAAACCCAGCAAACAAAAGCAAAATGAAACTAAAATAAACAAAATAAAATGGAGTCAAGGAGGCTGGTCAAAAAATGGGAAATCAAAAGTGAGAGTAGGTTAGGCTTCATGGGTAAGACTTTCTGGGAGAGAAATAACTTCATGAAACAGCCAGATCAGGGCAGGGGTGGGAGATAGGAAGAGTGCAAGGTGTTATCCTAAAGGCACTCTGGATGGTATGTGCTGGGTCAGCATTTACTAAACTGATCCTGATGTACTTCTGGAAAGCTATTAGAACTGCTGTAAATCTGTAAATCTATCCCACACAGTTTGTTTTTGTCAAGGGGAGATCGTGCCTGTTAAATTTAGTAGACTTCTTTGAGTCAGTCACCAAAGCCATGGATGAGGGGAAGACAGTACACACCGCCAACCTTGACCTGGCCAAGGACTTTGACACTATTCCCCACTCTGGCATAATAGCTAAACTATCCCAGCTTGGCATAAATCCATATGTGACCAGATGGGTAGCTAACTGGCTCACTGACAGAACTCACTCAGTCAAAATAGGGGAAGCTACCTCAAGTAGTAGACCCGTAACGAGCGGCATAACCCAGGGATTGGTCTTGGGGCCCTTGCTGTTTGGGATATACCTTCTCTGAGGTGCAAGCCAAAACCTGAGGTCTATGGCTGACCAAGTTTTCAGATGACTGCAAGTTGGGCATTGTCATCAACTCCCCTAGTGATGTAGACATACTACAAGAGGATCTCACACAGATAAATGACTGGTGCCAGAAACAAGGCCTCAAACTAAACATCAAAAAATGCATCAAGATCCCCTCTGGGGAGAGTGACGTCTCCAGAAATGATCACATTAATAACAACATCCTATGCATGCAAGCAGTTGTGAGGGACCTGGGCACCCAAGTTGACAGCAATCTAACTTTTGACCACTATGTTGCCTCCATTGTATGGAGAGCTCCTACATGGTTCACCTCATTAATAAGGGTATTTCTTCCAGGAACAAGGAAGTCATAACCCGTATTCCTCCCTTATCAGGCCCATCATCGAGTATAATGCCCCTTTCAGCATGTACCTCGCAAAGCACATGCAGTAGCTGGACAGATCGCAAAGGTTCCTGACCAAGAGAATCCAGGGCTTCAAAAATCTATCCTACGTGGATAGGCTAAAAGTCCTGTCCCCTCTACTCCATCTCATACAGACTCCTCAGAGGTGATGTATGTCTGCCATACAGAGCAATCTCTGACCCCCACCTTGATGAAATTGCTGCAGATCCACAAGCCATACTCCACTCGTGTGACCAGCATGCAAAATCTCAATTTGGTCTGAGACATCAGTAGGACTTGTTGGTGGGACAGATTTGTGTCCCAGGGACCCCCCCCCCATCTGTGGAATAGACTCCCTCTCCATGTCAAGTAGAGTACCTCATTATTCCTGTCCACGTCAAGCAGAGTACCTCATTATCCCTGTCCACATCAAGCAGAGTACCTCATTATCCCTGTCCATGTCAAGCAGAGTGCCTCATTATCCCTCTCCATGTCAAGCAGAGTACCTCATTATCCCTGTCCATGTCAAGCAGAGTACCTCATTATCCCTGTCCACATCAAGCAGAGTACCTCATTATCCCTGTCCACATCAAGCAGAGTACCTCATTATCCCTGTCCACGTCAAGCAGAGTGCCTCATTATCCCTGTCCACGTCAAGCAGAGTACCTCATTATCCCTGTCCATGTCAAGCAGAGTACCTCATTATCCCTGTCCATGTCAAGCAGAGTACCTCATTATCCCTCTCCACGTCAAGCAGAATACCTCATTATCCCTGTCCATGTCAAGCAGAGTACCTCATTATCCCTGTCCATGTCAAGCAGAGTACCTCATTATCCCTCTCCACGTCAAGCAGAGTACCTCATTATCCCTCTCCACGTCAAGCAGAGTACCTCATTATCCCTGTCCATGTCAAGCAGAGTACCTCATTATCCCTGTCCACGTCAAGCAGAGTACCTCATTATCCCTCTCCACGTCAAGCAGAGTACCTCATTATCCCTGTCCACGTCAAGCAGAGTACCTCATTATCCCTCTCCACGTCAAGCAGAGTACCTCATTATCCCTCTCCACGTCAAGCAGAGTACCTCATTATCCCTGTCCATGTCAAGCAGAGTACCTCATTATCCCTGTCCACGTCAAGCAGAGTACCTCATTATCCCTGTCCATGTCAAGCAGAGTACCTCATTATCCCTGTCCACATCAAGCAGAGTGCCTCATTATCCCTGTCCATGTCAAGCAGAGTACCTCATTATCCCTGTCCAAGTCAAGCAGAGTACCTCATTATCCCTGTCCACATCAAGCAGAGTACCTCATTATCCCTGTCCACGTCAAGCAGAGTGCCTCATTATCCCTCTCCACGTCAAGCAGAGTACCTCATTATCCCTCTCCACATCAAGCAGAGTACCTCATTATCCCTCTCCACGTCAAGCGAGTACCTCATTATCCCTCTCCACGTCAAGCAGAGTACCTCATTATCCCTGTCCATGTCAAGCAGAGTACCTCATTATCCCTGTCCACGTCAAGCAGAGTACCTCATTATCCCTGTCCACGTCAAGCAGAGTACCTCATTATCCCTCTCCATGTCAAGCAGATTATTCCTTTTTAAGAGGAACCTGGATGACTGGATGGGAAAATAGAAAATACACCCCTGGAATTCCACCTGTGTCCCTGCTGTACAGGGGCATCGGGTGATGACTTGTGGGAACCTGGGCTAATTTATTGGTTAGGCTTATAAGGGCCTCAGAGCCAGTAGCCTAGTAAGTTGCTATGATCCTATGATCCCACTAAAACAAGTATGAAAGATTTTTTTCTTTGCTACGGGGTTGTATTAAGGAATTTGTTATGCTGTCTTTTAGTCAACAACCATGAATGGAATCACATATATTGATTCTAGACAAATACTATTTATATTCAACAAAATTTTTCTTAATGTAAACAAATAAACAGGCCCTTTTTTAAGAAATAGGAACCAAGTGTGGATGGTTAATCGTTTCATCTCCAGTGAGTTAATTCTCACAACTTTACAGCAGGAGTTTAAAAGGTGAAAAGTTGGTAATAAAAGGTCACAGACTACATTTTGACCCTAATTTAGAAAAGTGAATTTTAATTAGCAGGAATTAGATGTCTTTACTTGATTGTCATGCATAAGGTGCCTGGTTAATGTACCACTTGATGGTGAGGTTGCTATAAACTATTGTGACTATGCAGGTTTACAGCACAAAGCTGCTCCTGGAAACATAGTGACAGGATTACAAAGAGCACACGGTGGGAGACGTCTTCTTTTGTTCAGCTCTAGTTATTGTGTATCAGAACATGGATCCAGTCATATTGTTACTGTCATGTCTTCAGGTCCTCTAAAGGTCGGCTGTCTTCTTCCATGATCAGAGGAATGAATACACAGAAACCAAGGAAGTTTTCCATACTGAATTCACATTTATTTTTTTATTTGTTTGTTTGTTAAGCAGATTAAGTGAGCTGTGGCCCTTGGATCCTTTTCATTCATAACCTAGGCACAATGGCAGTTGCTGAAATACAGTGGAATTCACAATATTACAAAGCAGTGCAGTTGTTATATAACATAACATGCACAAAATAAGGTGAGATTCACAGCTTTGAAAAAAAAAATTCTTAAGAACATGTGGTATGAATCTTATGACCAGATAATTCTGAGATCTAGAGATTGTTAAGCTGGATTGTCCAACATTATACCAAACATTATTTAGGGACTGATGCAATGATTAATGTGTTTACCTCACAGACACAAGGTACAGGTTTGATTCTCACCTTTGGAAGGGGAATTGGCTAGACTTAAAATGGCCCACAATGGCAGCTAGCCCAGTACTTGATTATTAAACTACTATGAGCATATTAACATACAGGTAAACCTCCACTTGAAGACACTTAAAATATTTTAAAAAGTAAGCAACACTGTTTAGTGAAAAAAAAACAGCTTGACGCCACAATGGGAGGGAATCCAGTGTTCTGCTTGCGATCGGGATTCTGGAATGGGCTCAGTTAATAATTAGGGTGGTCTGGTGAGAGGATAACATGAAACATCTACTGTCCAGATCTCATATCACAGGGGAAGGTCCAGGGGAAAACACTGCCTCAGTAATTCCCGATAGAGACCAGGTGATTTGCAGGTGGCCCATCTAACAAAGAAGATGGCACAATATTGTGATCTCATTGTAAGTGGTACTCTCACGGCATCAGAAATTAACATACGGCTGTGCCCACAAACTCTCTATA